>NC_059073.1:89085767-89388797 GCF_020497125.1 Mauremys mutica | reverse complement strand
TGGTGGAGTCGACGGGGGAGCCGCGGACTTTGATCCCGTGGCGTCAGGACGGGTAAGTCAGTCAAACTAAGGTAGTTCGACTTCAGCTACGCTATTCACGTAGCTGAAGTCGCGTACCTTAGTTCGACCCCCCCCCAGTGTAGACCAGGCCTAAGTAATGTATCATTTTTTCCATTAGATATTAACTTAATCAGCTAAGTTACTGCAATATACCCAAGGGATTTTTTTTTCCAATACATCATGAAATGTGCTTTGCTAAAGTGACTTCTCAAAGTCATTGGCTAAAGTCAGGAAATTTTGATGGAGGAGGGAAGAAAGTTTAATATTTTGGTATACGCTTCAGAGATAGTTTTTAAGGTGAAAACTAGTATATATAATAGTTTCTGAAAATGTTCATTATTTTTAATATTTAATCTTCAGGACTCATTTTATATTTCCTTTAGAAAAAGATATAAGGCAAATGGCTGCCATATGAAGTGTACTTAAAATTTTATTTATTACTTGACATAGGCCAAACAGTAGACATGCACTTGGAAGCCTTGCAAATGTTTGGTTGTTTTTTTTTAATTTTACAAAACAGAGCTCAGCAGCAAATTTGAAAACTACCTGAGGGAAAAATCTGTAGCCATTGCCCCACAACAAAACATCACAAGTAATGAAAGGACATTTAACAAGATAAAAAATGAAAGGTGGAAACACACACACACACACACACACACACACACACACACACACACACACACACACACACACACACACACACACACACACACACAGAGCCATACAACAGTGCTGTCAGTTAAGTCAACAGAGTTACACTAGTTGAGGATCTAGCTCATAAGGCCTAATTCTCCACTCTCTTGCACCTTATTTATTCTTTGACTTCTTAGAGGCCAGAGCCCCATTGTGCTAGGCACAGCACAGACTTTTTGCAGTCAATTACAGTTGCCAAGTGAATGCAATAATGTTAACAGGTCAGAATGGCAATATTTTACACCCACTTTGCCCAGGTGTAAATGACTACACAAGATGTAAGTCAATGGAGAAATGGGCCCATTGAATGCACTTGGTTATCTGTAACATTTAAAACATAGACCTGAATGGGATTTCTGCATGCTTACAAGATCAAGCCCATCATTAAGATTTATAAACCGTTATGAAACCAAGAGAATCACCCTTACAATTTTTTGTTTATTTACAATATGTGAAATCCACAATTTCAGGACTAACAGTAACTGTATCTTTCAGTTTTTCAATATCAGTTCTTGACATTCACTTTAAATCAAACTGTGATGCCTGGGAAAACCAATCAAAGGGTAATGTTATTGCTCTTATATATTCCTTATGCCGGATACACAATTATCTGAAACTGCAGCTGTTCCCCTGGCAACGTTCCTTCTGATATCAAACCACTCCTGAATACTGGCATGTATTTGTGCAACAATTTTCAACAATGCAATCACTGAATATAATAAAGTGGTGGGTTCACAACCACTGCTTTTGTAAGAAAAGGCTGCTGAGCAAAACTTTTAGAAAGTGCAGTGAAAATAGTGGATCAAAGGGAGGCAAAATGCATGAGATGTGATAAGATATCAAATTTCAGATGGGACTGGGGGGTGCTGGAAGCACTTCCATAATTGCAGTGACAGCCTCATTAACCAATCAGTATAATTGCAGGCAACATTCTCCAGACTCTATAATGTACTAATGTTTCATATAGTCTGCTTTTTGGTTTTGTGTAGATAAAATTGGTGAGACTGTGTGAGCTGGTATCCATTTGGCTGCCATAACTCAGGACAATAACCAGCTTTTGTTTATAGCAAATGTGAAAACATCCATATTAGAATCAATGGTAGGTGCCAACCCTGGCAAGATCACATATTAATGTAAGCGGGGGAATGGTCCCGCTATTGTGGGGAACTTTCCTGGCTTCTGCACTACCCCGGTTAAGTGGGCTAGCAAAAGGATCTGAGTTCTCGCTCCCACTTCCTTTACCCAGAGGCCTCCCTGCCCTTGAGGACTCCCCTTCCACTCTCCTGTCTGGCAGAGTCCTCATAACCCCGACAAGGCCGGACCCAGGATTCCTGGAGGGCTCGACCCCCAACCCTGCTGTGGTCACCCAGGACAGGGGCTAGGGTATCCCCACACCAGGGTACTCTCTCTGCACTGGACACCTCTTTGACCCACTGAGTATTCCATACAATTTAAAGCAAATACAAGTTGTTTACTTAACAATTAATTAAAAAAAGAATAAGGAATAATGGGAAAGGTTAAAGGAAAACACATCACCCTGCTCTGTGGCAGGGAACATTGCAAACAGTGTCTCTGGACATCAGGGCACTTCACAGTCTGTTCCTTGTAGGTCCCAGGTCTCCTTCTCAGGCCCTGGCTGTGCTGCAGTGATGCTGCGGGTTGGACACTTGCAATGGTGGTGGCCACACATCTCTGGGCTTTGGATGGTGACACCCTTCTTCCCAGCATCAACCCCCTGTCGGGTTAAGATCCCCCTCCCAGTCTGGCCTGCAAGGACCCTTGGCTGGGGGTGTCTTTCTGCACTGGGCCCTTTGCCCAAGGTCCCCACTTGGCTGGCCCCAGGTGCTCACCACACCTGGCTCTGTGGCTGCAGCTCTGCTCCCGGCATAGGATCTGCTCTCCCTGGGCTGTGTCTCTGGCTCTGTGTCTCTGTTCCCAACTCTGACCTGTTTCCTGGTCTGCTTTCCTGGCCCCTCTGGGTCTGGCACAGCTCTGCTCCCCAGCTCAGCTTGGGCCCCTGTTTTCTCCTTAACGCGGTCCCACTCTGTCTGACCCAGGCAATTCCAGCTCACGTGGAGGACGGGGACCTCCCTGGCCGCCTGACTCCCTGATTAGCCTGCCCGCCCTGTCAATCAGGCTCAGAGGCTGAGGCTAACCTGGAGCATTGGCCTCTCCCCATTCTTTTAGTGCTGGGAGCTAGCCAACCAAAACACTCCCACTGAATGTAAGGGGGCAACAGTCCCCTTACATTAAGTATAATATACACAAATATTCCCTTCAGAATCTAAATGTAGTGAAACCAGGACTAAATGTAAAACTCATCCTTTGATTTGGCTTTCCTACAGCAAGGTACACACACAGCAGTACCACCAAAAATAATCACTCTTCCTCTCTCTTAGGCCTGGTCTACACTAGGAGTTTATGTTGAATTTAGCAGCATTAATTCGACTTAACCGTCCACCCATCCACACCAGGAAGCTAATTAGTTCGACCTAGAGGGCTCTTTAGTTTGAATTCTGTACTCCTCCCCGACGAGGGGAGTAGCGCTAAATTCGAAATGGCTATGTCGAATTAGGCTATGTGTGGATGGAAATCGACCTTAGTAGCTCCGGGAGCTATCCCACAGTGCACCACTGTGTTGATACTCTGGACAGCAGTCCGAGCTTGGATGTTCTGACCAGCTACACAGGAAATGCCCAGGGAAAATTTGACACGCTCCGGCGCCTTGTGGATGTTCTGCAGGACCGCAGGCAGGAGGACAGAGCCACCCTGCACTGTATCTGCAACCACCCTCCCCCGCCACAAAGTCCCAAACCCCCCTCACCCAAAGTAACAAGAAGGAGGGGCGACAGGGGCCGTGAAAACTGTCACTGCACCCCTGCAGAGTGCACAAATACAAGAAGGCTCTCATTTCCTAAATGTTGAGAAGTCCTTCCCTTCCTGGCTCACCGAAGCCCCAATCCCAGTTTCATCCCCTAACTGTGTAGTTGATTATTAAAAGTAGTTTGCTGTTAATTACTATTTCTGTCAAGTTTTTCTACAGAAGACTGTCTGTGAAGGGGGTTGTTAATTGCATAGGACAGTCACCTTTACCAGGGTACAGACACGGGGGCAGGATCAGCAGCAGGTCACACACACAGTGCAGTCAGTAGGCACCCTGGTCTGTATGGGAGGTGGTTTCCATGTTCTGTGTGGGTGGGGGGTACGTGACTTTGTAGCATGGGAGGGCGATTACAGAACTTATGCAGCGGTCCTTGTCCCGGACCACAGAGCCACGCAGCAGGGGAATCTGTAACCGTCCTCCCCCGCCACAAGGTCACGTAGCCCCCGCACACAGAGTCCCGAAAAGGAGGGATGGCAGGCTCCGTTGAAACAACCAGTCCGGCACTGCAGACCGCTCTAGGAGCAGGAGCCTGTCATTCCTCGAGTGTAGAAGCGGTGTTAACATCACTGCACACCCTACCCACCACAGTCTGCGTCCCTGTTTCAACCTTTTAACACTAATTCATTAATAAAGAAAACGTTGTTAATTAACAATGTTCCATTAACTTTATTTTTAAACGTGTGTTGGAAGGGGGGAAATGTGGTGAACGGGGTATGTAACCGCAGAAGAAAGTCAACAGTAACTGAAGCAGGGGCAGGTTCAGCTTCTCTGTAAAGAAACTGAACAGTCACAGGTTACCCTGCTCCCTGAGGAACCTAGCTTTCAAAGCCTCCCGGATGCACAGCGCTTCCCGCTGGGCTCTTCTAATTGCACGGCTGTCTGGCTGAGCGTAATCAGCAGCCAGGCGATTTGCCTCAACCTCCCATCCCGCCATAAAGGTCTCCCCCTTGCTCTCACAGAGATTGTGGAGCACACAGCAAGCTGCAATAACAATGGGGATATTGGTTTCGCTGAGATCCGAGTGAGTCAGTAAGCTCCTCCATCTCCCCTTGAGACGTCCGAAAGCACGTTGAATGATGACAGTTACCCAAGACCAACCTCAACACATTTTTTCCCCCAGCATGCATTGTGGGGAAATCCCGGAATTCAAATGGGCAGCGGGGACTGCGGGAACTGTGGCATAGCTTCCCACAGTGCACCGCTTCCAATGTCGACACTTGCCCCGTTAGTGTGGACACACAAATTCGACTTTGTAAGGTTGATTCCACAAATTCGAATTAAGTTAAATCGAACTAATCTGGTAGTGTAGACATACCCTTAGAAAGGAAGAAAGAGAGAAATATACTCCTGTTGTTTCTAGTTTTTAGAACACTTGGGACATTTTCAAGCACTACATTGATAGTAGGTATATGTAGAGAGAAAACCATATACTCAGGTTCAGCTGAGAAGCAACTGACACTAGGTTATGAGGTCCAGTTCACCCTTAGGGGTCCTGTAACTTGTGCCATCAGTAATGATTCATCCCTTGGGGGTTGTTTCACTGTCACAGAATCACTTATAACAAACAGGCTCGGCGATGCAGGCATGCTTTCTGACCCTACTCCTCCAGCACCCAGAATACCCCACTATGCCACAGGAGGAAATTAGAAGGTAGTAGGGGCTGGGCTACACTGGCTTTCTGACACTCAGGCCTATCACACACAAAGAAATCCCCAGCTGACTATTTAAGCTGGTTTTTTCATTGCCAGGGCAGCTGGCTGATTGCCTCTGCACCAGCCACGCCCAATCTATCAGAACTACCAGGCAACTGGGAGTATCACCAACAAGGTTGTGACATTGAACAGACTGGAATGGCTGATTTCATTGGGAGCGAATACACTCACCTTAGGGTCTAACCAGGTAACCCTAACTTGTGGATTGGCTGGACCCTTAGGACTTATAGGGAATTATCTCAGATGACTCATTAGGTTCAGTGATGGCTCATCAGGCTCAGAACACTCATCACATTCATCCCCTTTGCACTCTTAGAGCAATGCAAAGAGAATGAATTAGGGGCCAGGATCTAGCAATATTCATGCTAGTCCCCACTACGATTCATAGCTATTGCTGTATTAAGTTTTGACTGGGAGCAGCAGGAGTTACACTCTAATAGGTATATATAACAAACAGGCCCAAACTTCTGGTCACTACTGTCACACCCAACTGGTTTGGATTTTATACTGTAGAGCAGGGGTAGGCAATCTATGGTACGTGTGCCAAAGGCAGCACGTGAGTTGATTTTCAGTGGCACTCACACTGCCCGGGTCCTGGCCACCAGTCCAGATGGCTCTGCATTTTAATGTAATTTTAAATGAAGCTTCTTAAGCATTTTTAAAATCTTATTTACTTTACATACAACAATAGCAGGGCCGGCTCCAGACCCCAGCGCGCCAAGCGCGCGCTTGGGGTGGCATTTTGCCGGCAGGGCGGCAGCCAGCTTCGGGGGACCTCCCGCAGGCATGACTGCGGAGGGTTCGCTGGTCCCGCGGTTCGGGTGGACCTCCCGCAGATGTGCCTGCGGAAGCTCCACCGGAGTCGCGGGACCAGCGGAACCTCCGCAGGCACGTCTGCCAGAGGTCCCCCGGAGCCGCGGGACCGGCACCGCCAGAGCGTGCCCCGCGGCGCGCTGCCCTGCTTGGGGCGGCAGGATTCTTAGAGCCGCCCCTGAACAATAGTTTAGTTATATATTATAGACTTATAGAAAGAGACCTTCTAAAAACATTAAAATGTATTACTGGCACACAAAACCTTAAATTAGAGTGAATAAATGAAGACTCGGCACACCACTTCTGAAAGGTTGCTGACCCCTGCTGTAGAGCCCAGGCTGCTAATAAAAGCAAATAGACACATTCATTTTCAAACACACATTTATACACTAAAAAGTCAAAGAAACAACATGTGTAAGTACTTCTAAGGTGGACTGTCGAAGTGGAAGTTCCCTTAATTCCAGATCCCTAAGACTATGTGCATCATTTACTAATGAAAGAATGATGAAATACTGAAATGTGTCAAACTGGAATGAGAAGGGCAAAGGTGAGCACAATGCACAACTCTGAGCTCACTACTGGCACAGGAGGAGAAAGAAATCAGTCGTGCTCCAAATATTGAAACCATCAATCACTTCTGTGAGGCAGTACAACAGCTAATGTCTGCAGCCCTCACATCTGAGGATGTGAAATTGTGAAACTAAGCAGGGGACACCAAGGTGGAAGACTTGCAAGGAAATCTTCGCATGCTGCAGGAAGGTGCTGGTGACTCAGTAGGTAGCACTCTTCCCTCAGAGCTAGTACTGAACCAATATGCCAGCATGATGGACGGGCAGGTCCTATAATGTTGGAGGTCCCCTTTTACAGATGGTACATTCAATTAGGGGCCCAGGTCTTTACGAGTTTATTAAGATATTATGGTAATGTTTGCAGGAACATCTTCTATTGGTGAGAAATACAAGCTTTTGAGCTTACAAAGAGCTCTTCTTCATCTTCTGTCTCTCTAGTATCCTGGGACCAACACAGCTACAACAATACTGCACTGTTATTCCTGGTGTTTTGGCCAATTTTCAGTGTAAGTAGTTGCCTACTGCCTATTTAAATTGCCCCTGTTGTTTCAATCAACTGTTATATACTACTTCATTGCTCTGCATATTTCTTGCTGTGTGCTGCTAACCTATTATTATTTATTGTATTCTGATAGCACCTAGAATTCTCAATCAGAGATCAGAGCCCCATTTGTGCTATGCAGAGTATACATACATATATCAAAAAGATGGTCCCTGCCTCAAAGAATTTGCAGTCTAAGTAAACAGTCATCTTTCACTCCAGGCAGACCTGCATTTCAGAGATGGATGAAATGATTCCTTTCCAAACTGCACAAATCTCCAAGTCAGAAAGAAATTGCAACTAATCAAATATTACAAACTTCTGCAAATGATCTAAAGTGCCTTTGCCATATGCAATAATGTAGCTCTTTTTAAAAATTTGGTATCTTGGGCCCTTCTATGTATGTAAGAAGTGTTGTGTCCCAGTTAGGAATTTCCAATAACGCAAAGCTCTCGTTTCGACTGCTTGTGGGTCCTGAGCTATCGGACCTTAAACTTGTCACTGGTCCAGGACAATATACTGTCTTTCCTGGGCTTCAGACCAATGTAATTTTATAAGCAGGGAGGTAGAGGATGAAGAAGGAAAGATTTTTTCTTCTGTCTGTTGTTTAAAAAACAATTGCTGTTTGAGGATGGTCAGCGATTTGGATTGTTAGAATAAATCTTGGTGAGAATGAACTAGCAGGCAGAGTGCAGGTAAGGTAAAGGTACATGATCACTGCAATTTATCACCTGAGTGCAGTAAATAATTACCTATCCCCTCTCTCCCGCTCCAAGAGGGAAGGTGGGAGGGAATTGTGACTGAGGCATTGTCTCTGAGGCACAGCCTCTGTTGGGGCCATTCCTGAGATGGTGTGGTTTCCATGGCTCTTCTTGTTCAGGGCTTGGCCTAGAGGCACCACCTAGCTTTTGAGGAGTGACAGGGCTCAGAAGTGAAATGTGTGCTTGCAAGTTGGTAGAGTGGGTTATTCAGTCCAACCACAATAAAAAGAATCTTACCAAGATATTTTCCCACAAATCTTTATTCTTGCGCTTTAGGAATTTTCAATTCTAACACAAGTAACAAGGATTTTTAAAAACAAAAAAACTTCAGCTTAGGTTACAGCAGGGGTCGGCAACGTTTCAGAAGTGATGTGCCAAGTCTTCATTTATTCACTCTAATTTAAGGTTTTGTGTGCCAGTAATACATTTTAACGTTCTTATAAGGTCTCTTTCTATAAGTCTATAATATATAAGTAAACTATTATTGTATGTAAAGTAAATAAGGTTTTTAAAATGTTTAAGAGGCTTCATTTAAAATTAAATTAATATGCAGAGTCCTCTGGACCAGTGGCCAGGACCCGGGCAGTGTGAGTGCCACTGAAAATCAGCTCACATGCTGCCTTTGCCTCCTCCTGGGCTACAGTCTCGTCCTCTAGACTATGTCAGGCAAAATGTTTTTAACCAGTGGCATTGGCAACCCATGGTTTGACTCTGTTTGGTCCTGACCGTTAAGGGGCCAATCTGAAATACAAATAAAATACACCTTTACTCCGATATAACGCGACCCGATATAACACGAATTTGGATATAACGCAGTAAAGCAGTGGTCCGGGGGGGGGTGGTCTGCGCACTCCGGCAGATCAAAGCAAGTTCGATATAACGCGGTTTCACTTATAATGTGGTAAGATTTTTTGGCTCCCGAGGACAGCGTTATATCGGGGTAGAGGTGTATTGAAAAATAACACAGCAATTTTTGTCAAAATCAAAGTATTACGCTGCACATTGACAAGAGCTTTTCCGCAAAATCAGAAAAAAAACCCCAAGGGTTCAACCCTGCAAGGTGCTGAGCACTCTGACCCTGACCCAGTAAAGCACTTAACGCTAAGCACATGCTTTAAATGATTGGCGCCAGAATGCAGGACCAATAAAACTGCTTGATTTAAAAATGTCCCCAAACCCACTCTCCATATTTTGCTGTATGCAGCCTTTTCAAGTGCATGCACACGTGAAGTGCCAGACTGAAAGCTCTGCTAACTGAAGCCCTTTCTCAGAGATGGGATAGCCTGGGCAGCAGACAACTCCACATGCTCCCACCAGTGGGCCTCAGCAATGAGCATCCCAAGAAAGGGACTATTTCTAGTAGCAGCTGAGCTTCTGCACTTTGACAAAGCTCTGTTTCCCATTACACTGAGTCAACCAGCTCAGCCCCCCATTCAGGTTAGGGAATACATAACTTCCAAGTAGACTGTAGCACCACTTTGCTTACTAGCAGGGCTGGCTCTAGGTTTTTTGCTGCCCCCAAGCAAAAAAAATTTTGGCTGCCCCCACCCCAGCTCTGGGCTCTCCCCGCCCACCTGCCCCCACTGCCGTCCCAGCCCTGGGCTCTCCCTCCACACACACCCTGTGCTTCTCCAGCTCTGGGCTCCCCTCAGCCACCCTGTAGGGATATTAAAGAAGGTTTATATTAGACATGGTTTATATGAAAAATAACTTATTGGTAATTGATGCCTCATAACTAAAGGTTTATGTTAAAAGTAAATTTGTGATTCTAACCTGCAAGCCACCAGCTGTATCTGTGTGAAGCCTGCTCAAAGAAATACTTTGTATAAAACTTGTTAAACATTAATTAACTCTAAGTAAGCCAAAACAGTAGCTGTTATAGTGTATAGCTAGAGACCCCCACCCTCTGTAAGTTTTCATCTCACTTTATCTTTGATTGTTAAAAGACAGGGAGTCTCACATAAATTGGTAACACCCCAAAAAGCAAAGAGACAGTAAAATAGATGTGATTAAAATAGAGAATGTATGTGACTGAATGGTTAGGGAGTTACCAGTCTGAAGAATTCAGTGTTGGCTGAAGAAGGTGTCAAGTGGGATCAACCAGATGACCCACCACACCTCAAAGGAAGGAAAAACAAGCATCTGACAGAATGGAGCCAGCCATCTGCTGATTGATTTAGCAACAGCAGAATGAGGCAACTCCTATGAACTAACATAGGGAAAAATCCCTATAAAACTGGACTCTAAAGACTGAGGACTTTGAGTCTATGGTTCTGATACCAACCTCCAGGAGCATCAGATGCATCTGACACAGACTCGGCTCCATCCTCATGACCAAGATACCTGGCCAGTAACTTGGCATGAGCAACATCTAGGCTGGTAACTATAACATCTATACAGAACCTGAATGAATGATTGTGTGAATGAATATGTGTGTGTGGGTGTGTGTGTGTGTCTGTGTGTGTCTGTGTCTGTGTGTGTATAAGGAATAAGTAGTAATGGAAACAAGTAGGAAAACATTGTCTTTTGTTTTGTTATGGTATTTACAATAAATGTGGCATCTTTGCCTTATCCCTCTTAATAAGATCCTGCTGGTTTTTATTATATTGGTACAACATTTTGGTGGAGAATAGCAAAAGGGGGATTATTGGTATTTTTGCCTCACTTATTGTAAACCATTCTGTGTGCTCACAACCGGCTCTACAGAGCACGGTTCTATTCTTGGTTAACCAAAACTGCTGGCCCCTGTGTGGGTAGCAGAAAAAAATAAAGAGCTCATAAGATTTTTAACAAAACCTGCTGGCCCCCGGGTGGGTAGTAGGAAAAGTAAAATTGTTAACAAAACCTGCTGGCCCCCGGGTGGGTAGTAGGAAAAGTAATATTGTTAACAAAACCTGCTGGCCCCCGGGTGGGTAGTAGGAAAAGTAATATTGTTAACAAAACCTGCTGGCCCCCGGGTGGGTAGTAGGAAAAGTAAAATTGTTAACAAAAACCTGCTGGCCCCCGGGTGGGTAGTAGGAAAAGTAAAATTGTTAACAAAAACTGCTGGCCCCCGGGTGGGTAGTAGGAAAATTGTTAACTAAATCTGTTGGCCTCCGTGAAGGTAGCAGAAAAAGAAAAAGAAATATAAATATATATATATATATATATATATATAAATATATATATAGATATATATATATATATATATATATATATATATATCAGGAGCAACAAGAGGGTCCCAGGGACCAGACAGTGCTGCTCGCTGAACAAAATTTAAAATGTTTAAGAAAAGGCAAGGGAAAACAGTCCCAGAGGAAGAAATGAAGTCAAAAGTAGCTTCTACCTCACCTTTTATTAAAGAGATAACGCCTTTTCAGCAAATTCTCCAAAGATATGGGGACAGTCCTTGGACTGAACAAGCCCTTGCAGATATCTGCACCATTTTGGACCTAGAGGATAGATTGGCCCAATATATCCTCATATGCAAACCCCTAGATGCAGTAAAAAGAGATGCTGCAGGGATCTGGCTGCTGTGGGAGGCTTGTAATGACAGCTACCTCCACCTAGCAGTCTGTAAAGAGGAGAAAATATCTCTAAAAGAAAAACTATCCCAATTGGAAAAAGGGGTAGAAAATTGGAAAGTAATGGCACATTGGGAAAAAGAGGCTTGGGACCCCCGAAAAACATGGGAAGAAAATAAACAACCATTGTAAGCTGCTCTTTTAGGAATTAAGGGTTATAGTGCTTAATATTTATCAGTTTGGTTTTTGTTGTTGTTGTGGTTGGTTGTTGTTCACAACTGTTGGGAAAATGTAAAAAAAAAAAAACTGCATCAAGATTTACAAGCCTCTGCTGCAAAAGCAGAGAAATAAAAATGTATGTAGTACTCAAACCCAGTTAGATGCCCTTAAGGTTGGGTACAGAGAGTTAAAACAGCACTCTCAAATCCTACAACAGCAGTAACATCAGAAGAAGGAACATTTGAAACCCCAGAAGGGGCAGGTTTTTGGGACCTCTCTGGAGAGTGGGAAGGGGAATATTTGGGTAGATTCCTCCTCCCAGGGCCAGAATGCCATGGCAAAGTGGCTGGGAATTCCTGCATCTGCCTCAGACCTCCAGGCCATGGCAAAGTGGCTGGGGATTTTAAAATAAAATATTTTTTTTTTGCACCACTTAATTAGCATTTGTGCAGCCCCGAGTACCAAACACTCTGTGGCAGAGACTAAGCAGGGTCTGCCATGTGGAAGCACTGTGCTAATTTATTTTTAAGCTTTTATCTTTCAGGCTCTAAAACCAAAACATCAGGAGAGCTGGTACCAGCTGAAGAGTTATAAAATACCATGGTTATAGTGTCGCGACAAAGTCTGTGTTCAGTGTTCTGTGTTGCATGTTCTGTGTCTGTCTCTAGTGGTGTCCTGTGCTAGCATTGGGTCCAGAAAAAAAAAATACTACACTAGACAGAGCAAATGTCTTTTCCTCTCTCTACTTCCCCCATGTCCATCCAACTTATCAATCACCACTTGTGTCCAAAAGACTTTGGTCCCCAGTGCATCAGGTTTATTTTTTGTTAGGTTTTCCACACTTTTCTCTATACACTCTGGTTCTACTTCCCCAAGTCCTAAAGGGTAGTTCTTGGGTCCCCATAACCTGTAAGACCTTGGCCCATAATTGCAGGGCCCCATCTTTCAGGTCCCCAAAAACCTCTTAAGTACAACTGTTAAAAATAGGGAATTCTGCAACATTTTAGCAAATAAATGTTAAAGTCCAAATCAGCTTAACCCTGCATAACAACTGTGGTCCTCCTACAAAATCTTATTTCTTGTGTGTGCTTAAGAACCTCAGAAACTTTTATTGTTTGATGGCTATTGCAGCATCAAACTTAGACCTCATCTTATGTGTCAATGTACCCAATTATTGTAATGGTTATGGTTTTATTGTATTCCCAATTATTATAACTATAATTGTTTGGATTTCTGTTTAGGTTATATCTGGTCTTTAGTCAATTGTAATGGTTTTAGTTATATTCACCTGGTTATAATTGTTTGGTTTGTTTACAACAGATCACCTGTGCCCTACCATGACAACAACTACTGTAATGATCATAGATCAAGGGGCAGAGTGTTAGCAGCCCCCAGTAGATAAATGTAAATGCAATGTCAGTACTGTTTTTACTAAACAAATAACTTATTACTGGTATAATATATTCTTTGGATGGTCCCCAACCACTACTGGCATCCTATCAGTAATGCTACATCCCTTAATAGTTGTCTTAGTATTAAATTGTATTTGTATTATTAAAATGTTTAGCATGTGCTTTTGGATAAAAAGAATGTACAATAGATTGGAATCACAAACCCATGTTGCCTCACAGTACCTTCTTTTAAACAGGTTACATAGAAAGTGACACTAACGAATATATGTATATCGTAGTGTCAAAAGGGGGATTATGTAGGGATATTAAAGAAGGTTTATATTAGACATGGTTTATATGAAAAATAACTTATTGGTAATTGATGCCTCATAACTAAAGGTTTATGTTAAAAGTAAATTTGTGATTCTAACCTGCAAGCCACCAGCTGTATCTGTGTGAAGCCTGCTCAAAGAAATACTTTGTATAAAACTTGTTAAACATTAATTAACTCTAAGTAAGCCAAAACAGTAGCTGTTATAGTGTATAGCTAGAGACCCCCACCCTCTGTAAGTTTTCATCTCACTTTATCTTTGATTGTTAAAAGACAGGGAGTCTCACATAAATTGGTAACACCCCAAAAAGCAAAGAGACAGTAAAATAGATGTGATTAAAATAGAGAATGTATGTGACTGAATGGTTAGGGAGTTACCAGTCTGAAGAATTCAGTGTTGGCTGAAGAAGGTGTCAAGTGGGATCAACCAGATGACCCACCACACCTCAAAGGAAGGAAAAACAAGCATCTGACAGAATGGAGCCAGCCATCTGCTGATTGATTTAGCAACAGCAGAATGAGGCAACTCCTATGAACTAACATAGGGAAAAATCCCTATAAAACTGGACTCTAAAGACTGAGGACTTTGAGTCTATGGTTCTGATACCAACCTCCAGGAGCATCAGATGCATCTGACACAGACTCGGCTCCATCCTCATGACCAAGATACCTGGCCAGTAACTTGGCATGAGCAACATCTAGGCTGGTAACTATAACATCTATACAGAACCTGAATGAATGATTGTGTGAATGAATATGTGTGTGTGGGTGTGTGTGTGTGTCTGTGTGTGTCTGTGTCTGTGTGTGTATAAGGAATAAGTAGTAATGGAAACAAGTAGGAAAACATTGTCTTTTGTTTTGTTATGGTATTTACAATAAATGTGGCATCTTTGCCTTATCCCTCTTAATAAGATCCTGCTGGTTTTTATTATATTGGTACAACAACCCCACCAGTACCTCCCCCCACACCCCATGCCACCCCAGCCCTAGGCTCCCCCCCCTCCACCCGCACCCCCTGCTGCCCCAGCCCTGGGCTCTCCCCGCCACCCCACCTGCACCCTCCTTCTGCCCCAGCCCTGGGTCACTGGTAACTTGCTCCCAGGGCGGGTCATTCAGCTGGAATTTTGGATGTGCACAGAACACAGAGAGGATTGGTTCCCATATGGTTACAGAACTGCAGTAAAGTGGAACAATTTTCAGCTTGTGTGACTGGAGGATATCTGGATGCATATTAAAAGACTGTTCTTCACAAATGAGGAAAAGTTGAGGTGCCTTTATTATTCTTTTGTTCCACTCTTTGTTTCTATTGGGAATTTGCCAATGCAATATCACTGTCTTCATTTTAAACAAATAAAAAAAAGGCAATGGCTGTTGAAAATAGCAATTCCAGTCCTAAAAACCACTGGGAAGCATTTCTTGCTCAATTTTATCCTACTTTTTCTACAGCAAATTACAGTGGATCAGTATATTTAATTTGGGAGAAATGAAGTAACAGCTGCCCAAACTGAGCTTGAGCACTCCTGAATTTTGAGGTGTTCAAATCTGGAAGGCAGGTGCTAAATTCCCTTTCCGAATATTAGCTAAATCTGGAAAGGAAAAGTCAATTTCTGCTTCCATGGCTCAGAAGTGGAAATCCTCCTGCGTGCCTGGCACTGTATCTAAAGCTGCCCAGGTCCAGTAGAACCTCCCCTCTCTTACTTTTCATTTTAAATTCTAGTGGGATCCACATACCTCCCTTGCTAGGCTTCAGATAGAGAGGGGCACTGTCCATTTAGTCCACCCAATTTTCTTTGGGGGCTGCCAGGTGAGGTCACGCCAGTATCCCTAATCCAGTCTGGGGATGTCTTCTGAAGGGGATATCTGGGCTAAAGCCTTCTACTCCTTGGGCACACTTGTTCCCCATTCACAGTGCCACCCCGCTCTAGTAGTGACCTCTCCATTCACAGCAAGCTACAGCATGAGGTTTCAGCTACCATACTCCCTCCCCCTCCCTTTCCTGTTGATCACGGCCAAGGGAATGCTGGGAAATGTAGTTCTTTCCCTGCTCCAGGACTGGCTCTATAGGCAGGGAGCTAACCAAGGAACTACAGCTCCCAGAGCTCCCTGTTGGTTCTCAGCTCCCAGGCTGGATCCCTGCCTGCTGCCGCCCCTGCAAATGGGCTGCCCCAAGCACCTGCTTGCTTTGCTGGTGCCTAGAGCTGCCCCTGCTTACTAGACTAAGCAACCATGTGAGTTACACAGTGAGGCTTCTGAACAAGTTTCTAGGAACATTTCAACATTTGTGAAACTGGAATTGAACTGGCCAGGGCCCATGGCCATTCCTTTAATGACTGTGTTAATCCTATCCCAGCCTTGGGGAGAAATCTTAAATTAATTTAACACACACAAGGAAAGAGAGCTGATGTTTTTAACATTTGGAGATCCTGCATTTATGAATGTTCCTGTGAAACAGCTTATGCAAGTTAGACATTATTCAAGGATAACATGAGACAACCATTTTAGAGGCACATGTCGGATAACATATTGTGATTTACAGGGTTTAAGGTGAATGCCTTGCCACTGGGCCTTTTAAACATCAGGTGTAACTTTTTCATGTAACTAAAAAAATAAATAAAAAAGGAATAACTCCTTTTCCATACTCAGTGTATCTTCTGAGAAAAAAGATTTTCTCAAGCACAGTTGCTGAGTCGCTTTTAGCTAAGAAGAAAGAATTTCAATTAAATCTCATTCCAACACACCAGAGATAGTTTGGAAATGTCTGCATATCTGTAAATGCATGGGGGTTTAAGGATGTGTTAATAGTTTCATATAAAATAAGAACAAACCAAAGCTCAGCCATTTTCTCTTAATGAGCCGCATTTTGAAGCACTTCTCCCTGTCTTGTCACTTATAAGACACCTAGCATGAAAAACACTTATGGTTCCAGCAGGTCTGAAGGTTACAGGTCAACCATTCCATTAATTTTTCCTACAATCTCCATAATGCATCTATTCTATCCAATGACGCAGTTCTACACATTCCTCCCTGGCCACACAGGGCATTTACTTTATGCCCTGAAGCATGAGACTGGAGAACATGTATCATTATCTTTGCTGTTATTATTTATTTGTATTCTAGAAGTCCTAATGGCCAACTGAGAATGGGTCCCAATTGTGCTAGGCTCTGGACAAACACCGAATAAGAGATGGTCTCTACCCTGAAGAGTTTACAATCTAAACAGACAAGACAGATAAAGGGTAAAGGAAAATGAATAGAAAAAGCTTTGCTTGCATAGCTACAGCTATTGAGCCAGGCTCTAATGCCCGTTCTCATGCAGAATAGCACTTTGCTCCATTAGTGGTCCCTGAGGTCCCATAGCATCACTCACAGAATAAGGTGTTATTCACCATGAGTGTGGATATCTGAATCTGGCCCATTGTCAAGGGCCAGAAAATTGTGGGCCAGATCCAGCCTCTTTTACTTAAACAAACTATCACCTTACTACATGAGCATTCCTATTGAAACAAATAAATTTGACTAATCGTGGAGTAAGGTACTATTCAAGATGAGTAAGGGGATCAGAATCTGGCTCTAAGTTCGGAAAGTAGTTCTGGTTACTGTGCATGTGACAGATTTCAAGGATAGGCAGGCACCTAGAAATCTGGATGATTTCATCCCTGCTTAATCAAATCATGATGGTTCCAGTTTGGGAGCATTGCTGTATTCTATGAACTCTGTTTTCCACAATACCCTTGTGCCCTTGATATCATAACTTACAGCCAGATTCTGACATTCTTACTCAGGGAGATTTACTCTCTCAATAGTGCCATTGGTTTTAGTGTCACTACTCACAGAGTAAAATACTATTCTTTTTGAGTAAAGGGTGGCAGAATCTGACCCTGAATTACTTCCACTATCCCTTTTCTAGTCAAGAGGCAGATTGTAACTCTACAAGTCTCTGCTCCAGGGGCAGCACAGCAACATACTTGCTTGGGTGGTTCATAGCAAAGTCACGCTTTCAGCTCCATGTGAATTAAGAGCACCTTGTGGCTGACTCATTCCAAGCAGGTACTGCAGGGAATGTGGGATACATCATCAGAATTAAATTTGGGGCCCAGTTCAGAAATAATGTAAATCAATATAGTTCCACTGACTTCCATGGCACTACATTAGTTTACTCCTGCTGAGGATCTGGGCTTTAACAGTCACAAAAACTCTGAGAGGACAAATACTGACGTTGCTTAGAATAAAGTATTTCAGAAGATCTTCTATAGTAGTGTTTCCGTAAACAATTTCTATTCAAGAAAGTACCTGATCATTTTCTTCATCCAAAATAACCTCATTTCAGCTAAGTAAACATTGGTACTTAGCACGAGATCACTGCTAACTGAGAAGCTGCTCTCTTAGCAGAAATTCTAAGGAAGCAGGACTTTCCTATTTCAATACAATATGGTTTGAGAGTTCTCAAATACAATGTAATAAATCATTTCAAATCCTGTCCACTAAAGGACTGTATAGACTGACCCTTTTATAAGGAGTTCTTCCCTCAAACACTGGTTTTTTTCTTTGTATGCTTTGCTGAGAAACCCAGTTACACCCATAAGCTTCAGCCATGTGTTTAGACTTCCATATAACATTACTTAATATTCTAGACACAAATAGGGTTGCCAGTTTTGGTTGGATGTATTCCTAGAGGTTTCATCACATGAGTTAATCTTTAATTAAAGATTAAGCTTTAATTTCTAGAGACTCCAGGACAGTCCTGGAGGGTTGGCAACCCAAACCACCAACAAGCCTTTTGTAATTCAGTATTAGGTCCTTTTCAACCGTTTGGATTTTGACAAGTGCATTATCCATTAATTGATTAAATCAATCATTAGATCAAAAGTGGTTACTGCAGGTGAAATCTATTAAAAACACATCTTGATTATAGTGATTTGTATGATCATTCATTTATCAACCTCATACCTCTTTAGTTTACTCCTCATTTCATTGCTCACTAGTGTAGCCTTTCAAAAGACTATATTTAGCCAGAAAGATCTACTCCAGTGATATCAAATGCAGCTCACTATGGTAAATGTTGGCTAGTTTACCTTGATGCTGGTGTCATTAAAATATACTGCATAACCCTCACCTGCTTAATACCATCATCCAAATGTATAAAATAACAGTTACAAAAATGGCCTTTCAGTATGTTATTATTCCATTTGTAAATTCACGTTTAACCTAACCAACAGCAAATATCCTTTACAAGAGATTTTTCTTGGCTCCTACTTTTATATTCGTTCACTGATTGCAAGACATACATCCAAGACCTATATCCAAGAAAACATCATCAGGATGGCATAGCTCCTCACCAAATCAGTGCAAAACTCAAATCCATTGGTCACCTTCTCACCTTAGTCACCCAGCAATTATATTCTCATTAATGTAAATTATTGCCTATGATCAGAAACACTTGAACGATCAGTATCCCTATGAGTTACAGTGATGGTTTGAAGGGGTGAAACTCTATTTCTACATCCTCTTAAAGTCCTAAGTAAAGGGCTTAATTTCAATAACAGAAAAGAGGTATTCATCAAGAAATCATAGAGTGAGATGCAAAAGGAGCTATTATAAGTACAGAACAAAATATTAAACACATAACTTGATGAAAACAATACTCACATACTTTCTTAAAACTTAGCCACCTCTTTCCAGCAGCCTGCTGGGGTCAGATGGGTGAGAAGCAGAGACATTTCTAAGTTTGAAACAGCAAATCTTTTCTTACCTCTCCACACCTCTAATCGAGCAGTAGTGAAGCGTGGTAAGTCACCAAAGAGCAAACCCATGAGCAGTGACATAATGACAAAATGACATCAAGGAAAGCAGGTACATGATTGTGCTTCAGTTCCTTTGCCTTCTGAACAATGATTCCCTTGAGGATGGCGATGCAGATTTCTCGTTGTTACTTTTGTTCACTTTGGGCTTTTATGGCTGTTTGGAGCTATGCATCATTGTATTTGATTTCAGCTAATCAAGCATACAAATGAACAGGAATGCAGACACACAACACTGTGAGAGACACATAAGGAAGTTTTTTAAACAGAATGCCTTTATTAGCCAGTGATTCCAGTGATGTAATCGGAATAGGAAGGAAAGTGTGTGTTGCTTCATTGTTTTATTTGGATATGTGAGTCCAGTGCTAACTTGTGATAACATTTCTAGAGAGAGTGAGAGAGAGCGCGAGAGAGCATATATATATATATATAGTCTGTATGTTGAACCTAATAGAAAAAAAATCCCATGGAAATCTGCTTTTTCCTTCCTGACCCTTACAGAAGAGTCCCAGTGAATTTAATACAGAATGATAAACGTTCTATAGAATTTTTAAACCAATCTATAGTATTATATGGAAAAGACAGAATTCTCTATTAAATCAGGTAAAATCTTTGAGTGAATTCAGTATAAACCTACTTAATTTTTATAGATAATGGGATGAATAATATAAAGCATTAAACTGATTTTGTAATACATACCAAGGATAAAGAGATATTAGTAGCAATTTTAACAGAGCGAAAGTTAGGCCTTTAGGGATCAATCCATAGAGCCCTGCAAATCTGCGGCTATCCACTTTATATCTGCGGCATCATTTTTGCGGCTTGCGTATCAGATATGGATACAAATTTTGTATCCACACAGGGCTCCACCGATCCAAAGCCCACTGAAGTCAATGAGTGTTTTTCCATTGATTTTAATGATTTTTGGCTCTGCTTAAATGTTGTTTGATGGCATTTACATTTGTAATCCAAAGATTAAACTATATAATCTAATCAGTTTAGTTAAAACAGAGAACAAAACCACATCTCTTCTAAAAACAGAACCCATGTGATCTGCTGATCACATGTTATGATTCTGAGTAGGATTTTCCAGGTATTGTCAACTGAAATGTTTATCTTGTGTTCAGGCTTTATATGTTTCAATTTTAATATGGGAGCAGCTCATCATCAGGAATATTGCCTTAAACAATGAGGGCTGCTTTGTTTAAACTTTCTAAAGGAAAATTCATTACAGCAATCTTGCAACTTTATAAAATTCTTGTCTTGGAATGAAAAGTGGAACTGAGGGTTAAAAATGTTCATCCCTCACATCCATTTAGCTATCATATTAATGAGATAGTTCTCTTCAGTGTATATAAAAGGCTATATGTTATGTATTACTTATTCTTGAAGCCTACACAATTGCTTCTGCAATAGCTTTAGAGTATATTTATTTGAATCTATTTTTACTGGATTATGGAACAGGATTCATGTTTTATATGTTACCCTATGCATTGAATATTCATGTTCTGAGATTTCAAATAAATGGGGTATCACAGCAAAACAGTAAAAAGTAAATGCTACACCTATCATCTTTCCACAAGGGGAGTGACTACGAGTAATGAGACAACATAATGTTTGTATAAGAGTTGCTTAAGTAATATTTATATTAAGCTGCTGTGAGGACGCACAGTGTAAAGCAATAATTTTCAGAAACCAGAACAGATATAGAGTAAGCAGGATGCTCAAACTCATTAACAAAATCTTCATTCCAGGAAGCCTGACAATCTAGTCTATTATATGGAAACAGCCAAATCACAAACCATTTCCCCACGAAGTAATTCAATAATACATCAGCTTTTGCAAGTGAAAATTCAAGTGGCAAACATCACCAGAAGTACAAAAACATCTTATCTATGAAGACCACAGAAAAAGCATTCCCTGCTACCCACATCTCTATTTGCGGTTATCAGTGCCTGGTGTAAACTGCTTCAATTAAATTAAAGTTCTACAGACTTAATTGTTTCTAACAGCTTTCAAGCACATTTATGAAGTGTTGTTTTTACTACACCTCTACCCCGATATAACGTGACCCGATATAACACGAATTCAGATACAATGCGGTAAAGCAGCGCTCCGGGGGGTTGGGGCTGCGCACTCCGGTGGATCAAAGCAAGTTCGATATAATGCGGTTTCAACTATAATGCGGGAAGATTTTTTGGCTCCCGAGGACAGCGTTATATCGAGGTAGAGGTGTATATCCAGTGAAGCTCTGTCATGGGACGTAGTTAGATACAGGATTTAGTGTAGCCCCCAAAATATGTATCTTCACAGCATTTGGTTTACTGATATTAAAACAGTTGCACAGCCTGAGGTTCCATTTTGGACTGGATAAATTGTGATTTCTACCCAGTGATGGGAACTCATCAGGGCTAGTCTCAAAGGCAGTAAATGAATCTTGCCCTCCCCTTTGCTGATACAACTAGGAATGTACTTTGTCAGCCTTTGTGGCTTTAACTACAGCTGGCTGGGTTTGAGGCAGGCTCAAAAATCTAATCTGTTCTTAGTAACACTACCGCCTCCGTAGAATTACAGGCATGCTTTCAATGGGCATGCCCCTGTAACTGCTGAGTGATGATATGCCATCTGTATATATAGCAGTCAATGTCTTTTTTGTTTTTTGCATAGTTGCAGCACAGTATCAACTCTACTGAATCATGTAGAAATCAAGGAGTTAAATGATAGGACAAGAATAAAGTTTATGGGCCCTCATTTTGGGACTCAACAGAGTTACATAAGGGCTGAATTTGGCTTACAGCTTTATCTGAATATCATTGTGCTCCTCCATTAATGATACTTAATTAGAAAAGAGATTTTATTAGACATGTTGGAGGTGACCACAATGAATGTACACAAACATCCTGAGGCTGTTTAAGAATCATAGAAATTTTAGGAACTATTTCTTAGGAAAATCAAAATTCTACTCTTTACATGACATGGAAAATGCAAAAACAATCTAACCAAATGATTATATAGATTACTATAGTTATACTTCTAGCCAACAGTTCTGATTCTGATCTCAGATACACCATTGTTAATCCAGAAGAACTTCACTGGAGTTTTACTAGTTCAGAATCTTAAGGCATCGATCAACTGAGACTCTCCAAAAAGAAAGAGAAAGATCAATCTCTAACATCCTGTTTTAAAAGTAATCACATTTCCAGTCAGCCGCCAAACTTTTGCCAACAAATTTTGCAAATACAGTTGCCAGCATTAAATCCACTTTTGTGCATTCAGATCAGGTAGTTAGATCTCTAACTGCCCAATTTGCACAGCTAAATGAGAATGTTTGTGCAGGTAAAATTTTGAAGCCTGTGTTAGATGTTGGATGATGATTTACCACATAAATTATCAAAAATTTAAGACAAATATAATTTGGGCCCTTTTTTGAATACATAAATAATAAGTTCTCTTTTTTTTTGCAGTATTTCCTTCATTTGCTTGTCTCTTTCCCTCTCCTTTCACTATGAAATAAAAATGCCACATAAAAGAATACGTAAAACTATCTTGGACTTTTATCAAAGTTTGGTACTTCTTTATATATAGCTTTACATTTACATGTAACTGTATCACTGAAAATTAGTAAAATATTACAACTAAAAAAGCGTACTTAGGGACTTTACCTTGAGCAGATAAAGCATATGTGAGGATGTAGCCTAAGTAAATTCCAGATAGCAACTAATCAACTATTTCAATATAAAATGAGAATTTTCGTACCTTCTTCATTAAGTTATAGTCCAATTTTCATCCCCAAACATTATTAAAATAATGTTTAGATCCATTTATTTTAAAAGTCCCTTAATATATTTTATCTGGATTCAGTTTAAAATCTGCATCCCTAAAGTCTGGGTTTAAATTTCCAGTTAATAATAATAAAGGACTAAATAGTGTATTTGGCACTAGATTTACAGACATCATCCATGATTTCACACAGAATGTATAAAAATTACTACGATTATTGATCTACAGTACTAGGAAACAGCACTACATTAAAGCACACTAAGGAACATTTAGTGAGCACAGCAGGGTCTACATGAACCAATTAATGTGAAACCTGTTAATACCCTTTAAAAAAATCACACCTCCATAGTGCTCATTACCCCACTGTGCTGACAAGACCCTAGTTTAAAAAAGTATCCTTTGATTGTAACTTGTTACCAATTTTTCAAGTAACCGTATGAAAGCAGGATTTATATCTCCAACTAACTTCGTAATCTTCCGAATAGTTTAATGAGCCACCTAATTGTATGTGCATGAGTGTGCACCTGGACATCACTGATCTCTGTTGGATGGAATCAGAACTGCTTAACTGTGTATCACAGGCTACATCTACACTATGAGCTGGGGGTGTGATTCCCAGCTTGTGTACATATACTTGGGACGGCTCGATAAGAGAGAGAGGAATTGAATACCTGCGAGTATGTGTACACATGCTTGTAGTGTAGATGCAGCCATAGGCTCTACCTAGCTAACAAAGAGCTTCTCCTTTAGCTCAAGTGAGCCTGTGCTTTTGAAACAGGGAGATTTGAGTCATCCCACTGCTGTTGTGCAACCTAGTGATGACAAACACGGAGTCTGCAGTGGACACAGATTTATTGCCATTAATAAACTGCTTGGTATGCGATTGCACACTTTTGTATTTTTTACTGGTTTGTTTGATGCTTTTTTGCCTGTTCTATATATTTCAAAATGATCTAGGAATATAGGAATCACCATACTGAATTAGATGTGTGGG
The DNA here is from genome assembly GCF_020497125.1 of Mauremys mutica. Classification (NCBI taxonomy): domain Eukaryota; kingdom Metazoa; phylum Chordata; order Testudines; family Geoemydidae; genus Mauremys; species Mauremys mutica. The sequence continues at coordinate 89,364,745 of NC_059073.1, read as the reverse complement.
CCATCTAGTCCAGTATCATGTCTCTGACACTGGCATGGGAAAAGTGAAATAAACCTTACATTAGGCATCCGTGGGATAATCTTTCCCACAAATTAGTTCAGATCCTAATTCCTAATAATAGAGATTAGCATAAACTCTGAGGCAAGAGGTTTAATATCTTTTCTATAATTTTTGTTAGTGTGAGCTGTTCTGATGTTGGCTATTCTTGTTATTCAGATGAATGTCCAAATCTATTTTTGAATCTCATGAGGTCTTTGGCCCCAATGGCATCCTGTGGTAATAAGCTCACTTTCAAATTCTTGATTGCTAAAACTATGTAGACTCATTGCAATACAGAGTATGACATAATTAACTTCAGATGTGTACAGTATAGAGTGAAACAAGCTCCTTTGGCTTGCATTATCTCACTTCATCAAGTATGACAGAGTTAACTTCAAGCATGGCTTGCCAGGGTCCTCCTTTTAAAATTATACAGTTACAAAAATCATAGGATGTGGAGTCCATGAGGGAAAAGCTTTCTACGATGAAACACAGCTCTAATCACAGCAATCAGCTGCAGAGTCAACCCTGTAATCTTTTACCTTATGATTAAAAATAGAGAGAGTTTTTTATTTGTGGTATTTTCAAGACACAGGACATCTATTATTGAAGTAAAACTCTGCAGAAGTGTACATACTGTTTTTTTTTAATTGCAACAATTCACCCATGTCAGCAGATGGTTTTAAGAAAGTTCCAAATGGGCTTCAAGAATCTTCAAGTTAACTATAATTTTGTTTTGTTAGCAGAACAGTTGTGATCTCTGTCATGTATTCTGTGAATTGTATAGGACCTGGGTCCAAAATGGCCAAAACAGTCAAGTCTCAGAAAAATCTACTGAGAATGCATTCAGTTCCACTCCCCTCCACCCACCCAATTATAACAAAGATTTTCCACTATCAGTAGCATTACTTCTCTGCTCCTGGGAGATTGCCAACTTTCTAATTGCACAAAATTGAACACCCCTTCCCTGAGGCCCCGCCTCCGCTCACTACATTCCCCTCCCTCGGTGGCTTGCTCTCCCCCACCCTCACTCACTTTCACTGGGCTGGGGAAGGGGGTTGGGGTCCAGGAGGGCTGAGGGCTCTAACTGGGGGTGCAGGCTCCAGAATGGGGCCAGAAATGAGGGGCTCAGGGTGCAGGGGGGCACCTGGCACCGCCCTGGGCCCCGGAAGCCACCAGCAGGTTCAGCTCCTAGGTGGGGAGGTGGTGGAGGCAGGAGGCTCCGCGTGCTGCTCTCGCCCGCAGGCACCACCTCCCCCAGCTCCCATTGGCCTCAGTTCCCGGCCAATGAGAATGTGGGGCTGGTGCTTGGGCCGTGGAGCCCTGTGGCCCCCCACCTAGAAGCCGGACCCACTGGCTGCTTCCGGGGTGCAGCGTGGTGCCAGGACAGGTAGGGACTAGCCTGCCTTTGATACACAGCACTGCCGATCGGACTTTTAAGAGAAGGTCCCTTTTTGACCAAGCATTCTGGTTGAAAACTGGACACCTGGCAAAATCACATTTTAAAACTTGGGTATTTGATAATTAAATACATGGGAGGAAAGTACTGGGAAAGGAGAAAGGCCTAGTTACACATTTTTAAAATGTCCTATTACCTAAGGCCTCATACTGCAGTCCTTGTTCAGCAAGACTTCTATTGAAGTCAGTGGGAGTTTTGGCTAAGTACTGGATAAGAACTTAGGTCCAGATTTTTAAAGGTATTTAAGTATTGCTCCTAAATACCTAAGTGCCTACATCACTTTTGAAAATGAGACTTAGGCTTCTAAGTCAATTAGGCATTTCAACGTTGAACATAGCAATGCCTAAATACTTATGAAAATCAGGGACTCAAAGATTTAGGGTACCATAGGAGTTAGGCATAGGAGTTAAAAATCCCACCAGGTGCTTATCCACATCTTTAGGCATCTAAATACCCTTATAAAATCTGGTCCTTACCTTTCAAGGGAACAAAACAATTCTTCAAGGACTTGATCCTCTTGCCACTGAATTCAATGACAAAACTTACATTGATTTCTATGGTGTAAAATCAGGGCCCACATCCCATTTTATCTTCCATTCTACCATCTGTTAAGTATTAGATCAAACAGTGGACTGGGCATTTCAAGTCGAGGTAGGACTTCATCCCCACTGAGCTCATTCTGCCATTAATTTTTAAGCCAACATGAGTTAAAAATGAAATCTCAGTCTTAACTTTGAATTCCCCAGATTTTGTCAGTTTCTGAAGAGTGATTCTGCTTTTGTCTTAAAAGAAGACATAGTTGTCTCTCTTTGCTTCTCAACATTAAAATCATTCCAGCATTAGAGGAGTCTCCTTCTAACATCACTTTATAGTGCTTTATATTTATTCTCAGGTGCTCTAAAAAAATCCATACAAATAAAGGACACTAGTCTTTGTGCAACTACTGTTTCTAGTAACTGCAGATTTACTCTCTACCAGTGATTCTTGTCCAGGCCTGATAGCACCCCTCTGAGTTTCTCTTAAATTATTTTAAATTCCTTCCTGCCCTTAGGCCTTCCATCATGACCATCATCTGTCCAGGAAAGGAAACTGGATGAAATTTCCTTCAGATCCCTTAATTGGTCAGCAAGGTTGATGTTGACTGACATGAGGCACTCTATCTCCTCCCCCAGAGTTTGAGAACACTATCCTTGTGGCCTAGGTAACAGCATGGTTATTGATGCCTGCTAAATGCATAAAGAAGCTGGTCAGGAAAACATCACTCAGTGGGTCAAATTCAGACCTGGTGTAAATGAGTTCTTTCCCATCCAAAATTCATGTACTGGCAAGACAGTATTTTTATTAGCTTCACTAAAATGTGAAGAGTCAGGCTTTATGCCTCAATGACCTCCCTAAAGCTGTGTAGTCAACTATACCAGTGGCCCAATGTGTTAGGTTGGGCATATAGTCATTTAAAAACACAACTTTCTGGGAAGCCTCTTGGTTCTGTTAAGTTTGATCTTATAAGCGACATCCATTCCAGGTGGATTCATGGCTCCTTTTTCCTCCTACTGCTAGCAAAACTCTTCTGTGCACCCCAAATTCTATAGACCTCAGTAAACCTAGTACTGGTCCAGCATCAACAAAAGGATTTGTGCTTGTTATGTTTGTAAAAATCAGTCATGTGCCAAGACTGATTTTCTACAGTAAGAGATTTTACAGCCAATTTATAAAGTCTCAGATAAATGCTATGTGAAAATGCCCATAGGCTTTTAGCTACAGCAACACAATTTCTCTCTCTCTCTCTCTCTCTCTCTCTCTCTCTCTCTCTCTCTCTCTCTCTCATAAACATTGAGTAAATTCCCATCCCAAGCACTGACTGGCTTTACATATATTAAAATCCTACAACCTCAAATTGTTTGAATGTCATACATCACACAAACATGAAAATCCCCTTCAGAGCAGATATGTCAGTATCCCCCAATCACTGTTCACCCCACCTTCCTCCTTCAATGGCTAGAGAGAAAAGACAGGCTCTGCAGATGAGGTAGGAAGTGAATTCCTGAGTTGAGGAGCCCCCACCCCGAGGACAGGAATCTTTCCCTAATGTTAATGACAAGGGAGCTCAAGTTTGAGTGATGTTTCTGACCTCAACAGTAGCAGCAGTGCATTGGGAAAGGAACTGTGTTTCAAATAATTTGGTGTTAAATCACCTGGGAACTCACAGGCAACCCATGGAACATCAGTGTTATTGCAAATGATATCTCTGTAACAAACACAGCACTAGTGCAAATTCCTATTGAGGTATATGGTCTCCTCCCTCAACAATATTCCTGGGAGTTATACATGCCCATGGAGAGGAGAATCAGTTACGGGGGGTATTCTGATAGAGAGAGTTGTTAGTACAAATAAAGGGAAACTTCCCTTCCCACCATCAGTGGCTGCTCCCCATTTCCCAGCTACCATCTTGTCCCTCTCTGATTGCTCAAATTCCTGCTATTTCTTCTCTAAGGGGCCTTGGCAGCTGCAGCAGAACTAGAAACAGTTCCATGAGAGCTGATGCAGCATAGTCACAAGGCAAAGAGGGAAGGAGGTAGACTGATGGGCCAGCTGCTTTGGCAGTCTTTCAGTCTACCTAGGATCTTGTATGGTTCTCATCACTATGATATCTGAAATGCAGGATAATGGCAGCTATTCCCATTGCTACTCTAACTTCTGTCAGTTTTGCTTCGCTCCCCAGTTGAGAAGTCTGGCCAATCAGAGCAGAAAACTGCCAGGGTACAAGTAACTGCTGGTTCTACAAGAAATCAGAATCCAGGACATTTGTCAATTTATCAGGCACTTGAAACAGAGTGTGGAAAACAAGTGCTGCATTGGGAAAGATTAGTGCATTGGTCTGGGACCCATTCATTTCACTGGGAATGCTCAGCACAATTTAGGATCTGGCCCTGTGTTTGTATAATTAATATTTTAGATTCTGTTTCATATACTGAACTTTGCTCCAACTTTTACTAGTAATTTTTAGCAAGCTTTAGTTAAAAGAAATAATATATTGTAATTTCATTCCTACATAGTTTTCACACCTTACAGTATTTACACCGAATCATTATGAGCTATCATGCAAAAAACAATACAGCAATCTTCTTAATTTCTTACTCTTTGTTATGCTGTCTCTAAACTATGTCAGACTCAATATAAAGGTGCCTACATAGGGCTCTCAGATCTCAGCATTTTTGCAGGCATCTCCAACCATCATGTAATCAGAGATAAGTGACTTAGTTAAAAATGAATGGGGCAGCTGGCCAAATGCTCAACCAAACAAAATGATCAAAGGGACAGTGCCAGATGTTTTCCATCAGCTTTGCACATGGAGGTACCAGGGAGATCAGCAGGAGCACTACACTAAAAAGAAACCAGAGAAGCCAACTCTAGTTTCAACCATAACATGAAGAATTGACTATAAATACCACATTCCTTAGTGAGAGTCCCAGAGGACATTCTGTAGGTATTTCTAAAGCCTACAGGAAAAACGTGTCTACTATTGTCTGGTTTATTTATATTCATCCTCCTGCTAAATGTTTTAATAATAGTGCATAGCAACTTGCTGAAATATATACATATAAACCCATCTTAGGAAGTTGCTAGTAACTGTGAGTCAGTGGAATATGTCAAAAGCTGCTGTTTTCCTATAAAGTATGTGTTCGCCCAACCTTTGCTCATTTAACTTTAATGTTTCCCAGTTCCTACCCCTATTTCTTTTATCATTTTCGATTACTGCAGTTTTAAATTTTGATTTCATAGGCTTGGGACCTTAATTCCTGTGAAAGGCCCAGAGATGCTTCAAGATTTGTTCTTGAAAACGAGACTGTTTCATGTTTTTTTCTATTTTTGTCTTCTGAGAAAGTTTAAATATAAAAAAATAGTTAAGGTTGTTTACACTGCGCCTCAGCAAAAGACATTCTTGACATCATTTGTATACAACTCCAAGCAGTAGGGCTGCTCAGTCAGTGCAGCCAGAAATCCAGCCACAGGGCCTCCACCCTCCAGACATGTAGGGCCCACCAATAATAGTGTGATGCTAACTGCTTCTGCTGTTGCATAACATGCACTGCTTCATACAGTTCTGTGGTGAGAAAAAACTAGAGGTATCCACCCCCCACTGCCTTTATCACAACCCTGGTTTACACCCATTACAGGCTTCTCGTCCTGTTTAACAGAAACCTCCATTCACTCTCTCACTAATTACCACCAGGGCCACACACATCATTTTGGGCTACATTACCTATCCCTCATCCAAGTCACATCACCTAGGAGTTTGGGGCAGATAAGTGAGGGGGAAGAACACTGCATGAGAATTTTGTGCCATGCAGCACCCTTGCTCCCAATTTAATGGCTTTGCAAGGGCCCCCAAATCTGTTTAACTGGCCCGGCTGAGCAAGAATCTTGGAAACTGCTGCCAAGTAACTTGAGACAACTGAGTAATTTAAGACACTTTTCAGGTTCTTTTTTGACTCTCCTGTTTAGTGCTGCCTGCCTGAGAGTGGGAGGAGGAGCTATGCCGAGCCTGCAGAAAATGAGAAGGATTTTTTCCCTGAAACAATTGAAAGATCTCAGGACTTTTTCTTGACTAATGTGCAAACTAATCAGATTGCTTAGAGGGTGCTGCTGAACATCATTTCTCATTTCATTTTTTCCTTTTCTTGCATATATTCATAAAGTCAGTAGTTATGGATTTGTCATCCAAAATGCTTATTTGCTATAGGGCTGTTTAATGAATGTATATAACAGGGTGATTGCATCTCGAGAAACTTTTAAATTCATTTTACGGGGATAAACCACTTTGGTCTGATTTTGATCTCATATCCATTCATTTCAGTGGAGTTACTTCTGATTTACATTGGTGTAACTGTCAGCGGAATCAGGTCCTTCATTGGTAGCCATGCTAGCAATGAGGGAATAAACCACAGTCTAGCCATTATACTTGAGTCTAAATACAGGGAGCTTAACCTTTAACCTGACCCAGTTAGGACTGCTTTGAATCCAGCTGCTTCATGGATGACTGCTGAAGCTTCCCTCTTTGCATCACATACCTAGCAGCTGTGCATGCTCACAATCCTTATGCTCCTTTGATTCCAGGCTGCTCCCTCCTAGCACCCTGGAACAGAGAGGGATGAGGTGGAAGCAGGGCTATAACCTTACTGCTCCTTCATCTTATCCAGCATAGGCGGCTGAGCACAACGAGAAAATCTCCCTGTATTACTCCCAGGAATGGTGTTGTGAATGCCCTCCCTCTACTGGAATTGAAACACTGAAATCAGTACATTTTTCTTTGGAAACTCTTTTCTAATGAGACTTCATGGAAGTTACTATTTTAACTTCCCTTTTTCCCCTTAAGAAAGCATTAAAGCACCCTGCTAATTTACTGAATTTGCAGGAAAATCATCACCTATATTTTCAGTGACTTCTTGGCTTCGTTGCTTCAAGAGAAAGATCAACTCAAAATGACCTCAGAAGCACAGTTCAATAAGAAAGAAGTATATGTATCTCAGTAGTTGCAGTTTGAAGGTCACAGTTGCCAAAAGCTCCTGGGCCATGGAAAATTGACTTGCACATTGTGGTGCTCCAGGGAATTTGGTCCACTGGACCAAACTGTGAGTTCCAGTAAACTAATAGGATAGATAGAAAAGTGAGAAGAGTGTTTGGTGAGTTATCGCACTCTACCATGCACACATACTCCAGTATTAATTAGATTAATCACTAATAAAAGCAAGAAGCATGCCAGTATTTTGTCCTTATGAGCAATAAGTAAATATAAATAATCACATTCTGAATTACATGTTTAATCACAACCATGTGAAATATAAGACAGGTAAAAATTAAGTCCATGGAATTAAACATCGCATAGGGCAAGTGGAAAATTATTCTAATCTATAAATTCAAGTCGCCATCTCCTCTGCACTTTAATTGTAAGAAATAAACGGAAATTTTGGGCTTAGTTCCCATGGATCTCACAGTAGTCGCAACACAAGCTTGTTTCATAATCTGCATGCATTTCATGGACAGAACTTGCACTGATGTCAAAGGGAAGTTCTGCAGATGAAACAAAAGGAGCAAAGTATGCAATTGAAATGAATGGTATGGATAGGTGAGGAGCATTTTCCGTACCTTATAGGGCCCATATTCTGACATCAATTTTTTCAATTGACTTCTGTGGGAGGTATGGCACCAAGGATCCAGTCATGCAGTCTTTATTAAAGGCCTGGAGGAGGTGGCCAAAGGCAGGAGTGGTAGTTTAGGGAAGTAAATTTGGTTCCTCCACATTCTCTCCCTTCAGACCCATTGCTTTGCATCGCCCATATGAGGCTTATTAACTTTCACTGCTTTGTCCTTTGTGCTGTGAAACTTGTAGTTAGAAGGTGTCCTGGGGGACTGTGTTTGGACAGGCCCTGAAAATGTCCAAACCTGGGCAGGATAAGTAGGATTGGGCAGCAGCGCATCTGTGTGGATGCCTGTTACCTCTGATGGATTGTTGAAATCTGCATCACTCTGATGAGCAGTGGGTTCAAGGCTACTTCCCTAGAGGAGCAAACCGTTTCTCTCTGACTGAACAACTGAGTTTCTCTGGCATAGGGGGGAATGGGACTCACAGAGAGAACTACCATTTAAGTCAATGGAAATTTTTCATGGGGAAGGGCAGCAGGCCGAGATTATCCAACTATGCCTACTGAGGCCTGATTTACAGAGGTGCTGAGTAACAACAACTGTAAAGTCAAGTCAATGGGAATAATGGAGCACAGAAAACCCCTGTAAAACAGGCCCTAGGCATCTCAAATTGGACAGCATTTGAGGAACCCAAAGTCAGCTGCCGTTTTTAAAGAAGTAACTGAAAATCAGTGCAAATAAAGGATCTTTAAAGTAAAATATTTGGGCCTTATTTTTGTCTCACACAAATTTTACAGTGGTGTAACTCCATTAACTTCAAAGGAATTACTCCTGATTTACACTCATGTAAAGAAGAGCAGGAATAAGCTCCTTATCTCTGTATCAAACCATTAATTTTGGACCCTTTTAACAACTTGTTCTCTTTCTTCTGAAAGGCAGACATAAAGCTATAAAACTGTGCAATTATGCATTCCTTCACTCACTGCTGGGGTCATTTGGACTGATTTTCTGATAAAAGCAACACGTCATATCTCCAAGCCAAGAAAAGTGCTGGATATTTTCATTTCCATTTTTATGACTATGGAAATGAAACATCCCAATTCCCAAGATGATAGGATTTACTGCTCAATAGCCAATAAGTCAAAGGGTAATAATCAAGGACCTGATTCTATTCTCACTTACACCAGTGTAAATCTGGACTTACTCCACTATATCCACCTGTATAAACCCAATGAAAGGAAGAGGGGACTCAAGGCCTAAGCTCCTGATTATTTTCTGTTATCAAACACAAGATATGTGGTGGCCTCTGGCTGTCTGCAGATACAGTCTGTAAATACTGTTACAGATTGCTGTCCTCAAGAATCATGGAATTCGCATACTGGAGTCACAGGGAAGTTAGATTGTGATTCAACAAAACCAGAAATAGTCTATACTAGAGAACCTCATGTTGTAGGATAGCAACAGAGCTCTCCATTTAGAAGCTGAAATGCAGCACAGAACTCTCAGAAGTTGAAGCAGGAATTAAGCTAGAAACTACTCTACCATTTGCTAAAACATTCAGTACATTTGCCTTCATGCCTTCTGCATTCCACAGGGCTGCATGCTGAGTTAATAAAACCTCTCTTGGAAAATGCTTTGGAAACACGGATGGAGTCTCTGACTGGCCATATGGCAGAATCTGGTGATTGCTACCAGACAGCTGCAGGAAGTGAAAGACAAGAAATGGGAGACTGCATCACCAAAGTCATATATACAATTTTGGCTAATGTCAACAGCTTCCAAAATATTCAAAAGCACTAATATCTTCATTCTTTTCAGGAACTTTAAGTGATGCATATGTGATTTAGATTCAGACACATTACCAGCTGAGCTTTCAACAAGCTTTGAAACAATTAACCCCAAGTATGTGAAATGATAACAAACAACCACATTTTCATTGCTCAGCTCACAGATAAAAACTGAGATTCCAATTAACTTGCTCTTTTTAAAAAACAAATACCATTATCACCAGTAACAGTATCACCATCATTCTGTGATTTGAACACCAAAACAATACGGTAGGTTTCTTTTCTTAAAATGAAATTATGTATGTATTACTGCTGTGATGCAACATTTAAACTGAACAAAGAAGTTATCCGCATCAGATAAGGAGGGACAGTAAACACAAAGAACAGAAGGATGCTTGAAATGTTCATCTTTTCTTGTACATTTGAACTAAATGATAAATTTGAAACTGAATAGCATCTTGTAAAATTCACAATATGAAGTACTTAGCAGAACACTTGTTAAGAACACACAGAGCTCATTCCTAAATGAAAAATATTTATCTGTGACTGGCAATGAGATAAATCTAAACTACATCCACTATTTTCTCGTATTTTAGGTTTCATTTTATTCAGTTAAGCCATAAAATAACTTTGCATTTCCAATGCTAGTGTTCCCTAAACTTTTGTTTGACAATAGAAACATTCACAAATTTTAATTTTTAGAAAATAGTGTCAATCTATACACCTATATTTAAGAGAAAGGTGAGATTTACCAAGATAAAAGCATCTATGCTGAAATTGTCAAGACTGTATTGCTATGTCAGAACTGTACACACATGTGGACAAGTGCACAGTGTGTAACTAAAATTAATCTGTATGACATTCCTGATTTATTGCAATACAACCTTTTAAAAGAAATATTCTCATTTAGATGACATCTTTAAAGAAGTAGCCTCACTTTGTCTGCCTGCCTGCCTGAGAATCAGCAACTGCAACATCCAAATAAAAGCAAGATGTGATTTTTGGGGGGTGGGGGTGGTAAGTATTTTCGTAAACCAACGTGGAATCCAAAAGTGAACTGAATTTTCTGATTAATTGTCTCACCTAGCACCAACCCTTCTAACTGTTCATAGCATGGTAAAAGATGAACTGAGAAGAAGCTAGATTTATGTATTGTTTATAAGGGATTGTTTTGCTGCTAATCTTGGATAGCAAGTAAACTTGATCTCTCTCTTGTACAAAAAACTTAAAATAAGCACTTGCATTTTCTATTTCTAATCAAGAACATCACAAGTGAATTGCATAAGTTCCCCACAGCAGGACAGTAATCATAATGCATAATAATAACGTGATGATTAAATGGCAAAAAGTGATCTGAAAACATCAACAAACTGCCTCACATACTAGCAGGAAACATGACTACAAAACAAAATCAGCTCAGACAAAACTTAATGGCACAGTACCCATTATAATCCTTCGTGCTTTACCTGCTGATTGGAGAATGGCTGGAGGAAATCTCTGGCACAAAGCTCTGTTCAATTATTGGTATCCTAGATGGAGTGTAAGAATGGTAGGCTGTCAGAACCACGCTGCCCGAGTCCTTTATCTCCATTATCACAGGCACATGTCTTCCCTACTGTCTGGTGACAAAGACAACTACCAGCATTTACTCACTTACTGGTTTCAAGTGACCCTGTCACAAAAGCAAACGCATGACCTTACACTGTAATAGCCTCTTACTACCGTTTGCTGTCAGGAGAACTGTGTAAGTGAGATGGCTCTTTCTCCTGTCAGGACAGCTAAATTAGCATATATTCAAAAACGCCGCCCACAAACACAACTCTGTGGGGGAAGTATCCCTGTTTCTTAGGAAACCAGAAACCCGAGGTAATCCTACATGGCTCAGGGCAGCTGCTCTGGACAAGTTCTTCTTGGGTTATTTCTTTTTTTGTTTCTTCTCAACTAAGGGCAGCCTCGTTAGGATTTTTCCTACGACAGCAAGGAGCAAAATGAAATGAAATCATTCTTCAGCTAAGCAACATGGGAATGGAGCAGTGCTTTAAAAGAAAACATGTGCTCTAGGAAGGAGAGGGGGAATGCAATTTATAATGTCCACGTGAAAGATTCATAAACTAACTGGATTATGTGGCTGTTTAAATAACCAGGGAAGAATAAACCTGATTTATTTAGGTCAGTTAAATTCTACAAGCTGTCTGCAAAGAGCCGCCTTTACTTTCCACTGAATACATATTAGACTTTCAACAATCTTTAATACTTGCTGGATGGATAATTAAAAGAGCAGTAGGAAAATAATAAAGATTTTTCCACAAAAATTTACAGAAAAGGGCGATTATTATGCTCCCCGCACCCCCAATTTCACGGATAATGGAGGTTTTGTGAAATGGCAGATTCTTATAATCAGGGGCTGCTCTAGGTATTTTGCCGCCCCAAGCACGGCAGGCAGGCTGCCTTTGGCGGCTTGCCTGAGGAGGGTCCGCTGGTCCTGCAGCTTCGGAGGACCTCTTGGCAGAGCGCCCCCCGCGGCTTGCCGCCCCAAGCATGCACTTGGCGTGCTGGGGTCTGGAGCCCCCCTTGCTTATAATAAATACATGCACCAGTTTGATATTTCTCATTTTTCAAAATTTGCCCTCTGTTAGAATGAAAATTTAAAATTTCTCTATTTACATGCAAAAATAGAATCATGGCCTTATTTTGGAGCAACTACCCCAGAAAACTTCGCAGCTCTTTTGTGAAGCTGAAATGCAATGTGAAAACTCTGATTTCACACAGCCCTAACATTTCCTGTAAAATAAACATTACTTACTACAATAAATACTTACTCTTATAGTAACCAACACCACCAGTTAAATTCAATGGAATGACTCTCTTTGATTTGTAAGTACCATGGGTGAGATCCTCATCCCAGCTCCTTCTCTTTTATTGTGTGTAAAAGGGCTGGAGTGGCATGCATGACTGGCTTGAAAAGCCCCAGGTCCAGCTGGGGGAGAATTTGCCCAGTATAGGCACTGTGTAAGACAGCCATAAGAGTGCCTTTTGACTTTGAGGAACCCTGGTGCAGGATTGTTTAAATGACACCCAGAGCAGACCAGGATGGGGATGGCACCTTACTATCCCTGCTCCCACCCCCAGTGGGCTGTGAATTCTGTATTGTGCGTCTTAGTGGCACAGCATAGACTCTTAACCCAGAAAACCAATGGAGGAGCCTGAAAGTAAGCACGGAAGCCTTTAACTACCCTGTTTTGAGTCAGATTGAGTCAAAGCGCCTCATCCTCTGGTATGAATGAGTTGTCAAAGCACCTCATCCTCTGGTATGAGTGAGTTGTGCTTGTCACAAGTCCAGAGTAGGATGGGTGGAATAGGGTGGCTTTAAAGCTACTTCTGTGCTCCTTGATCTCTGGGCTGTGAAGGGGTATCAACTAGGCTGATTCATGAATGATCCATATGAATCACTGACTGTACCTTAAGCTGGTATCTCCTAGCAGAACTTTTTGGGAGGGTCATCATATAATCACTACCGTTTGGGCTCCCAGATTTATCCTACAAGGATTTAGGTTCCCTTGTTGGTGCACAAGGTGAAATTTGCATTTCCTTGTTCCAGCAGAAGTAAACTGAGCCCAGTGTCATCATTTGAAGGCATCCTCTAAAATTCACTTTGAGATGCTAACATTGCAGCTGACAGTTGGGAAATACTGAAAGTAGCAGGAGCCAAATGGGAAGTTAAAAGCAGCAAAGAGTCCTGTGGCACTTTATAGACTAACAGATGTATTGGAGCATGAGCTTTCGTGGGTGAATACCCACTTCGTCGGATGTGCTCCAATACGTCTGTTAGTCTATAAGGTGCCACAGGACTCTGCTGTTTTTACAGATCCAGACTAAACCGGCTACCCCTCTGATAAATGGGAAGTTGTAGTTTAGACAGCATTGGCCCTCTCTGAGGAGACCAGACCTGAGAATTCAAGACTGAAACAGGTTTATTTTACTGACTACAACCCCAGAAAAGCTACCCATACTTCCCTTTCCATCACCCATAGCACTTTGCTTTCTTCAGACGATTGTATAATTTAAATTACGTTTGGATGAAAGTCACCCTATAAATGCAAAATACTTGTATTATTATTTCTAGTGCCTTCTGGTTTAGTATATGTGTTTTAAATAAACATTTCATATTTAATGACATTTAATAAAGGAAACAGGATCTTACAGATAACATAAAAAGAAACATATGTTTAATAAATGGGGTTTTCTCTTTGTGTAAAATAAACAGTAGATTTTACTGAGATTTATAGTGTGTTGGCGCACAAGTTAGATGCTTGCTTAGAAGTGACAGACTATTTGGCTTAGGTACAAATAGATATTTGACATATTAATCAGTCAGTGCACATTCATAAAACAAAGATAGAAAATGTTTATATCCATAATGGCTCTTGAGGATGGATGAATATATCTTATCAAAACCCCTAAAAACTCTGCTCAGATTTAAACTAACTAAAGATATAAATCAACCATTAAACAGAGTTTTAACTGATCTAGTAATATGGCAATAATAAAAGGGTACAATATATAGAGGGCCAAATTCTTCCCTCACTGACAACTCTGCAAACTTTTAAGCGACGTAAGAGTACAGTTCTGATGCCCACAATTCAAGAAGGATGTTGATAAATAGGAAAGGGTTCAAATAAGAACCACAAGAATGATTAAAGGATTAGAAAATATGACCTATTGTGATAAATAGATCGAGTTCTTTGAGTCTATGTTAACAAAGAAAAGGTTAAGGGTGGCTTGATTGCAGTCTGTAGGTATCTACATAGGGGACAAATATTTAATAATTTTCTCTTCAATCTAGCAGCATATAACATAATCCAATGGCTTGAAGCTGAAGCTAGATAAATTCAGACTGGAAATGAGGTATACTTTTTTAATGCTGAGTATATTTAACCATTGGAATAATTTACCAAGGCTTGTGCTGGATTCTCCATCACTGAATTTTAAAATCAAGATTGGCTGTTTTTCTAAAAGATCTGCTCTAGGAATTATTTTGGGGAATGTTCTATGGCCTGTGCTATACAGGAGGTCAGACTAGATAATCAGAATGGTCTCAGCTGGCCCTTGGGATCTATGAATCTACTGAGTTTTAAAAAAATTAAATCCTGTTTGAATAAAAAACGTGATTGTACTCATATAGTAGCAGCGTGATTTAAATATAGCAATGCTTGCAATCATTTGTCAGTTGCAAATAATCAATTGTATCATGGAGTTTGCAAATACTCATAGTAATCTTAATTAGGCAAAAGATAAGATTCTGAGGATTTTATTAATGGTGACTACTATATGACTGGAGTCACAGCAAATAAGAAACTGTAGAAATTCTGGAGGCCAGATTCTCATACTGTACATTGACATTGATGAAGGTACATCAATTTGCATCAGCTAAGGATCTGGCCCCGAGTTTTAAAATTTATTTTGTTTTAAGGTCAAAATTGACAAACTTGACTTCCAAAGGCGTCTTCCAATGGGGGAACGACTTCCAGTACTCAGTTTCTTTGAAAATCAAACCAGTTTGTTATGTGGCTAAATACAGAGTTAGGGGCCCAACATTTGAGAACTTGGTTTGAAAATTTTGGGACTAAAGCTAAGGCTAATTCTTATATTTTCAGAACCAGTCTGCCCATCCTGAGTCCTTATATGAATGCAACAGTTTGCTCAAGCTGTAAACTTTTGTGCAGAGGTGTCTCCATATAGGTTCCATACATAAAGTATAAGTGCACAGAAGGAAAGTGAAAGCCATTCAGTAACTATTAACATGAAATTATGCCATCTCCAACAGACTTATAAAATCTAAATTTACAAGTACTTTTATTTCTTTTGGTCAAAATTCCTTTTAAACAGAGAACAGACAAAAGAATGTTTATTGTCTAAATTATACTGTCAAATTCTTGAGGTACGGATCTTGTCCCCATAGATCTGTAAGGCATGGTGATACAATGTTATTATTGCTGTTAATCATATGAGTAAGGATGTATTATGGAAAAAATGATATATGTTGCTTATAAAAAATATTCTGCAGCAATTTTTTTCTAAACAGAAATTTCATATAGAGCTTTTCACCAAAGAGAATTAGTGCAGACTTAGAGAGACCTCAATTTCACGAGAGACTTAATCCTCTTACCAGTAAAGTCAATGAGAGTTTTCCATGGAGTACTGTGGGAAATTTCTATGTAAGGCCTTGATCCTGCAAAGACTTGTACATGTGCTATTTAAGCATGTGGAGCAGTCCCATTCAACACATGTATGAATCTCTGAAGGATCAGGGTCCAGAAAGGAGTATAGATGTGAAAAGTTGTCATTTAAACCACAAACCATGGAAAACTTGCCCCATATTAAGTTTCATTGCTAACTTTCATCTCAGAGCAGCCTTGACAAACATTTTGCTACACTTTGAAAAACTTTTGGAACAGTTTATGCAAACTTCAGCTAGATTCAGTTTTAATGGGAAACCAGATAACACTCAGCACTTTTAAGTGGTTAAGTCAAAGGAGAAAAAGAATGAAGCAAGATACACAAATTCAAATCCTAGAGTCGGTTCCCCCCACATCTCCCCTATCCTTGAGCCAGCAGTACCGTATAAAAAAAGTGCTTTTGCTGCATTGCAAAAAAGTGAAACTTCTCTCATTTGTCTTGAATTTTTCACCAAGATGAAAAGCAGCTTTTGGAGGCAGAAAGTGTCAGCCTTGTATGTCATACCAAAAAAAACCTGGTAATTTCAAACAGTCTCATGAGTCTGTAATGGTTTGGAATCTATTAAGCTGTAGTAATGTCCTCAGCTCGCTGGTAGGAGGTGAGGACTGTAGAAGGTACATGTTCCACCATTCAGTAGTGATACCTGCTGGCTGATTCAGAGAAGCATTAAACTAGCTCTGAACAGAGGTCAATTGAGTCTTTCTGTTCAGAAAATTGCCTATGTGATCTCAGCCTTTTACCCTGAATGAGTATGTTATATAATAGGAAAAGAGAGGTCTTCAGTAAGGTAAGACTAACTTCTGACCCCTTGCTCCCTATTACTGAGGTGTCATGATAAATATATTTGTTTGTCCTGAGAGGGTGAGCAATTGTGCACCTGTCTGTGTGTGTAGGGAAAAGGGGGTGTGGCCACTGCTGGTAGAAGACAGCAAAATTTTCAGAAGCAAAAACCAACCAAACAAACCAGAAGCAAACAAGGTTTACTAATTTTTTATTTTTGACATTTTCAAATTGAATTAAAAATAACAACAGGAAAGAACAGAGCTCCGACTTTACAACTGCTAAAGCAGTGAAGCTATTTATGTGAAGGATTTAGAAGTTAAACATCATAACATCTGGTGATGCTTCACAGACTTTCAATTAGAATCTAAAAAATGAAAAACTAATCTTTGCTAAATTATAATGCCACAGTTTTCAGTCCAAGTCCCATACTTAATCAGGTATCATACTTCTGTGAACTCCAACATGGACATATTTTATTTATTGGATAATCGTGTGCTCGTTTATCTTAAAACAACATCAATAGTTGTAGTTTCATGAATAAAATGAAGTACTTAAAGAGCAAGTTGCAAAGCTGTTTGCTTAGTAACTATTCATGTTTATTTTCTAGGAGTTCAAAAGTTGCTTTTCCTTAGGACATATTAATCTACTCATGTAGCATTGTTCACATATTGACTGTATACAGAAAAGGAAGCTTCTTTAATCTGTCTCCTGGAGCAGGGCTTTCTGTAGGCATAGTTTAAAAAGGGCTTATATCCTTCCATTCATCCATTAAGCTCATGCCCCTTCAGGCCATGTTGATCTAACTGCTTCATCTGGCACAGCTGACATCACCACTGAATGCTGTGGTCAGTTTTTTTTTTCTGAAGCAGTAAAATTACCCAGAAGGAGTGGTAGGGTGTTCAGCTTGGGGAGAAAAAAAAAAAACTTGTGGGAGAGGTTGGCTTCTCTGAAATATTTCTGAAGCCGAAAATGGGAATCTGGTATAGGACTCTGAAGCCGGAAAGGCAAGGCATTGCAAGTAGCTGATACTTATTTTAAAACATACATTTGTTTCATTCTGAAGTCTCAAAAAAAAAAAAAAAAGAAACAAAAACAAGATCAGGGTAGGAATTTGTGTACAGCAGGGGAAGGAAAAGTAAAACAGTCAGACAGGCATATTTGTGACTTAAAATACAGAGTAAGAGAGGACCAAATTAACACAAAGATAGTCATGAATGCTGGCATTGTTGTTGAATATGTATTTATTTGGGGCTGAATACAGTGTTCATGTATTCATATACATGGGTTGGGGTTCTGTAGCCAAGAAGAGAAGAATAAAAGGAAAACACTAGGCCAGATTCTGCTCTCAGTTGCACTAGTGTAAGCATGGAGTAATTCCATTCATTGCAATAAGCTTACTTCTGAAATATACTGGTGTAACTTACAACAGAACTTAGTCCAGTGTGCTTTAACTGTGTTGTTTTAAAATAGTCTCTGAACAACTGATAGGAACACAAATGAACTTTAATTAAAGTCTTCTTAGGGCCAGGGATGTTTATAAAGTAAAATAACGAGAGGGTCAGTTTGCCATATAGATGTATCCAAGTGCTAACAGCCCTACACATTTATCACTATCTTTCATGGTACCAGAATCATCAATGATCATAAACATAATGGTCAGGCATAAATAACATGCTGGTGTATATATAATACACTGCATGACTTCAGGGCAGTAATAAAACAAAAATTCAGACCAACAGAGGATATGTCCCATTTTCTTGTATTAAAATGCAGCTGTGTTGTTATAATTAATTGATAGCCTTTAAATGCTACCATTTTTCAACACCCCGGCAAATTAATACTTAAATAGATTTACAAATATGTTCAGCTAAACATAATAAGTTAAGTCCTTTTACAGGCATTTTGAACTACAATATATAGTATCTGAAGACTGCAGGAGTTAGCTGTCCATCTGTGGTATTTGTACCTCGTCTGCAACTTTGGCAGAGTATTAAGCACCTAACAAAATAGTAGACATGGCAAAAGAGTTAAGAAGAAAGTGTTCTCTCTCTCTGTCTAGTTACAGGGATGTCTGAATTGATAGAATCAGGATTTATTTTTTAAATTGTTTACAACTGTTATTCCTTGGAGAGGGCTTTATATAAGATGTAGCTTAGACTTCAGTCTAAATGTCAGGAGTGGGCTCCATCTGATTTCTTCCAACAAGCAGATCCATAGTCAGGGTCTTGTTGCTCATAAAACTCAGTCCCAACACCTTAATAGTCTAAGCTGAATCTCTCCTGTCCTATTGGAAAGCTGTAAGAGGTTGGGCGGTCTCTAAGGGAGTCAGGTTCCAATCTATGATTGGATCCTGACCAAGACTTTTAAGTGAATGTGTAACCAGTTGAGTTAGGGTTGTGGTTGTTTAAGTCAGGAGGAGACAAAAGCATTAACCACTGTGACTAGATCCTTCACCCAAAACGAAAGGCCACAAAGTCTCCCGGCCAGACAAAAACAGAAAATGACATTTCTCACCACTGCTAGAATCTGCATGCCCAGGAGCACTTAAGAGCCCATCGTGATCTGAATCCTCATATAGCTTTGACAATCTGTGGTCTGATGTCCCGAGTCTTGAGTTTCTGAAGGTGTTTCCCAATAAGTTCACTTCTGTCATTCCTAGGCTGAACTTGGGTGAATTATTCCTCGTAGGAGGTAGCATCTTGGTGGTGGTGGTAGTTTCACTGGTGGAGAAGGAGACATACTTTTGAGTGTCATCCACTTATTGCTTGCACACAAGTCCGTGGCATCTCACAACCTCTCTGAGACATCTCTTGTAGATATCAGAGAGGAGTGAAGAGAAAATCGAGCCTTGCAGTCTCTGCATGATAAGGAACAGGATAATGAGAAGTAGTTGCCCCAGTCATGACTCTGGATTCTAGCTGATAGGAATGAGTGGATTCAGCTGAGTGCTTCCTCATTCACTACTGCAAATTTCTGCATGCTTGTTGCCATCAGCATACAGTCAACGGAGAAGTGATCTAGCCATACTCCCACAATAAAGGTTTGTTTCCTTAATCCAAATTTCTCAGTTTTGAAGAAAACCATAACTTGGCTCAGACTTGATGAAAATTTTGGGGAAGTTCTATGGCCTGTGCTAGACAGGAGTTCAGCCTAGAGGATCACATGGTCCCTTCTGGCCTTAGACTGTGAATTTTAGAAAATTGGCACAGGCTTGACAAAAGGTCTGTGAACTTTGGTGAATCTTATTTGGGATATGGGGTTGTAGCAGAACTGCAAATGAAGTGAGATTTAGAATGGAAGTTTCTTATAACCCATGTGTATAATCTATCCAGAATCCCTATACCAAAGGTTCTTCCAACATCTAATCTTCCTATTTTCATAATGCCAATTTATCTTGTCAATATAACATTCCAGGGCATTAGCTAATGAATCAAACTCAGTTCTGTTGCAAGTGCAACTAGATTTCTACTGGCTTAAATCAGGTCTGAAGATGGCCCATTAAAAGCATGAACTAAAATCTCTGTGTGAATACAAAACTATAATTTGATCTGAAAAGTTTGTTAATGATGTCAACTAAATTCAGCAGTTTATATGGGCTACGAATGACAAGAGGAGAATGCTCTCAAATTAAATACTGAACAGCTTGAATATACCTATTACAGATTACTATGATTGCTCTCTAATATATAGAGCATACAGAAAATGCCTAATTTTAAAACACTGAGATATAATAATAACAAAAACAATAAAATAATTTGCACCTTTGCAGCACAATTTAACCAACAATTTCCAACTGCTTTACAGTATTGTTGAATTAAGCCTCTCAACACATTTGTGAAATAGGGAAGCTTTATTATCCCCATATTAGAGATAAAGAAATTTAGGAACAAAGAAGTTAAATGACATTCCCCAAGAAAACACAGGAAATTTGTAGCACAACCAGAGATAGACCCCATGCTGCCTGACTCACAGTCCTGTGCTCTAGCCACAAGACTTTGTGAGGAAGCAGATGAATTATATGCAGTTTACAGTGGGCAAGATTTTTTGTAAGAGATGAAAGGGTGAATACATTGTCTGACCTACAATAAGCTGTAAATATATATGGTAAATCTTCATTTCACATAGCTATTGATCATTCTGCTCTCTATAGACTGTGTGCTAGTATTGATGGAAGATTTAGAGAAGAGCAGAGAAAGTGCTGCCTAATAATTGGCAAGCCACACAGACTTTTTCATTGGAAACATAAATACGTGTGACATATCTTTGCTAAGCAGATAAGTAGACATAGGTTTCCAGGTTAGCTCAAACCCTGTTAACAGAAATACCTTAATAAACACTAAAAATAACCTTTGCCACAGCTCCAGCTGGATGGCTGCATCACAACCATGGGTTAAACATGCAGTGATAAACAAAGACTGATAGCAGAGAGTTCAGCGGTGGATGGTATCCTTGAATCATAGGCTTGGGAGTCTGAGAGGAACATTACCAATTCGCCTGGAAGAGGTCACGCAGAAGGCATTGCTTTTGTGCCAGTTAGTACCAGGAATTTTGCTTCAGACTTGATAGATACATCAATGTTTGGGGGCACGGAAATTCACTGTTAAAATTTGCACTGCCTTGCATATTGCTCATAGAAAATTATGCTGTTCTAAGGATGAATTTGCCAGTTATGCAACTAACCCTTATAATACTATTAAAAAATCTGCTCTTCTGCCATTACAAAGACATTTTTGCTAGTAACCTTGTGTCAATCTTTTCTCTATTTGTTTAATTTTCTTTTGTTTTTCTTTACATTTTCTTTGTCTTTAGACTCAGTGGATTAAAATCATCCTTGGTATGTAACTCCACTGAGGCGAAATAAGGTCACATGAAGGATTAATTTGTTCAGTTTCCTCATATTAATCTGGAATATGTGGAATATTTCACATGATGAAGATGCCAAATCTCCAGATGACTCATTTTTGTCTTGGGACATTAGGAGAAAGAGGTGTAAGTGGCTGTATTAGCATATACTAATGGATCCATATAACAGCATTAGTTATTTGGCTTCATTGATTGCTTTGGTTGCAGTAAATATATGCCTTGCTGAGTAACCACATGATCTTATTGGAAATGTCTTACATCTCCTTACTTTATCCCTTTTTGGTCTGCTTTTGACTTTTGAGTCATGTCTGAATATAGACTACAATCTCTTCATGATAGTGATTGTGTCTACTTGTTTCTGCAAATTGCCTTACACACTTTTGGGTGCTCAAAATCAACCACAGCAATAGCAATAATTATTATTATAATTGAGTGGCATGGAGAGGAAATATGAGTGGGATTATGGAATTGGGGGCTGCATGGCTAGACTCCCTGATCCAATAGGATTGTTTACTAAAGAATTTGGGTTAGGGTTGCCAACTTTGGTTGGACAAATTCCTGGAGATTTCATCATATGACATAATCTTTAATTCCTGGGTTGGGAGGGTTGGCAACCCTGACTTGGGTGTATCACAGAGTTTTAGATAATGGGCACAGATACAGTTAACAACTACAAAAATATTTAGTACTGTAACAGTCAACCACCTCCCGAGCCCCCCTTTATGGCCAGGGGATGCCTCTCTAGTGCCCTGCCTCTGTTTCCCCCTTCTTTAGGGCTCCTTAAACTCCACACAGTCTCTTTCATCCAATCACAGCTCTTCTTGGGGCTCTGTTTCTTCAATAAATTAACAAAGTTCCAAAAAAACAGATACACAAAAAAATCTTCCATCCAGTCCTAAGTTGGGCACAGCTCCTCCTCCCTGAGGTTCTGTCCCTTCCTGCTCTCTGAGCAGCTGGAGGAGATGCAAGGCCTGGCCTGAATTTCTTTGCCCTCACCCAAAGGAAAAACAAGACTTTCTGCCAGGTCTTGTTACCCATCATGAACTCCCTTTCCTCTTTCCCTATAGTTTCACTCTGCAGTTCCTCCTTCTAGCTCTGCCCTCACTGAAACACCCTCCGACCCTTTATAGCCCAGGTGCAGCCCCACCCTTTTAATTGGCTCAACTCAGAGCGCCTGCTCTGTCACAAGAAAGCTGGACTTATTTTAATCACAGTGGCCAGGCACCCTGTGACAATACAGGAATATAGGAAAGGAGGATGAGAAAAACCATAGACATCAACAAGCTGCATATCCCTTATTAAACTCTGTACAAACCCCACTGACAGGAGTGACTGTGTGTGGTTACAACACTTTTAAGGACTGGAACATTCTGGAAAAGTATAGCTCCAAACATTTGTCTCTGGAGGACTGGAGAATGAAATGTGTCTGGATGTAGCTTATAAACAAAGATCCTTTCACTGTGCTAACTCGTTTATTTTTGTTACTACTATACTTTTCTTATTACTATTTTGATCCAACAAGTCATTGTAGTTAAATAGAAAGATATAACTGGCTTCTCTGATCTGGGGTCATAACATTTTTACTAGCCCCATATATTTCAAAGGTCATCAACACTAACCATCATTAGAACTTTGGTACTCGGATTCTGTAAATGGGTCTACCTGCCTTTTTGCCCTGACATTCAGAAAGGACAGGTGGTTTAGTAAGAGAGGTGAGTTCTGTCCATGAACATATCTCAGGATCACCTTCCACATTTTTAATAACCTGGCAAAGAGAAGTTTACATTTGTAGTAGATGTCAAAGGATGACATGAATGCACTCCCATGAAGAGATTTTTCTTATATTTAACTGGGACAGTATGTACCAATGTAGAACATGATGCCACTACCACTGTAGAGTGCACCAGGTGACAGCGTAGTGTAATTCCCACACGGTGCAGAGTGTTGCATGTTACATTTAAAGAACCTCTTTAAATCACTGTATTGCTACATTCATGATGTGGCTATTTCCTTCTCTTCTGGGGGTCTCTTCTGAATACCATGTGCAGACTTTCCTCCTCCTCCTGTTATTTTTGAACACAGCTGTTTCATCACATCACTGCAATTGGTTTCACTTCTGACATTTCAAACTGCCTCATCTTCACTGGGCCCAAAAAAACAAATTTAGGACTTTGTCTAAGAGGAACTTGGAAAGGAAGAGGGGACAGCTGAGAACCCATTAAGATTTGGCAAATATAAGGGATTTGCATCAATTCTGTCTACTTCAACATATCTCAAGTTAGTATTTTTCATTCACTTATGATGAGCCAGATCAAAAATGATCAGATACCAGTAAATTAGGAGTCTTTCATCCTAATCAAAGAAACATAATCTGATGAGTGAGACACTTCAGGTCTGTTATTATATTGTCACATCTCTTGTGTCATCAGGTTAAATGTTATGCTGCATGTCTCAGCAAAGATATAGATATAGGGATATACCTAATTTACAGAAATCATGGACTTTTTTCTTTAGGCACATATAAAACTGCCACGTTTTCAGCTACAGGCCTAACTGCTACGTGTAGAAAAATGGGCAGACACCTTTAAAATCCAGTATTTGCATGTCCCAGTTGGGTAGCCAATCTGACTCTTTGTTTTCATGTGCAGTGACCTAATCTGGTAATGCAAATGCAGGCTTTCATATGCAACAAACTTATGTTCCCACAGCTCAACACGTGGCTCACTGTGTCTTAAAACAAGAAATATACCAGTAAATATACTAACACTTATGTGCCATTCAATGCTGGGTATTATATGTTGCTGGAACTTCAGCCTTTCAGCTGATTATTTTTACTTTCATTTGTTGTGCCAGACTAACTGAGCCTGGCCCACTCATATACCACCCACTACCTGACAGACAAATCAAGGAAAATAATCAAAGATCAGGCAAGAGGCTCCAACTAGAAACAGCCTGAAACAAAGAGCAAATAATGCAGGAAGCTATACAAGACAGTTGGGTTTGAATGAAGAAAACCTTTTCTAAAAAGTCAGATTTTTTTTTTAAGCAAAAGTTTGATTTTTCTCATTTGATTTTAAATTCCTGTCCTTAATAAGTAACGTCATGAGAGTCAGGAAGGATGAGGGTGAATTTTTCATATAAAAATCAGGGACCTGCCTGAAAAAACATTGAGACATTTGTTATGGATGGCCCCATACATCCATTGGCATCTGGCACTCAGAAAGCCAGCCATTTCCCCTACACATTGTTGTGAAACACTAAGAATGATGTGGAACATTAATATCAATTACATACAAAGTTTCTGTTCAGGTGTGGTTTCTCCTTTCTACTATGTGGAGACACATTTTTAATGCAGTACACAGGGAGTTGCTCTCACAGTATTAGCTTTAATAATACAGGCCCCAATCTTGCAAACACAGATCTGCTGTAGAGATTGGTATGTTGGTCAACATGCCTAATGTTTAAGTCAGGAGCCAGTGTCAGAGTCAGGTGACAAGCCAAAGGTCAGAGCCAGGGCCAGAGTCAGCAGTCAAGCCAAGGGTCAGAGATGGAATCAGAGTCAGGAGTAGGAACAGGGAGCTAGAGTGAGGCAGGAAAGTGGATCAGCTGGGGATCTTGGATAAGGAGGACAGGAACCAGGAACAGGCTTGGCGGCAGGAACAGGCAGAGAGGCATGGCTCAGGAGTCAAGCAAGTAGGCATGGTCCATAGTAGCAGCCAGCCAGGAATTCACCTAGTTGTTTGGACAACTTCTTGTACCTCTTTCTGCATCCCAGTCACTAGGTGGGGCTGGACATCAACCCCACTCAGGAGCTTTGTAGAGTAGAGCTTCACTAACCCCCTTCTCAAGCTATGGAGCTGCT
Organism: Mauremys mutica; assembly: GCF_020497125.1. Classification (NCBI taxonomy): domain Eukaryota; kingdom Metazoa; phylum Chordata; order Testudines; family Geoemydidae; genus Mauremys; species Mauremys mutica. The sequence goes on along the minus strand of NC_059073.1, from coordinate 89,339,574 downwards.
AGGTGGCCATGGTCTGAGCAGTGCCTGAGTACCCCATGGAGGGATTCAGGTTTGAGGCCCATGATCCCTCACATCTGCTAGTGTCCTTCTTCATGCACAGCCCCACTGATGTCAAGAGTATTCCACCATGGTTGATGTGTTCATGTTACTTTGAATTCCAATGCAAGATCAAGGCCCTACCTTTCATGTTCTTAGTGTCCTTCTTCAGAGGAGTTAATTAACTAACATTCATTAACTGGCCTCCCATCCCTCCTTTAAGGTGTTATAAATATTTTATAGATTGGCAATCTGAGACCCAAATGGCTCATTTTGATGTCATATAACTTATTTGACAACAGTAAAGTCACTCCTTGTTTACACTAGTGCAATTAAGATCAGAATCAGGCTCAAAGTGATTTCTCCAAGATCACTCTGAAGCATACAGAACAGAATCTAGGAGTTCTAAGTCTTTTGCCTGGCTCTAGTCACTAGAAGGGCTGGAAAGCTCACCAGAAAGCCCATTCTCACAATGTATCCAGACCAGCTTTGCAAACTCAGGAGTATGGATAAAGCTCGGATGAGCATACAAAATTTCTGGGTCCTTATTTGAACTGAACACCTAAAGCTCTTGAGGTTCATCCATATCTATAGTAATTCTCTGTGTCTTGAAGGATAGGATTGGAGCTTAATTTAATGCACTGCTCTCTTTCTACCTGTCTCATATTTTGATTTTTGTCATATCCTTCAAGACAAACAGGATTGGACCAGGTCAATGCTTGGATTAAAGAGCTCCAAAAGAACACTCAGATACAGGGAGTGATGATTTAGTAGGTGGCACTCTTCTATCAAGTCAGGTACTAAAAAATGCGTTAGAGTTATAGAGTGCCCTATCCTGCTGGTCATATTCCAGTAATGGATAAATTCATGGGTGCCATCAATTTGTGCATTACTATGTATTTGCATATGGATACTGGTATCTGTGCATGCAGTAGTTAGGTGAACAGGCACCCAGCTTTCAAGTATAACTGCTCTTTGCTGTACCACAAATACAGGGTTTGGTGTGCACAGACAGATATACCCTGAATGTGGCAGACTCCATTAAGAGTGTTTGTAGGTAATTTGTCCCTTATATAATCTTAGTCTTGTGTCAATTGTGTGCACCAGCACTCTTTGCTTAATTGAATGTTTGGAGTGCACTGTGTTGCAGGAGGTGTACTGAAAACTGATAAAAAAGAAAGTTAAAAACTACCATGAAACAAATTCCTCTGCTATTTTTAATGATTATCAAGATTTTTGTCCTTTTGCAATTACAGTACCAAACACTAGAGATACCATCTCTAATAAGTCACTCATAAAGTAGACTTTGCTCAATAGGAACTTGATCACTAAACTTTTCTTTATATTATTATACACACAGGAGATAAAACAGATAAACTTCTGACTTCTCAGTGAAAGAGCTGCATGGAATGTATTGGAACTTGGTGTAAATACAGTACAGTATGTAATATTATAAATGTAATTCACAGATGCCATGAACTATCTAAAAATAATAGTTTGCTCCACAGTTCACTGATCAAAAAAAGTGCAAAGATGGATTAATGATCCCATAGATCAATATTCTGTAACTCACTTTCATGACCAATAGCTTCAGGTCTCTGACTGCTTTCCCTGATAAATTGTTTGTTGTTCCTTAGGCTCAGAAATTGCTAACTTACTCTTTAGGAAAGGCAGAGAGCAGCAACAGTAGTTATCATACTCATGGAAAGAAAAACACCAGAACTAAGTGTGCCCTTTCAAGTGAAGTATATGATTAGAGAGCAGACAAGGCCACATAAGAACATTTTAGGAACTGTGACAGGAAAGGGCTGTCCAACCCAATATGCCCGGGCTTATTTTTTTTACTCTTTGTTTTATCTTAAACCTACTTCCCTCCTTCATTGTACTCCTCAATTCACTTCTCCTCTAATAACAAGTCTAGATGTCTCTTGAACCCAGTCTTTGCTTCAAATACCCTTCCCAGTAACATTGCATAGCTTTCTTAACTTTAGCATCAAATGGTTCTGATATATTTCCCTATTAACGTCCCCTATATTTTGAATTTCATATTGAAGTCCTAATGTATTTGCCTCCAGTTTTAAAGGTAGGGTGCAGCCAATCCACAGAGTGCTGCTCAGGAATGTGTGCATGTGTGTAAAGCTGGCCTGGCTTTACCCTCCCTTGATCCTGGCTCCTATGTGTTGGATTCTAGGGAGGCCGTAGGCCCTCCCCAGGTGCTCTGCAAGAACGAGGCTCACACACACTGTGAGTTATTGGCTTTAATGAAGGTAAAGTGACACACCCGCAACAGGGACTCCAAGCGTTGCTGTCACAGAGGCGGGGAACCCAGCGCCCCGGAGCTTGGCCTGGTACAGAGTCCAAAAGCAAGCACAAATCATGCTCATATTTATATAAACAGCAGCAAAGCAGCTCATGCATAATGCAATAGGGACTTTCCACCCTTGGGGCCGCCCCCCTTGGCCAACAGCCTAGGGACTTTCCACACAGCGGTTCCAACCGGTTATGGCAGGTTGGAACTAGCATGCCGTGCCCTACAATAACTGGGCGCTGAGAAAGCGGAACTGCCTAAGTTAGGCCGTAACAAAATCTTCCGTGATTCCCTGTCCTCCTACATATGCCAAGCTAGAGCAGCCCAACAGCTGTTCCAATTTATGTTATCAATGGCCACAGGAGGTTGTAACTAGAGCTGAGTGTGAAATGTATTTCCCATATGTCAAAACTGTCAAGATTTCAAAAAAGGTTCCTGTTGCACACGGGAATAAAAATGAGAACTTCTGAATTCCCCCCCAAAGAAAACAGACAGAGTGACCTCCCCTGATCATTCCAGAGTGAGTTCTCCAACCACTGGGATATTGGCTTTTCTGGAGTGGACTCTCTCTCGCTCTGTCCCTGAGCAAATATCCTATCCTGGACCTGAGGCACCTACCTAATGAACATTTAGTTAAAACAAACCCTTTCCCACAAATTTAAACATTTCTGTAACTACTGTTGAGGATCAGCGTGGTACCGGGACATCCCAGCCATGGCTTCTTTTTCCTTGTTATGCAGCAGCAGGAAGAGGAAGTGGCATAAAGAGCCCACAGGTCACAGTAACCCATCAGAGTATCACCTGGGAATGGGATGATTTTCCCAGGGCTGGCTAAACAAGTTTATGCTGGCTGTGTGGCACAACATAGCCACACTGCCCTGGAGAATCTAACCCTTTTGTTTTCAATATGCTCATCCAAATTACTTACAACTCAGTATCTCCCTAGAGGTCTTAAAATGGACCCTGCCGGTATTTCTCTTGCAAACTATTACCGCTTCCCACTTGAAGAATTCCCATGTCTTGCTAGACTGTGTTGTCTCCTTCTTGAGAAAGTTTTCTATCTTTAGCTCTTATATATTGCTCTGTACCTTCTCCCTTAATCTCAGGTGTGGAACAGTGTTAAATACCATTTGAAAAGGTAATTAAATTACATCCACTTCATTTCCCTTATTTATCCTGGCAGCAATATCTTCAAAGTTTCCTACCAGGTTAGTTAGAGTGACCTCCCCTGCTTGAGTACACACTGATTTTCTCAAGATGTTATCTCCACTACCCGCCTTAAAATAGCTCCCAATAATTTCTTTACAGACAATTTTAATATCACTGGGCGATTGTCTCTCTTCCCCACCCCCATCTCTGCTTCCCTTTAAAATAAATAAATAAATAGAGTGTCTTTATCCTGGCTGTTCTACTCAATGATCTCTCCTGAATTTAGTGAATTTAAAAAAACAACAACATCTTCTTCAAAAGGTTCATTGCTTTCTTCTCTCTCTCTCTAATCAATTCTATTAACTGTACAATACTAAATATTGCTGCTTTTCTGTCCCTGCACGAAGACTGATTCCTAGTGGAAGCAGTGCTCTACCCATTTCCTCTGTAAAGATGGAAACAAAGTAATGATTTAACAATTCTTCTGTTTTCTGTCTCTTGTATAATCTTTCCATTGTCTGTTTAAGTGCTCCAGTGATTATTTTGTCTTTAATTTGTTGTATATTTGGCTAGATCCTCAGCTAGTGTAAATCAACATCGCTCATTTAAGTCAATGCAGCTATGCCTATTTAACTCAGCTAAGGAGGTGTCCCATATATTCATATATATTGTATTATTTTATATTGCTTTTATTTTTAAGATCCTAATTTGGCTTTGGAGGAGTTTTTATATCTTTCCCATTCTCCTCCTTCCCAACTTCTCTTTAACGTCCAAAAGCTTACTACAAAGTCTGCTGTATCAAATTCACTTTCTGCTACATACTTTTTCTGTTCAGATGCAGGGCTTACTCAGCACTTAACTCCGACTCAGCGAAAGCTCCTTTGTATTGACTTTGTTGCTGCCTCTGGCTGGCCTCTCACAGCTCATGAGGCACTTTCACTTCCTTTTTGGGCCTTCTTTGCTTACAGTACATCTCTCAATTCTCCACGAGAAATGGTATGATCAGTCAGCACAATCATTTCCATTTATATGTATTCAACAGCCACTCTGATCCTGCCCAGCCCCCGGTGGAGGGCCCCCAACAGCACAATTGCACAAGGTATGAGTGTGAGAACATGGTATTTTGGAACGCATGCTAGTGAGAGATGGGCAGGAATGACACCAGAAGATCTACTGCTGCTCACTTGCATTGCATTCATTTGCATGCATTTGGACCACAGAATAGTAATGGAGAAAAATAAGGACTAGGTTAGCTAGTATAGTCCAGCTGATTTGCACCATTCCAGCAGTGCTAAGGAACTGTAAATCCAAGCTTCAGAACCAGTTACTGGTGGATAATCACATTTCCTGATCTGGGAATTCACAGTTCAGCTGAATTTATTTAAGAATCAGGGCCATGTTGTGCAACACTAAAAACTCATCATTTGCCACTCCTTCGTGCTGGCTGTACAGCAATTATTTCCAGTTCCAAGTACAGGAAGATAAAGTGGTCACTCTAGGTGCTAGGGCAGTGCATATTCAATTTTTAATGTCCCCCACTGTGAAAATTAAGTTAAAGGCCAATATTTAAAATAGAAATTATTTTCTACTTGAGCCTTTTGAGCAACTTTAATGGTACTATTTTTAGTGATGCTCTAATCATTTGTATTAACTAAACAAATTAGATATATGAAAAAATTAAACAGAACAGAACACCCATGTTTGAGGCTAATGTCTGATTTGTTCTAGTAAGAAATCCTTTTTGGCAGATTTACAAGCATGTGTCAGACAAATGTTTTACAACAAAACCATTTTGCTAGAATCACAGGCTGATAGAATGACTGATTGTAATTTAAGAGCTCTTTTGTTCTGACTCCTCAGTGGTCTCTTCATGTGCCTACAGTATGAGATTCATTTCTAGCTGAAATTAAATCCATATGTGCTGGAGAAAAATCTATCCATTTTTCTACTCTGATGTCTTTTTTTAACATGACATTTTCACAGCACAAGATCATTGTTTTAGAATTTTAGCAAATGCAGCGGAAAATTAAGTTTAACTCCTGAATGCCCAAGATATACACAGTGTATCTCTAGAAAGGACCAATTAAAAAGCATTGTACATCTTGCCTTTGCATTAAAATAGTATCTTAAAAGACAAAGATTTGCATTCAAGGAGATATTGTAAGAGTTGATAGCTAAAGGGAATAAGCCAGAATTCTACCTATTTATATGCTCCAGACCCTTTACCACAATATTCTGGCACCTCACAATCATTAATTAATAGCAGGTCTCTTAGTGACATATTATGCCCATTTTAGAGATTTAAGACTTGACTAGTGTTATAGTCTTTGGCAGAAATAGGAACTGAACCCAGTCTCAAAGTTCCAGTCTGGTGTTTTTATCACAAGATCATCCATCCTTCACATGATTAAACTGTTGACCTCTGGGAAGACACTGATATTTATATCTGTTCATATTTTGGTTTAGTTTTTTGCTCCAAAACATCCTTGAATCCTTTGGAACCAAAAGGTCCCTGAAATTCTTTGGTAGCCTAGTGGGACCTCTTGGGCTACAATCCACAGTTAAAATTCCTTAAATTTTAAATAGAGAGGTTGTGCTCAGTCCCATAATGGTGTTTGTCCACACCAACACATCATGGGTAAAGAGGGCCCTGGTGTTCCCTGATGCCACATGATAATGTTCAGGGACAGTTCCTAGGCAGCTTCTAGTCAGAAGGATACCAAGGACAGCTGAATTTGGCAGCCAGAGGGCCTCTGATAACTAGCATGATCCACCTTGGGCTGAAGAATAAGTGGAACTTTAGATTGGAGGGACAGAAGTCACTAGGAAGCTTATGTAAATCTTTCACACAAATTTTGGATTTTTATGCTATTTGCTTGGACCCACAAAATATACCAGTAATTTTCATATGATATATTCAGATTAGATTCATATTCAGGACTGAATGTAAATCAGTGTTGATCTATATTTCCATACATATTTATTTAAAACCACCACTACTTCAGGGCCAATCTAGCTCTGAAGAAATGCCCTACCCACAGTTATACATTCCCACCCATGTTTTACTTTGAAATACCGTTTCTCTAAACAGAGACAATTCTGTCATTCCTGTGTGCCATATGTTCTTGTCTGAATATTCTTCTGTGCAATACAAGTGGCTTAGTGCTCACAAATGCTCACAGGCTAACTTGGTTAAATTGTTTACTTCTCAGGCCTTTTCTTTCTGTACCTTTATGTGCATAGTACATACACCTGGGGTCAATTCACTGTTTGCCCCCAGTGTAAAGTGAGTGAATAGTGATTCAAAGCTGACAAAATGGTAACACCCAAGTCACAAAAAATAGAGTGAGAGGGTTCTTGCCTGGAAAATAGTTTAACTTACTCTGTTTCTGACAGAAGTTGACATCCCATGCATTATTAGCTTTTATGGTTCCACACAATAAGCATCTCACACAGGCTCTAAAACTGAGGTAACAGTTTACAGTTTCACTGAGACTAGTATACTAATCAGGCTAACAATCCATAAGAATCAGCATAGCTCACCTACAGGGGTGGCTCTAGCCATTTCGCCGCCCCAAGCATGGCAGCATGCCGTGGGGGGCGCTCTGCTGGTCGCCGGTCCCGCGGCTCCAGTGGACCTCCCACAGGTCTGCGGATGCTCCACCGAAGCCGTGGGACCAGCGGACCCTCCGCAGGCACGCCTGCGGGAGGTCCACCGGAGCCGCCTGCCGCCCTCCCAGCAACCGGCAGAGCGCCCCCCGTGGCATGCCGCCCCAAGCATGCGCTTGGCATGCTGGGGCCTGGAACCGCCCCTGTCACCTACTGAGAATTCAAGTAGACTGCTTCCCTATTACCTTTACAACACACAGAAAAGCAAGAGGGCCTTTTTATACTTAATTCAGCTACAGAATAAATAACAGAATACATTAGCTCAGCATGTGGCTGATAGTGTAACATGAGAAAATACAGACACTTCATTTTTTTTTTGAGATCTAGAAATGTAACAGAACCAAACGATATATGCTTCATATGGATCTCTCCTAACCTGACTGTTACTCGTATTATGGTAAACATTACTCATCCTCACTCATGATTACAGGTTTGTAATAGAAATACAGTCTCAGTTTTCCTGAATAATTTTAATTGACCATATGGTGAACAAGCTGAGGACTTTATTGAAGTAAAAACTTTTTCTGAGGCTATTACTTAGTTGTCCTGTTCAGTCACATTTGTAAAATGTTTAATTTTTCAATGCAACCAATTTTAAATAATTTCACTGATCTTATTAGTGCCTCTCCTTAGTATACTGTACATCTTCTAAAGACTCAACCTGATTGACCCATGAGTAAGGATAGCTTAGCAGCGGGAAGAAATCTGCCCTAAAGCAGACTCAGTTGGCCACAGAAATATCAGAAATACTATTGTTGGGGTATTTCCAGGTAACCCAGAGATTCTGTAGTGTCTCCTAGATAACCCACCTCCCTGCATGGAATGTAGAGAGTTTGGCTGGGGGAAGGAGATGTGGCCAGGACATTAATGCACACCAGCAATCTCTTGGGGCCATTAGAAGCCTGTGTAACTTACAGTAACCTTCATGCTCTTTAAAAAGGTGAGGCCCAGGGTGTAAGCAGAAGATTGACATACAAACAAAAGGTTTAAATTTGAGAATGTGGATAGTCAGAAGAAAGTGGCTTGCAGGAAATTGGCAAGGACTCTTTTTTGGCTCTGAGAGATAATATAGACTCATAGAACATTATACACACTTTCTCATGTCATCTGGATGACATGTTGCTTTACCCTTATGTTGTTGTAAAGTATTACATTGAAGAATTTGACTAATTTGAAAACTGACTGAAAGTTTCAATTCTTTCCAGGCCTTTCAGTACATGTTCAGTTAAAGATTATCAGGTTTTCAGTACATATCTAGTATCAAGACTTAAATGACTGTCTGGAGTGGTTACAGGGTTCGTGGTCCTACACAGTTCCAGAGAGGACCAGGATGTGTTGCAGAGGGAGCTTAATAAAGAGAGGCGACTTCCCAGTCAGGGAATTTTGTAGTTACTGCTTGTGGCATGGGTCTTTGTATTTATGTTCTCGCACTACAAGATATCAGAAGTGAGTGAATCCTTCTCTCTAAAGAAGGAGTAAAGGAAAGAATACAGACTCCCAGACTACTAGAGTGCTGAGTGAGTGGAAACAGTTGAAATTCAGGGAGGAGATCTGTGAAAGCTGCACAAGAAGGAGGCATAGTCCTGTCTCAGTGCAGTAATGGAGTCCATAGTGCATAGGCTTTGTTAGAGAAATTTAATTTTGGTAACTGAACCATCTGTCCTTGCTGGATCTGGAGATTTGAGTGGTTCCACATGGCTTCAGGTTTAACAGAGAAAGGTACCCTGATATTTGCCATGGGAGATGCTAATGATGGTATCCTGTGTGCTGTACCTAGCACTGATGAGGAAAAGATAGAATACACCAAAGTGAAAGATACTTTTGATGCCCATTTCTTAGGCAGACAAAATATTATATATGAAAGGCCCAAATTTAACAGGAGCTGGAAAAAACATGGGGAAACAGCTGAGACTTTGATTACTGCAGTTCATAGTCATGCTGAACATTGCAAATATGGAACTTCAAAAGAAAAAACTAATAAATGACAGGATAGTTGTTGGCATACAAAACATCAGTTTATCAGCACAGCTACCCAGATGTCACATGAGCAAAAGTGAGAATGCAAGAAACCATAAAGAAAGAGCAATGTGACTTAGCAGCATAGGGGAGACTGCATCAGGCAACATAGAATCATAGAATCATAGAATTCAAGATCAGAAGGGACCAATATGATCATCTAGTCTGACCTCCTGCAAGATGCAGGCCACATAAGTCTATCCCCCCACTCCTTTAGCAAGCGACCCCTGCCCCATGCTTCGGAGGAAGGCGAAAAACCTCCAGGGCCACAGCCAATCTACCCTGGAGGAAAATTCCTTCCCGACCCCAAATATGGCGATCAGCTGAACCCTGAGCATGCGGGCAAGACTCTCCAGCCATACCCTCTGGAAAAAGGTTAAGAATATCATATCATTGACCCATGTACTATTTACCAGTGTGGCACTTAATTAACCTATTGACTAAGCCCGGTATCCTATCATACCATCTCCTCCATAAACTTATCTACCTTAATCTTAAAGTCATGGAGGTCCTTCGCCCCCACTGTTTCCCTCGGTAGGCTGTTCCAGTATTGCACTCCCCTGATAGTTAGAAACCTTCATCTAATTTCAAGCCTAAATTTCCTGACTGACAATTTATATCCGTTTGTCCTCGTGTCCACATTAGCACTGAGCTGAAATAATTCCTCTCCTTCCCTGGTATTTATCCCTCTGATATATTTAAAGAGTGCAATCATATCTCCTCGTATCCTTCTTTTGGTTAGGGAAAACAAACCGAGCTCCTCAAGTCTCCTTTCATACGACAGGCCTTCCATTCCTCGGACCATTCTAGTGGCCCTTCTTTGTACCCGTTCCAGTTTGAATTCATCCTTCTTAAACATGGGAGACCAAAACTGCACACAATACTCCAGATGAGGTCTCACCAACGCCTTATATAACGGGACTAGCACCTCCTTATCCCTACTAGAAATACCTCGCCTAATGCATCCCAAGACCGCATTTGCTTTTTTAATGGCCACATCACATTGCCTGCTCATAGTCATCCTACGATCAACCAGGACTCCTAGGTCCTTCTCCTCCTCCGTTACTTGCAACTGGTGCGTCCCTAGCGTATAACTAAAATTCTTGTTAGTCATCCCTAAATGCATAACCTTACACTTCTCACTATTGAATTTCATCCTGTTACTAATACTCCAGTTTACAAGGTCATCCAAATCTCCCTGGAGGATATCCCGATCCTTTTCCGAATTGGCAATACCTCCCAACTTGGTGTCGTCCGCAAACTTTATCAGCCCACTCCTACTCTTGGTTCCCAGGTCAGCAATACATTGACGCAGTATAGAGAAATGTGAAAGGAACATTCAGACCAAATGTACAACGTAAGAACAGCACACAACTAGATACTAGGAGACCAAACAACATTAATAGGAGGGAAACTTGGAAAAGCTGTGGAAAATGTGGCAAGACATCAACCCACAACTGACAGCAGTGTCCAGCAAAAGAGGCAGAATGTAGGAGAGGTCACAAAATGGGACATTTTGCAATAGCATGCAGGTCATCAAGAATAGTGGAAAGAATCCAAGGAGGAGTGTTATCATCAGATGATAATGAGTCCATACATTTAGGGAATATATCCTCAATAGAACAGACAGCACTTTGGTCCACAAGCATGACACTGAACAGTTGAAACCTTAAATTTAAAATTGATATAGGGAAGCAGTCATTGCAGTTAAAAAAAAACCCAAAAAACAAACAAACAAAAAAATTGACCCCAGGATGGAGATCTGCAAAGTTCAAATAAGACTGTATGTGGAACTAGTAACAATGTATTGGATGTTTGTGGCCAGTTCATTGGGAAACTGGAGAAAGGACAAAAGGTTCTTCAACAAATAATATATGTAATACAAGGACTGATATACTCCCTACTACGTTTTCTGGCAATATAAGGGCTTCACTTAGTAGAGAAACTGGAATTCATTAATTTTAGAAAGAAAACTATATATATATATATGAGATGTATCCAACCATCTTCACATGGCTAGGAAAGTTGTCAGGGGAATACAAAATAAAATTGATACCATCAGCGACTCCCTTTGCTCTCACAGCACTTCCCTATACTCTGGAGGGGAAAGTCAAAGAAGAATTAAGGAGAATGAAAGATATGGGGTTTATTTACCAGTCAGAAGAATCTACTGACTGGTGTGTGGGGATGGTTGTAGTACCGAAGCCCAATGGCAAAATCTGGATTTGTGTGGACATTACACAATTTAATAAAAACATGTGCAGAGAAAGACACATGCTTCCCACACTTGACCAGATATTAGTTCAATTATCAGAGCCTTGTCAAAGTTAGATGCTACAGCAACAGGCTTCTGGGAAATCCGCCTTGATAAAAAAAAATCTGTACCATTAACCATTATCCTGTTTGAAAGGTGTAATTTCAATCATCTTCCATCCAGTGTGTCTTCAGCACCAGAACTTTTCCAAAAAAAGAATCCCTCAGATCGTGTCAGGTTTACCGAGCATCCTTTGCCATGCAGCTGGTTTATTTTTATATGACAGAGATAAAAATGAACATGATGAACAACTACATGCAGTGTTGATGTGCTTCCAACTAGCCACTCTTACTCTGACTGGGAAATGTTAATTTGAAAAGGCACAGCTAAAAATTGTAAGACACATAATTAGCAAACAGGGAATTCAGCTGGATACAGAAAAACTGAAAGTATTGCTTACTTTACCAAAACCCCAAGATGTTTCTGCTGCAAAAAAGATTCCTGGCATGGTAAATCATTTTGGGAAATTCTTACCAAATATCTCTCATTAACAAAACTTGTAAGAGATTTCCTTAATGTCACAATATGTGGATCTGGGGGAGTACACAACAGAACACATTTAGTAAAATAAAACTACTGACATCGCCCTCTCTTTTTGCACAATACTCAGTAAACTATCTGATGATGGTAGAAGTAGACACATTTTCATAGGGGTTAGGATCAGTGCTCACAGAAAAGCAGCCAGAAGGAAACCAGAAACTGTTGCATTCATATCTGGAAAACTGAGCAGCAGTATGCGCAAGTGGAAAAGGAAGCGCTAACAGTCACTTGAGCCTGTGAATGGTTCCGGGCATATCTGTTTGGCTTGGATTTTAACATAGGAACAGACCACAAGCCCTTAGTATCATTATTGGTTTAAAAACCACTGGATGACCTTCCACGTAGGACTCAAAGATTTTGACTATGGCTGATGAGAGAGTCTGTCAGTACTGAACACATACCAGGGAAAGCACTCATAGCAGCAGACACTCAATCTAGATCCCCAGTTAAACCACCACCAATGGAAGAAGAAAAGGCTTTAGAAAATTGTCAAGGTCTATATTGACCTTGTGCTGGCAGCAATTCCACCATCTGCAAGCTGACTTCAGAAAACTAGAGATGAAGAGCTAAAGGATGACACTTGCCAGAAACTGACTCAGTTCTGCCAAAGAGGGTGGGGCAAAGACATCAACTTCCAGTAGAATTAATGCCATATTTTCAGGACCAAAATGACCTTCATATAGCTGATAGCCTGCTTCTGAAAGGACAATGCAGTCTTAATCCCTATAGTACTTCAGAAAGAGATGCTTTCCAAAATCAATGAGGGACACCAAGGTATAAATAAATGCAGGGCATAAGCGCAACAAACTGCATGCTAGCCTGGTCTGAGTAGGCAAATTCAGATGTAGTGGAGGGCAGAGAGGTTTGTAACAAGGGAAAACTAAAAACAATCACAAACCCGTTACTTTCTACAAAGCCTCACAGACCTTGGCAGTGGGAAGCAACAGATCTGCTTTTCTGGAAAGGACACGTATACATTGTAGTCAATTATTTCTCCAGATACACTTGGCTATATTTATGCAGACTTCATTCGCACACTTCATCCCAAAAACTAAAGTCAATATCTGCTAGAAATGGAGTTCCTGAAGTCCTCAGATATGATAGTTGGTCTCAATTTACTTATGAAACAATCATACCCACAGAGCAATGGAGAGGCGGAGAGAGCACTGCAGGCCTTAAAAAGACTTCTGCAAAAATTAGTTGATCCATATAAAGCACTTCTGGCATATTAGTGAACACTCCTTGTGACTGGACTATCTCCAGCAGAACTTCTGATGGGAAGACAACTAAAGACACTTTTGCCTGTGGCACTGATACAGCCTGACCTGAAGGAATTTCAAAAACGGGATGCTGAAATAAAAGTTTGGCAACAAGAAATGCAGTGTTTGGCAGAGAAGAAAAGCACTATCTGAGCTGAGATCAAAGAGAAAAGTGTGGATCAAAAGCTACCAGATGTTCTAAACTAGGTAGAAACTTCCAGATGCTACCTAATGGAGACTCCAGAAGGACTTCACCAAAGGAACTGGGTTCATCTTCAATATTTCCCAACACAACAAATAGAGAATTGGGAACCTGCACTTCACTTCCTGACAGAGAACCCCCTCCACAGGGAACTCCACACACAAATACACCAGAAGTGGGAACATGTCTGAAAGATGGATCAGATCCCCTCAAAGATTTGATCTTTAGAATACTGCTTAGGACTATTTAAATGCAGTTGATAAGGGAACATAGAAGTGCAAATAGTTTTAAAGGATTTGATGTTTATTATGAATTTTTGTGTGTATATACATTGATTTATAATTTAAGTTATAATCTTTTATTATAAAGAAAGGGAGATGTGGAGTGGTTATAGCGTTCCTGGTCCTTCATGGTTATCAGAGAGGACCAGGGTGTGTTGTGTTAGGGAGTCTATGAAGGTAGGAATTTCCTGCTTTGTGAATTCTCTGATCGTTACTGAAAGCACAGCTCTTTGCATTTATGTAACAGGGCACAGACTCACCACAGCAGCGCCTCCTGCTGATTGGTTTGGGAATTAGCTCTTTCAGCACTGCGCCTTTGTTAGTGGTGTCTTGCCCTCCATTCCTTTCTTGGTCTCCACCGTCCTCACAGTTGGACCCACGTCACTCCTGGACCACAGTGTCTGCTTCTGGACACTGCCCTCTGGCTGTGCCAGCTCTGCTGGCTTTCCCCCCACTTCTGGGGGAATTGACAGCTTCTGGTTCTATCACTCGCCTCAGTGGCTCACTGCAGTCCTCAGTCTAGCCCCTTCCTCAGAAGGGCAAACTGCAGCCTGCTTAGCCACTCTCATTACTGGCAAGTGGGAGGGTGGGATGGGGGAGGCCAGGCCCACCTGCTACTCTGGGTCTTGACCCAGGGACCCTCTAGCGGCGGCCACTTACTGCCCTCCTCCAACTCTCCTCTACTGCCTGCTTCCCTGGGCCACTTCCCCGTAGCCCCAGCACCATCTCTGCCCCTTTGTGTCAGGGCCGCAGTCTGGCAGTCGTCAGCCAAGAGCTTCCCCAGCCTTTGCTGACGCTGCCCAGCCCTGATCTGTTTTAGGTGCTTCTCCAAGAGCCAGTTCTTCTCCCTTTGCCCTCCAGGGAGAGACCCCACTTCACTCCACCCTGCAGCCTTCTTATAGGGCCCAGCCTGGTCCTGATAGGCTGCTTTCAAGCCTCCATTTGATTGGCTCCCAATAAGACCTTCCATGATAGGCTGGGGCTCTGTGCAGCCTCTCTGGCTTGCTTTAACCCCTTCCACCTCAGAGTGGGGCAGTTGCTCCACTATAGAAGAGAATAATCCTCTGCATTGTGGAAAATTGATTAGTTCATACAAATGAGAGCAGCAGTGATAACATTCAACGTCCTTACTTGACAACCTTCACTAACACACAGTGAACATAATGCTACCCTACTCTATCTCTCTGCTCCAGTCTGTAAGTAAGAAGGGTTTTGCTGTTCTCAAAACAGCATGAGTCTGCATTTTTCTGTAGCCCACCTGCTCAGAAGAATGGAACAAATTAGTTGTATGCTCATGAACACACACCAAAACACAGCTGGTAGGTCTAATTTTAGGCCTATTTGCCTTGACAGTGTTCTTTTAATAATCTCTCTCTATTTGGGAATTTATAGATTCACTTAGGACATATCCTCAAGTGATCTAACCAGTCCTTGAAACTACTGCTCACATTGTATTATTAGTCTGATTTTAGCAATGTATCATGAGATTGCACTTGTAAACAGTGGTTTGACCATGAATTCTTCCTCTGGTGTAGCTGCAAAACTAGAAGACTTCACACTGCTGTAACATCAACGAGAGCATAAACCTCACAGAGAGCTCCCATAAAAACTAAATGATCTCAGAGTCATAGAAATTAGAGATGGAAAGAACCAAATCCAGCTTGTGATGTTTCAGTGAAAATAAATGTGTTATGAGCTTCCAAACAAGACCAAGGCCCTGTGACAAGAGAACTGTTAAAGCCAAAGTGAAAATACACACAGATTTGGCTGCTTCTTTCCAGCTCTTTATTTTTTTCCCAGAAAGGAAACATTCCACAATAAAATTACGATTTCGTAGAATTTTCTGTAGATTAATGGAGTTTCCAGCACAATATTTTACTGGAACTTTACTTCAGTAATTGGGTATTTAATACCATCTTATAGAATCATAGAATCATAGAATCTCAGGGTTGGAAGGGACCTCAGGAGGTCATCTAGTCCAACCCCCTGCTCAAAGCAGGACCAAACCCAACTAAATCATCCCAGCCAGGGCTTTGTCAAGCCTGACCTTAAAAACCTCTAAGGAAGGAGATTCCACTACCTCCCTAGGTAACCCATTCCAGTTCTTCACCACCCTACTAGTGAAAAAGTTTTTCCTAATATCCAACCTAAACCTCCCCCTCTGCAACTTGAGACCATTACTCCTTGTTCTATCATCTTCTACCACTGAGAACAGTCTAGATCCATCCTCTTTGGAACCCCCTTTCAGGTAGTTGAAAGCAGCTATCAAATCCCCCCTCATTCTTCTCTTCTGCAGACTAAACAATCCCAGTTCCCTCAACCTCTCCTCATAAGTCATGTGCTCCAGCCCCCTAATCATTTTTGTTGCCCTCCGCTGGACTCTCTCCAATTTATCCACATCCTTCTTGTAGTGTGGGGCCCAAAACTGGACACAGTACTCCAAATGAGGCCTCACCAGTGCTGAGTAGAGGGGGATGATCACATCCCTTGATCTGCTGGAAATGCCCCTACTTATACAACCCAAAATGCCATTAGCCTTCTTGGCAACAAGGGCACACTGTTGACTCATATTCAGCTTTTCGTCCACCGTAACCCCTAGGTCCTTTTCTGCAGAACTGCTAACCAGCCATTCGGTCCCTAGTCTGTAGCAGTGCATGGGATTCTTCCGTCCTAAGTGCAGGACTCTGCACTTGTCCTTGTTGAACCTCATCATATTTCTTTTGGCCCAATCCTCTAATTTGTCTAGGTCCCTCTGTATCCTATCCCTACCCTCCAGTGTATCAACAACTCCTCCCAGTTTAGTGTCATCTGCAAACTTGCTAAGGGTGCAGTCCACACCATCCTCCAGATCGTTAATGAAGATATTGAACAAAACCGGCCCCAGCACCGACCCTTGGGGCACTCCACTTGATACCAGCTGCCATCTAGACATGGAACCATTGATCACTACCCGTTGAGCCCGACCATCTAGCCAGTTTTCTATCCACCTTACCGTCCATTCATCCAGCCCAGACTTCTTTAACTTGCTGGCAAGAATACTGTGGGAGACTGTATCAAAAGCTTTGCTAAAATCCAGAAATAGTACATCCACTGCTTTCCCCTCATCCACAGAGCCGGTTATCTCGTCATAGAAGGCAATTAGGTTAGTCAGGCATGACTTGCCCTTGGTGAATCCATGCTGACTGTTCCTGATCACTTTCCCCTCCTTTAAGTGGTTCAGGATTGATTCCTTGAGGACCTGTTCCATGATTTTTCCAGGGACTGAGGTGAGACTGACTGGCCTGTAGTTCCCTGGATCTTCCTTCTTCCCTTTTTTTAAAGATGGGCACTACATTAGCTTTTTTCCAGTCATCCGGGACCTTCCCCGATCGCCATGATTTTTCAAAGATAATGGCCAATGGCTCTGCAATCTCATCGGCCAACTCCTTTAGCACCCTCGGATGCAGCGCATCCGGCCCCATGGACTTGTGCTCGTCCAGCTTTCATCTTGAGCAGGCATGGGTGAACCGCAAGGAATTTAGATTTTGTGAACATCTCAGACCATCTTTTGTGTTCGGAAAGTTACTTTGAAATTTCAAAATCTTTTATTCCTTTTACATGAAACCTTCCCCAATGATAAATCACTTACAACCCATCCCCGCACCACAACGTTTTGCTAGTTAAAGAGAAGCCTGTGCTATGCAATAAAGAATACAGGAACCTTCCAAAAGCCGGGGTTGCACAGGTGCATCACTATCTATTGTATACATACAGTATATATATATATATCATCTATTTCCTATATGTGGTATTATGTATCCTGTGCTGATGTGGAACCACTGCAACAAGTGAATGCTGTCTGCCACAAGCCTTCTAATTTATGCTGGGAAGATGGGACAAACACACAGGAGCACAAGGGGAGTGCAAAGGTGAGCTCTATCCTATCTTTAGCCCCAATTTATCCTGTGTGAATACCTCCGCTGAAGTTAAAAATCTCCCCCCTTAAATGTTATTCCAATGCCTTTCACATGGCTAGTGAACATAAATGAAAGCTATTCCACTGTGATTCTGTATCAGAGGAAAATCCAACTGTAAAATTCATTGCAAATCAATTTCTACATTTCCACAAATACCATTCTGTACACTTTTCCCCCTAGCTGCCCAGTTTTATTTCAGAATAAAAATGATTCCCAGACCTTCTTGGTTAGTTCATATAAAGGTTAAACATAAACCAGAAACCAACAATGATTATCGTTAAGCATTCCTGTGTCAAATATCTCACTGATACCAAATGATAAAATCTCAGAACGTCATTCTTTGCAGGTATGGATGAACCTTTTTTTAAATACTTTTACAACTATTCATATTTTACCATATTCCAGTGAACATTTTTTTCATCCATATTATTTCAAATTTTTTTGGTCATCTGTCTGCTTATCTCTGGTACAAATCAGTATCACATGCTGCAAAAAACTCAGCAAACTGTTCACGGTGCATTACTACTACAAGAGGTAATGAACACTATAGAGCGAATGTGATATTATTTAGCTTGGCTAACTGATCAAGTGAAATTTAACTTTGAAAGGTGATTAAATAAACTGGCACCTTCTTAGTCTAACTTTCTCCCTATTGGCCAGATCCTGAAAGGGGAGAGTGTCACCTTTCCTTCCTCCCAACCCACTCCCAGGTCTCTCTCTGTTAGGACAGACTTCATCTCATAGGAGTCTATGTCAAGCACATTTGCAGTGGTCAATCTCTTCTAAATACAGGGATTGATCTCTTCTGACTGTCTCCAGGGGTTCAATTTGCTCAAAAAATGGGCTAGGAAGGAAAAGGAACAAATGATGGCACAGCCCCATTGTCTTTTGTACTGCTAGCAGCATTTCTGTACTCCCTTAAGGGTTGGTGGGACATGGACATCTTGTGAGGGAGCATGAAGTTGCATTGCCCTCCCTGGAGTCCAATGCCTCACAAGCAAAATTTGGCCCAGTGTGTATTCATTCATATCTGCTTACATTATTAAGTTTTCACTAGCTTTTATTCCTGTTAGCACTGCCAAGCCAACACAGCTACAGGACATGGAGCTGGATTCTTTTCTGCCTGGTGTTAATCAAGTTACGATTACAGAATATTTGTTGTTGGTGATGCCAAAGAGAACTCACCTTGATTTTCAGAGTTCAGCCTTAATTTGCATTTGACTTAAAACTTATAAAGAAAGCAAATTTGAACTGGAAATCATGGAGACACAGTACACATTGATCCCCATAATGCCAATTTTAAAAAAGTGAAACCACATTGTAAATGTTATAGTCTGCTCTTCCATGTGTTCTGCACATTATATCTAAGGTATTTACGTATGTTACACATATGAAAATTGGCAAGTGGCTCTGTCATGCATCATGTACGAATATTAACACACTTCATTGTTCAGAAAGTGGCAGACATTTCTGGCTTTTTCTTGATTCTGCTTCTCCAAAATTAGATCAGAATGAAAATGCTATGGTACATAAAGTGTCTCACTGTGCGATCCATTCATATTCTCATCCCCTGTCAGCACACCAGTATCATGTACTTGTAACCCAATCTGTTCTGTTGAAGTGATAAGTCCCACTATCACATCAGTTCATTTTTTGGATCCAGTAAGGATTGGTAGCTCTTCCTCATGGACTGCACCTTGATAGGGTGAGAAGGCTTGTGTGCTCCTGTGACCCAAGAGCTATGTTGGTGGTAACATAACTCCTGTTGGGTCATCTCAGCTAGACAGGTGGAAGGATAGGATGCAGACTAAAGGCAGTCCACTGGCCTTCCTTATGGGGGGGAGGTTGGATGTGGGCTAATGACCCACTCCTGTAAAAATGCCATTACAGTAAATGTAACCCACAGTAAATCAATTTTATTAGATTGCATATGACATATGTCTTTTGCAAAAAGAAAAAAGAAAAACATACACAATTTAAACCAAACACCAATGTCCAGGTAATACTTATAATACATTAAAATGTCAATCAGAATTTAGTAAAAACTCTCTTATACGGCACAATGCTAAAATGGCAAAAATTGCCACCAATTTGATTACTACCAGGGATTGAGAAAATACTAAAAACATAATCTTTTGTGATGGCGATAAAGATTGTTTTTAATCAAAAGAGGTAAAATCCAGCATGCTCACACAAACTGGAAAATTCTACAGTCCAAAAGATAATGAGATATATCTTCCAGCACTCCAGGCAAAAACAAAGATGTGAAGGAAGTTGTCCATATCTATCTTTAGGGACACCGGTTTCCATGGTTTGGAATCTTAACTGAGTATATGGCTTACGTAAAATGATTTGATAACTCATTCAAATATGGTTCACAAACATGGGCCATCTTCAAAGTAGAAAACCTAAAAGCAAAAGTAGTGCTCATAGCTAAGGCTCCGTTTTTGTCATGGAAATCACATCCCCGACATTTTCTGCTTCAGCCCCTGGGGCCACAGGACTGGAGCTGGCAGCCTGCAGGGACCTGGCAGGGTTCCAGCGACAGGTAACAGCCTCACATGCGGGGGTGAGGATGGGGCGGGGGGGGAGGGTTGCGGGGAACCCAGCCGCTCCCAGCCACCATGGTGGCAAGAGAAATCATGGAGCCGCAGCAGCAAATGTCACGGACAGGTCATGGCTTCCGTGAATTTTTGTTTATTGCCCATGACCTGTCTGTGACTTACTAAAAATAACCATGACAAAATCTTAGCCTTACTAATAGCTAATAGAATAAGATAAAAGCTTTCACCTAATATACTTCAGAATTTAGTAGCCTCTAGAAGAAAATATAAAGGTTTATTATATCATAAAAACCCAAAAACATATTAGATCATTGTGCAATGATTTTGAAGCAGCAGCTAAAACTAAAAATTCTTCCATATTTTGGAAGATGGTGACCTCTGGCTTTGGTAGGTATACTCCAGTTTAGGAACCCCATATTAATGATGAAGCCATTTTGGCCAGGTCTTTTAAAAAACAACTGGTTGGGGGAATCATTAATCTAATTCTACCATAGTTGATGCAATGAGGAATCCTCTTCTTGATTTACCACTTTGGCCTTCAGTAACAGACAGTGAAATCCAGTCATTTGTTGTAGCCCAATGATGGGAAAAAGCTCCAGTGGAAGATTTTCTCTCAACTGAAGTTGTTCAGGAGACTCTTAATTGGTGATCCCAAGTCTTGGCTAAATTATTTACTGCCATGAATCATTCTGGATGGATTCTATCTGGCTGGAAGTCTAGGGTGATAGTCCCTATTTTAAAAAAAGGGGGACAAAAAATCCTGCTTCACATAGACCTATTAGATGTGGCAGGAAGAATTTATTCTAGATTTTTACTATCTAAACTTGAAACTCAGTTTACTTTAATTCAATTAGATCTAGAAGACAGAAGATGACAAAAAGTAGTCAAATCCACAAGAAAGCTACTTCGCTGATGAATTTGTTCTCTCCTAGATCCATAATCAAAATTGATATGTGGAACATGCGGACACTATACGAGTCTGACAAAATGGTCCAAATAACAAAAGAAATAGATATAAATTAGATATACTAAGCCCACGTGAAATGAGATGTGCAACATCAGGACAAATAACTTTGTCAACTGGGCACATTGTACTATATTCTGTGCTACTAAATGATGCACACAGAGATGGCACGGGTCTGATACTATAAAGGAGAGCAGATAAAAGCCTGATAGACTGAGCACCAATTTCAGAAAGGGTTATAACAGTACAATTTAAATCAAAGTTCCAGAAAGTGTCCACTATTCAATGCTATATTCCAAAGAAATCAAGCTAGTAAGGAGAAAAAAAAAACTTCTACAACCAGCTATAGAGCATAATAGCAGGATCACGAAAAGAGTAAGTGGAAACGTGAATGCTAAAGTAGGGAACAGCAATACTGCCAGATATGTAATTATGGGGCAAAAAGATCTCAGTGAAATGACCGAAAAGGGTGACGTTTGCTGATTTTTGTGGAATGAGTTATCTGGTCACTGGAGGAGCTATTGTCTCTCACTGTACTTTTCACAAGATAATTTAGAGGTCACCAGACCACAGAACAGGCAATCAAACTGATCACTTTACAATTTGGTGCAAATGGAGAAGAACTTGAGAAAATGTACATAATAGGAATGGGGCACATGTAGGAATGGACCACACACTAGCGGTAAGTAAATTGAGAATAAAAATAAGAACAAAAAAGGGAATTGAACAGCAGAGATTCCCATGTTATAACATCATCAAGCTAAAATAGATAACAACATAACAAGAGCTTAGAATTGTGCTAGCAAATATATACCAAGCCCTGGAAGATGAAAATGATGGAACAGTAGAAGGCAAATGGAAACGTGTAAAGGAAACTTTCACCAAAATCTGCGGAGAAGTGCTGAGATTTAGAAAGAAATACCACTGAGGATACACTGTAGAAAATTAAAGAAAGCTGCAAAATCAAACAAACTAAATCAAGCAAGAACAAGAACTCAGAAACAGAAACTGAAGGGGGAATATGCTGTAATGAACAGAGGTCAGAAAAATTGCTAGGAAACACAAACAAGATTTTACAGACAAAATGACAACAGATACACAGGTCGCCGCAGTACAAAACAATATAAAAACAGTGTACAATGTCTCTAGACAGCTGTCCGGAAGAAAAAACAAACAGTAACCAGCCAGTCTAAGACAACAAGCGTAACTTAATAATGAAGACAGCAGAACAATAAAATATATGGAGGGAGTACTTTAGCCAGCTACTGAGTGGTGAGCCAGTGGTTAAGCCCCCAGATATGGAGGAAGAAGCAGATTGGGATGTCAAATTAGGATCTGTCATCACAGTTGCCAACTTTCATGCAGTAAATAAGTACCCTGACTTTCACAATAAGCCAAAAATCAAGCTAATCCCATTTCAAAACAAGGCCAAAACAAGTCAATCCCTAAGAACCCCAACACTGTATGTGACTAGATCCCCACCGGCGTGCAGTCTGGGAATGTGGTGGGCCCACTGTGCACCCCTGACTCTTTCCCACCCTGGCCCCTGCCTGCCCCTGCTTGCTGGGAGCTGATCAAAAAACAAGCTACAAACCAAAAACTAGCCAACAAGCATCTCACAAGCCAATTAAGCCAAAAACAAGCCCAATTTCTGCATTTTTTTTCCTCAGGGTTGGCATATCTGCCTATCATTAGAGTAAAAGTAGAGAGACCAGTCAGTCCATTAAAAGTAGAAAGGCACCAGGTCTGGACAATATCCCAGTGGAGGTCCTTAAGACAGTCTTGAGGAACACAGTAGATATATAGATAGGCCTTTTATAAAAGATATGGGAAGAAGAAAAAGAAAATACCAAATGAGAGGGAAAATGGTCATACAGTAAAATTGCCAAAGATAGGACATCTCAGTCAGTGCAAAAACTGGAGAGGCATTCAATTGCTGTCCTTCCCAAAATAAAGTACTTATATGGCAATGTCCTAGACAGACTGAAGACAGAATTAGATTCAAGGCTATGGCAAGAACAGGCATAATGCCAAGGCAAGGATTGGTAGCAACAGACAGGTGCTCAAGGAGAAGGTGCCAGATACAAGCTGGACAATTGTTCAAAAGGGATGACATGTCATTTCACTGTTGTTCTTTTTAAGTGGAAGACTCCCAGGGGTTCTTTCCTGTAAAAATTCCAGGTCTGAAACCAACTAGTTTAATTCTGTCTCCAGGACGGAATCTCAGCAGTGGCAGCTCCCTTCAAAGTCAATCCACCTTCTGAGAGAAGGGAGGTTCTTATATATATACTCTGCTCTCTTCCAGCATATCTGCAGGAATGGCCTTCAGTTTCCAGCAGCCTTGCAGGCTAAAAGACATACAGTAGTTCCTGGCCATTACTCTTGGGGAGATTGGAACTTGGGCTGTGAACAGACACAGCAATTTGAGATTTCTTCCAACTACCCACTATATTCCTGAGACTACATCCTTTCCCTAAACACCCATGTTCCATGTCCTCAAGATTTGAAAGGCTGGTACTGCTGTCCGTGGTGGCTTCCTTCACCAGTTTTAAAGAGTCAGTACTCCCTCCTGGCAAAGAGTAATATCATTAGCCCAAGGCATTCCCTTGATAATGGCTTTGGAACCTAGTGATATTTTCTCTGATTAGCTGAGCTGAGCTCAATATCCTGTGTCTGTGCAGCACTGTTTGGATTAGCTCTCTGCCCTGAGGAGGAATTTTCCCTTTATCCATCATTCATAACTTGCTGCAGCAATTTCACGGAATCAGTACATATTGTGAAAAAATTAAGGATAAAATATTTTTATTCTTTAAGCAACGAGACAAAAAGACTAACTGTGTATGGATTTCCTTGTATATAGATTTCTTTACTTCTTCTTTATCTATATTTTTCAGTTAGATCCTTGTCAGTAAGTAAACAAAGAAAAGAGGAAAACATTGTGGCCTATTTTGGGGGAGTTTAAGCTAGATATGTAAAGTGCACATACTTGACCAAACCCTGATCTCATTTACTACAATATTAATCCAGAGCAACTCCACTGAAGTCAGTGGATTTATATTGGTGTAAAATAATGTGAGATCAGGCCAGACTCTCTAGAATTGCTGATCACTCCTCTCCCTGGACTGATGTTAGTCTCCCACCTAATATAATACTCTAGAAGAACTTGTGTTACCTAGGAACATTGGTCAAAGATTCCATTTTCTTACTATTTTAGCATCAGAAGTTACACTGCCTGAAAAATGTCAGTATTTAATTGTAATCGGTAAAAAGATAAAATAAAGAACTATATCACATTGTTGTTTTCACTATGTGTTAGAATCATAGGGCCAACTTCAATTAAATCGATGAAATTATACCAGGTATGTATTTGGGATGAATTTACAAAACAGTCCATGTAAAGTGCATCTACAATACTCATTTTCAATATGGAATTAACATCCACAATCAGGGGTGTGCATGCAAATTTTATATGGTGCAATCTAGGCAGACCATTTTGAAAATGCATTCCATCTGATGCATATTCAATCTGTTTACATCGTGACTATTTGTATGTTCATAGTGAAGTGTCATCTTACTAGCCCATTGCTAAGTTTGCTTATAGGCTTCTCATTACGTCCTTGCTCTCCAAAATGGGGTGGAGGGGTACCACACCAAAAATAGTTTGACATCCTCTCCTTTTTCTGTCCAATAAGCTTTGAGATAAAGAGGAGGAAGGACTTCCAGCTCTTGCAGAAGCAGAGTGTTGTACAGGGGATTATTGCCCAATAGTCATTAGCCTGAATGATAGTGGTGGTGATATGGAGTAAGAAGAGAGGGATTTTGAAATAGAGGAAAATCAGAGGAGAATGTGAGTTCTAGAAAAGTGAACAGAATTGCAAATCATTGTCTCTCCCACACTACACCCACACAAAATTAACGAATATGTGCAGTAGGCTCATCTAAAAGACAAGTTGAAGTATGTGCTTATAAAAGTGCTAGAATATAATTCAACAACTACCATTGATAACATATTTGGCTCTTATATAGTTCTTTTTTCATGTGATGTATGACTCTTTCAGGCTTTCAACAGTGTGGCCAAAGTTATTTGCTGTAGTTGCGATAAAACAATGAGACATGCTAACCCTGGAATTCATGCTGGCAGACCTTCACTCAGACACGATCTAACGTACAAGCTGTGCATTGCTAGCAATACGTCGCTGTTTGTCTATATGAGAAAAATGGCAATGACTGCCTATTAAACAACACATTCCTAGTTTCCCTCCCTTCTCCGCAGTCCCTAAACAAACTGTGAAAGCACTAGGGCTTTAGTAGAGCAAATAATTCTGAAGTATTTACCACAACCAATGAGACAATTTGATCCTGTCATTCCAGCTCCAACAATCTTTCTTCCATTTTTAGAGAATGTAGTGGAGATTCACACTTGGAGTATGGATTTGGCAGGAGTAGCAGCTGTGGCCCAAGTAATGAACTTATTACAAAGGAGTATAATTACTATTAATGCCAGTAGACAGTTCTCTCTGTTTCTATGAAGCAGATGTGGAGTATTCCCAAGAACATCTGTCTGGTTCTTGGCGGGCTGCAGACTGAAATACGTAATGTGCCAGATATGAGGATCTGTTTATGAGCAACTGCTAATCCATCTGCCATATAAGACACTCGACACTGTGAGAGGAAGCTCCACATTGTAGCAGACAATACCATGAAACAAAGGCATAGTATATACTCATGTATGCTTTTCCCGCTACTTCAAACTTCCTCAGCAATAGAAATGTGTAAATACCCAAAAGATTTAGTGATAAAATAAAAGCTACCAGTTCACTGTAAAGATATCATGATCTCTTTTATTCACTAATTTACTGAGTTTCATCTAATTATGAACCTCTTAGTTTCCCCTAGTCTGTCAAAAGCATGAAAAACAATGAATTCACCTACATATGAAAACATAAAGCAGCCTGATTTTGTTTGAAAGATACACACACATTTGTGAATCTTTCAGCAAACCTGGGCTTAGTTTTCAGTTTCTAATGAAAACTGAAACTAGTCAATTTGAGTATGATTCTCCACCCCTCTGGGCCCATTAGCTCAGCCAGCAGAAGGACTCTCTTTAGTATTTGTGAAGGTCTGATACATTGCATTAGGTAGAGGGCAGTGATACATACAGAGCAGCTTCTCAGAGTGGAAGGAGGTTACTAAGAACCTAACATTTTCCATTTCAAATGCCAGCAGTAGTTCAGACCATGTTATGCTAATGTTCATGACAAGGTGGTCAGGCGAATGAGATAGAAAGCCTTAGACCCAGGAGAGAACCCAAACAAACACAGTAATGGACATTACTCTGAGCAGTTATGTTATAAACAGTAAACAAACTGTGACTGATTAAATACAGCAAATGAGAAATAAACCAAAATAACGTAGCATGCTATCACCAGCTAGAAGCACCCACAATTATCAGACCTAGCTGGCAAGTCTACAATAATTAGTTTTGAAAAGCCTTGGTTTGATGCTGTCTCTTCTGGATATATATCAAAGATGGACTCATATTCTACGAGAGGCAATCAGATGCCTGGAATTAGACTATAAAATTATCTGATCCAAGATGTATTGTCTAGCTTCACTAACTACCATGTATCAAAAATCAATCAATGATCTTTGCAGAGCTCCAGAATGGCCATCTCTGTGATTCTGCTCAGTAACTCAATGCAACATATTTTTACCATGTTTGTGGAAATGAAGCTGACACTAAAGTGACAACCTTTACAAGGCTTATGCAAATTGAAAATAGAATGGAAATAAGCTGGGGAGCCTTCAGGAGAACCTACAGAATCTTATGGGGGGAGGGTAATCAAATGCAAAACATTTCAATCCTTTAAAGCCATACCCCTTTTTCCTCCCACTTTGTGTGTCTATTATTAGCTTTCAATTTTACTGGCATCTATCAGGTAAGGAAGATCACTTGAGAAAGGCAATAACAGGTGCTAATCTGAGCAAACTAGAAAGACAGCCAGTGGTTTTCATAGTAGTTACAAAAGTATGAGCCACAACATCTACATACTCAAGGAAAATGGAAGGCACAATTCTGGAGGAAGTCTAATTGTAGCAGGTCTTCTAATACAGCCAACATGACATGCCCACTACTCTGAATGGCCACCACAGCAAAGGTGAGCGTCAAGTGACCTGGTACAAGCCTAGACAATCCTATGCTCCTACACCAACTTGTCACGTGTCTCACATAGAAGTTAAGGGAGCAGCTGTTAAAGAAATATTATTTTTATTTCTTATTTACATTGCTCCAGTGCCCCAAACATAAGAGGTGCTTTCCAAACAGAGGGGAAGATGTGGTCCCTGCACCAAAGAAAATACAATAATATTTTGCACATCTGTAGTGCTTTCTGAGAACCTCAAATCTCTTTACAAACAAAAGTTAATGGCCTCACAATGACTCTGTGAGGTAGGTACATTTTTTTTATCCCTGTTGTACAAGATTGGGAAATTGAGGCCCAGAGTAGTTAAGCGACTTACCCAGGACCACACACAATAATTTGTGGCAGAGCAGAGGATAGACCCTTGATCTTCTGACTCCCTGCTAAAATAAATAATGTAAAAGTTTTGAAGCTTTATAAATGGCTCATGCCCCAGGCCATAAATTAGCCTCTGAGTGATGAGAGCTATTGGCTATGAGCAGCTTATTCCAGAACAACCTACTGTAGAGTTTCTTGTGCCATCTACTGAAGCATTGTGTACCGCCCACTGTCAGAGAAAGAATATTAGATTAGATGAACTACTGGTCTGATCCAATATGGCAATCCCTATGTTCCTATGTCCCTTGCATTGAGTGTAGGTCCCATATTGCAAATTACTCCTGTGAAGTAGGACTGTACTATTCAAACCTTTCATTTCTAATTGCTAAGGTTTGTTGGTGTCAGTTTGTGCACTGAATTTTCTCTAACAAATAGCTTGTTTTTTGTAAAGAAAATGCCACTGCTTGACAAATGGTACTTTTGACTCTGACTGTTCTGGCTGCCAACTGGTTCTGAAGAGCTGGCTTAATCATATTTTGTTTCTCTTAGATTCATTGTCTAGCACTAACCACATGTTTGGCTGAGCAACTGGTGGGTTGTGTTATTGTGTCTTGATTCTTTGGCCTGTGCAAAGTTACGGTTCTTTCAGTATTTTCCATCATGAATCCTCTTTTTTCAGTAAGTTTCTAATTAGTCTATAAAAGCTGCTCCATCCTGAAGCTTAAAGTATAAAGAGCACAACTCTGCTTTCAATTACACAAGAGTCAAGCCAGGGTAGTTAATGGAGTTATTCCAGATTCGTGCTGGTGAGATCAGAATCTGGCTTCAAGTTTCTACCCAAAAATACATTTTCATCTGTTTTGGGGAAATAAATTATCTGAGCTATTTTTATGTTACAACTGGCAAGAAAATAGCAATTTTCTGGATAAAGACTATTCCCCCCCTTTACATTGACCTTATTCTTGCAAAAGGCTGCTATCCTTGACACATGAATTGAGCCTGATTGTGATATGTTGATCGATGCACGATGGTGGTCCTTTAGGCCTGGGTCTCTTCTGTCTGCAGCCATAGTTGGTCAAAGTAGTAGCCTTCACAAAACTATACCTGGGAGGGTGTGGCCTGGGGACAGGAAGGGGTCAGACACATTGTTCCTTTACTCCTCACAAGGAATCCAAAGCAAAATTATTAGAGCATGGGACTTTTTAAACTGCGGGATGTTTTTTAAGTTGTGTGGCTAGGGACAGCTGTGGGTGATACCATTGGAGCTATGCTTCTAGGGAGCTGAGGTGGCAGAATGGAGCTCAAGAGCTGGTTCAAGTCGTAAGGCCTCTGTGTCATAGCTCTGACTTCTAGTGGACCCCTGAGATGTGTGTGGCTCATCTGGGTTTGTAACGTAAACTCTTGGCTTTTTGCATGAAAGGGAACAAAAAAATTCTGAGAAAAATTAAGTTCTCTGCCTTCTTTCCCAAGTGCCCTCTTCCACACCTCCCTGTGGATTTTCCATGGGGAGGGGAAATCTGGGCCTTTATTTCCTTAA
Source organism: Mauremys mutica (assembly GCF_020497125.1). Taxonomy (NCBI): domain Eukaryota; kingdom Metazoa; phylum Chordata; order Testudines; family Geoemydidae; genus Mauremys; species Mauremys mutica. The sequence continues at coordinate 89,310,261 of NC_059073.1, read as the reverse complement.
ATTGATCTGGTGACTTTGGCCATATTAAGGAAAAAATGCACACAGACATGTTATGCCTTCTGGCACAGTAATATCATAGGGACCTTTCATGGTCAAGGCACTCTTGCTGGTTACCTTTACAGTTAATTAGAAATGGTAACTATTAATGACACATGTAAAAGACTGATTCCTAGTGGCCAATGGCTGTTGTGCATTCAGTAACTAATTAGAGGAAAGATCAGGAGAGTACTGAGCATGGGTGAATATAGAGGTGAGTAAGGGTGGTGGGGAAGAGTGGAGCTCTACAATAGGTGTTGGCAAACCCGGGGCTTAATCTTTAATTATGCTGAGTGTGGTCTGGGCCTTAAGCCATATTTTACTTCCACTGATCCAGGGATTGATTGGGGACCAAAGAATAGGGCTGTTCCAACTTATGGTCATTGAAATGGTTCCTCAGGAGAAACATTGCCAGCAGTATTTGGGGGATTGGTAGGGAGATAGCAAGGTAGATGCTTATTGGTCAGGTCAATCCTTCCATTGAAGGAGCTCTGAAATAGGCAGCCTCTTCAGTTGTAGTGGAGATTTTCAATTCTTGGGGCCTCAAATCATAATAAATTGGTATGTCATTCGGGTTCGTACTATACTGTACCATCTCAGTTCAAGCACTTATTTTTACAGTAAAGATGTGCTGCTTCTGTGGAATCATGGATATGCCTGTGTCAAATTAATCTGAAACTGGCATTAAGATATTAGACAGAGAAAAACAGAGTGGAGAGCTCTTGAGGCAATTCAAGCCACTAGATTATTTTTAAAAAGAATTGCAAAAAAGTGGGCTGATTAAATGATTCATCCTGTAGAAATACCAGAGTTCAGAAGACACAATGGATCCCAGACTGCACTGAACATAACAGCACGTTACTGCAAGGAATTTGCTGACTAATTAACAAAGGATGGTCTCAAGCTATCCTGCTTCAAACTCCATCAAGGTTTCCTTCCCACTGAAGGTGAATGAGGTTTGAGAAGAAAATGTCTGAAATCATTTGTGAAACCACAGTGGCGTCTTTAGCAAGGAAGCAGAGTGATGTGGCAGGCTGTATTCAAAACTCTTCATGGAGAGAGATGGTCAATTGAAAAAGCTCCTATTTCTCTGCAAACTCATAGGAGGAGGATCAGGCAGTTTTTAACGTGGGCATGTTCACAAAATCACTTCTACTTGACGTTTACCCTTCAGACAAGCAAGCCAAACAGGATAATCAGCGAAATAAATAATCATTATCAGTAAAATCAATTGTGCTAGGAAAAAAGCACCCATGAGTTATTTCCCACTAGGATGTGTTGAAAAATATAATATAATTATATAATATAATATATAATATAATGTTTTCTCTCTTTCCCAAAATTCTGATACCAAGACTGTAGGCATTTCAGATTGTACAGGGTCACCAATCCATTGCCTGAATTTATATAGAGGCATTTCGCTGTAGCTCATCACTAGAGAATCTGAGAGACTATAATTCTGTGGTCACTGTAATGACATTTTGCAAAAAGTTTCACAGAGCAGAGGTTCAGGCAAAGACAGTGTAAGTTTAGTGATGAAGTGCCTGCCTTATAGCACAGATTAAAATGTATGGTTGTGTTTTAGTTTAAAACTGTGATGTGGGAACAGATTTTCAAAGAGTTTAGCTCCCACTTAGCTCACAAGAAGGGAGTGATTTTCATGTGTCAAACTCCCAGCATCCCTTTAAAAAATCTGGCCCCTTAAAGTGCCCAACAGGGAACTGTCTTGGATGTCCAGCCCTTTCAGAACTGGATATGAGTACAGAAGTCCACCATCCTTTGAAGCCTTTTAAAGGGGTAGGAACACAGAGCATTTGGAATTTTTTTTAGTTGATTTTATTTACACACAATTGTGCTTAATTTCACTGCTGAAGTTCTTTCCCTCCCACTCCCATATTAGAAAAGAGGTTCTTGGCTTCAGAATGTTTCAGAACTGTTGTCCTATAGTTAACAAAATATTGACTTCAGAGGTGATAGACTCAATGAAGCTGCAATTTGTCCACATGTAGTATATTTGTCCACATCTGTTATGGTTATATTCTATATTTGGAACAACATACTATTAAAGGATTAAACTATTTCCCACAACTCATTAATGAAAACACACAGTATAGCAAGATTCAAAAAGAGTTAAGACTCTTGTATGAAAAAGAGTAAGATCTATAGTTACACTAGTGAGGATATAAATTGCAAGGGTGACCAGTCATCGGGCTACTGGTAATAAATGGAGCATGAGCTGGAATAAATCTCTGCTTAATGTGTGGTGTTTCCAGTGGAAGGTTTCCATTCTGGAATTAGATTCCCTCGTTGGTCAGACACAGCCAGAATTTGTGGAACTTTAGAGCACAGTGTAAAACCCATCCCTTTTCTCAGGTTTTACCTGTGGGTCTGGGGGAAGGGAGACTGTGACTAGACAGAGTGAAATCTTTACCTCTGGTTAACTAGCTTAATGATTTAGTACTTTTTAACATAATTCATTTACTCAGACAATGGTGATAGGCACGTCAATTATAAATCAATAAAATAAATATTTCAGTTTCCTCCCCAGCGCTATCTTCCCTCATCGTCCAGTAAGATGATGTTGGACAGATTTCAAAAAGCCTTTTCATGTCTCACTTGCCAGATGGAGAAATCTGAAAGAAGAGGGTGGTTTGGTTTTCACTTCCAAAAGGCTGCATAAGAATCCTGCAGCACGTAAGATTATTATTCTGCCACAGAATGAGGGGAATACATCTTTCTCTGGGGCTGGTCTGATATGCCTCCAGATCAAATTGACCATCTGTCACTGGACATTCCTTAAATTTGATTTTTGTTTCCTGGGCACCATGAGGACCAATGTCCTTAAAATAATATACCTTGTCGAAGACAACCCCATAAATTTAAAACCCAGATTGCAGAAAAACAAAACTGCTTAAAGGTTAGAGAAAATTAAGTTAAAACCAAAATAAATTCTCTGCATAATATTCATGCTCTTAAATGTAGCAAACAACTAGGAGTAGATTCAGTATTAAAGCAAAATTGTACATTTGCAAAGAAATCAACAAAAGTGTATGCAATGACATTTCTCCGCGTGGTAGGTTAGCAGCTGCAGGTATATAGTATAGTTCTGAAATAATATGTATGTAGTATGCACTGAAGAGACAATTTGGCACAGATTATGGATATATAGGACAGGCACTGCTGATCCAAAAATATGTTACTTAGAGACATTAAGAGACTTATATTTGTAAATTAAAGGCAATAAGACCCATTGATAAGTGTGTGTGTGTGTGTGTATGTGAACTCAGAGCACTATGTGACTCATATAATAAAAGGCAGCTGATTGAAAAATAGAGACCTTTTTGAAAAAGTGTTGTTATAACATTTGTCCCTATTTTTAGTGAAAATTTTTGAATTGGAAGTTTTTCAACCACCTCTAGGTAGATTGCTATATAGATAACAAAATAATGCTAAATTACCAGCTGCTGCAAGGAAATTTATTTAATCTATGTCAGTGAAATTAGCAGAATCAAGGAACCATTTTTAGAGAGAGAAATTAATGAAATGCATATGAGGGCTTTAAGTGAGCTGGTATAGAAGGAGAAGCTAGATATCATTTCAAAAAGGGAAATTTAGAGACAAAAGTTACCAAATTAAAATCAAAATAGACATCAAAGATTTTCTGACAGGCAATATTTCTTGCATATTAGATTGTTCAAGAGATGAGCCATGATGTCACACAACATTTGTTCAAATATGGCATAAATGAAATGGATAACAACATTTTTGAATGTTATATCTCACAAGTAAAGCTGAAAGAACAGCAGTGACTCAAATTGGAGAGGGTTCAGTGAAGAGTCACATGAATGATTATAGAATTAGAAAACGTGCCTCATTGTGATAGAATCAAGGAGTTGTTGTGATAATTGAGCCCTCAAATTTACCCTAATTGTGAGCTCAACTGTAAAAAGTGTGAGCGTTCATTAAATGTCGCAATAACATATAACAAATATTGATGGGAAAAGGTGCGTAAGTGAGACAGAAAGATTGAATTAGTCCAAACAAAAAAGCCTATTGCTATAACTCAAGGTCTGTGGTCAGAGCATGCTTGACAAACAGGACAATTTTGGAACCAAAACTCAATGAACCAAAATTGGTGTGTTGAAAATTAGGCCTAATTGGTGGACAAAATAATGAAGGGATAAGGTAGTTTACCCCACTCCCTTTTGGGACCTTAAAGAAAGAGACTTTGGGAAGAAAAATTGGCTACTGGAGCAAATTTCACCATCATGGGCTCCATCACCTCCTGGGACCCCGGACATTCTCCATCCTAATCCTGAGAAGTGTCCTGACTAGACCGGGCCAGAGAGAGGGACCCAGATGACACTGCCACCTCTACGAGCTCCAGCTGAATCCCAAACACCACCTGCGATGGGAGACTTGTGTGTTCTTCTCTTTTCTCACCTTATTTCTTCTCTTTTGCAGTCCTCTCCTTTTTCCTGCTGTCTAAGACTTATCTGGCCAAGACAGTGTATTTTGCAGCACTGCTGTAAGCAGGAGTGCTGGAACAATTTGCATAGTGGGGGTGCTGAGAACCATTGAAGCAATCTGTAAACCCTGTATATGATGAAAACTACTTCAAGCCCGGGGGTGTGGCAGCCCCTCCAGCACCCCTAGTTCCAGCACCTATGGCTGTAAGCCTGTGACCAGAAAGAGTCAGCTAAAAGCAATCCCTAAACAGTCCAATTCTGGTACAAGTTTGCCAGGTGTCTGAATGGCTGATAAGACAGTGTGCCATGCCTGTGCTTTTCTATCGGTAAGGTTGCAAGTGAAAGGCAACACCAGAGACAGAAACTGCATTTTCTATCTTTGCTATTCTTTGATCTCCCTCTTGGTCATGTTTTGTCTTCTAGGAAATGGGATTGGACTTTAACAACAACATCAACAAAGCCAGCTCCAGCTCACCTCACCTAGCTTCTTCCCTTTTCCCTTTGATACCATCCCAGAGACTGTCAAACAAGGGGCTTTCCTTCAAAAAACTCTCTCCAACTATAGGAAAAGGGAACAAGAGATGTTGTTAAATAGAAGCTTTATTTAATATTTTACATTTCAAATGCTCTGCTTTTCCTTCTTTTCTGTATCTCCAATAAAAGTTTACAAAGAATTTTCAATGGTGTGTTTGCCATGGTACGAAGCAGGCTGACTGTTCCTCAAACCCCAAAACTTGTTTAAAACTGTTTAATTTTGGACAGTGGCTGGGTTATGTTAACACCTTTAACAATTTGGACCTATATAGTCTATCTACATTAATACAACAAAGGTCAAGGTACATAGCTTAACAAAGAGAAGGTTAAGGAGTCACTTGATCACAGTTGATAAGTATTGACACGAGGAAACAAATATTTGATAATGGGGTCTTCAGTCTAGCAGACAAAAGTATAACACAATCCGATGACTAGAAGTTGAAGCTAGACAAATTCAGACTGGAAATTAGCTGTAATATTTTAACCGTGAGGGTAGTTAACCTTTGGAACAATTTATCAAGTGCGGTGGTAGATTCTCTATCAGTGGTAATTTTAAAACCAAGATTAGATGTTTTTCTAAAAAATACGCTGTAGGAATTATTTTGGAAGTTCTATGGCCTGTGTTATACAAGAGATCACACTGGATGATCACAATGATTTGTTCTGGGATCTATGAATCTGTAGGTATGTCAGCAGAGTGAAGTACTTCAGATTGGCAAATATACACAAACAATTGCAAAAACACATGCTTTAAAATGGATACACAAGCACAGTGTAATGTTATTCCAAGAAAAATATGTAACATCGTACAGAAGTTTGTTTCATGTTCAGAACTAAAACAATAAAATCTCTTGAAGTAGCAGCAGCTAAACTCTCAGAAGCAAATTTTCTCCAGTATTAACTGTAAGACATGCACTTAGCAAACAGATTGAGATGTGTCATGCTCTCATTTGGCAAACACTATATGGATATTATAAATTTAAGCAAATGCCAGTTAGTAGTACTTTTTCCAAGATATTTTGAAGATCTTTGAGACATAACCACATGGTGAAGTTTTACTAGAGGATGTTTAATTCGAGTGAGGGACCTTTTAGAACACAAAAGGACTTAGGCAGATTTTTCAGTGAGGAAGGGAAAGACAAGTTTCAAAAGTAAAAAAGCCGATTAACAGAACTGATCTGTTAAGGACATAAATTGAGCAACTGCAGATAAAGTAATACAGTTAAAGCAGTGGGAGATGTAACTGAAGCATTCCTGATATCCGCTGATGCAATAAAAAAAGGTAAAACCTTATTTCTACAAAGAACAGATAAGGGCATGAGAGAACATGCATCAGTGCCAGGAAAATCATTACAGGCTCCAGCACTGCCATAATCACCAAATGCAGAATCATTGCAGGCACCATCACCAAAATTGCCAAGTCCAACCAGCACATGACTGAAGCCAAAAGCTAATCAGTCTAGTCAGTATGACGGTGAGTATGCTAGTGCTGCTCTAATCAGTGAGGGTGGGATTTAAAATGCAAACACTTAGCTATGCCTAGTGGGAACTACATGTTCCCAGAAGCCAGAGCAGACTTAGATTCAACTGAGGGATTCAAGTGAATGTCTGAGGAGTTCATAAGAGTGACATGCATTCTGACAAACCTTACTCCTGAGTACTTATTAAATAATATACTGTCTACATGCTAGTATGCTTGGCTACTTCTGCTGTAGCATAACCCAGGATCAATATGTTGTGACATAGTGTATTGTACCAATATGGCATGAGCATTAACACAGAGCATTTCATACCACAGGTGATGCACGAACTTCAAATAATTCTGATGTAACAAGCAGGTATACTTATTCTAATTTGTATAAACTTTTCCATGATGAAAATTAATTAGAAAATTCCACGGAAAAGAGCTTTCCCACAAAATGTTAGACACTCCATAGTTTGGGCAGAGCTGGTAATACTGTGCGAATAGCCTTTTTTGCACTATTTTAATATGTCTGCATCCAGTCTTAGGTGAAACCAGAAAGTGCATGAAAATGGGGGTGGGGGAGAGAAATAAAAATAAACAACATTTTTTTTTAACTTGAAAAACAACGCGGAACAAATTGTTGGTGAAGATCTGAGTTAGTTCTTTTATTCAAAACGATTTGTCAATCCTTATGCCCTGCTGTAACTTCCAGGGACAACATATCGGGTTTTTTAAATTGTGCATATAAGTTTGGTATAGTAGAGCTTGTAAATATGAAAGGTACAATTGCTATTGTTAGGTGACAGTCTCTGGAAACTAAAAAGCATATTGGATGCCTCTAGTTTACTAAAAACATCTTTTTTATAGCTCTCTCTTTTCTCCTTAAGTCTATAATTGTGCAATACACTATACAGCTCTCTCTATAAAACTACTTGAGGATGCTCACTCTAAATATTTTTGTACAAGCTGCACTCCAAGCATTTCATTGTCATTATTTACCTTTGCAGAAAGGAAATATATCATTGTGATAGCCATTTAGCTGCCAGGTAGAATGCTATTGGAATATTTTGACTTATGCTACTGAATCTGGAGCAGCAGCATTTACTAAAAAGAACAAATTGTCTTGCAGCTGCAAATCCATTTTGTTCCAAAGCTAAAAGTAACAATGTTTTTGTCATAATAGCAGCTTTGTTTGTATGTGTGTGTTTTATCAGACTATATATCTGAACATCCCCACCCAGGCTAAGACCTCTCATGCAGCATTTCATTCTGCCTCAAATGATATTTGTTTAAACATCCATGTTAAAACCTCCCTGAAAATAAGGGTGGGGGACCAAATTCTGACTGGCGCAAACACATGCCTGAGAGCCAAATGACAGTCAAGTGAGTTGGAAACTGACCACTCATGTTATGGCTCCCCACATAACTCATAACTGTGGGAGGCAGCTCCACATGCTGTCCATAACAGGAGCCATGGAGGGCTATTTTTGGTATGGCATAATGCCATCTTGTGACATTGCATGTAATTAACAGGAAGGGCAGAGGCAAAAGGAAGTAGGCTCGAATGAGTCTGGAGACTGTCAAAGTGTAGGGATTCTCTGAGTGAGACAGTGTTAATGGTATAATGTGATGATAAATTAAAGCCTTTCACTGAAACCTGAGTACTATATCTGAGAAGGGGATATGGGTTGGGGGGTAAGCTCATAAGTTTATATACATATGCCTCTGGTTTACCATTGGTCTATGCATATTCTCCTCATACCGACTATGCCAGTGTGGGACTCACATTGGCTGCTTCAAACATATGTTTTCTCCTTGTGCATTCATATAAGTGCATATAACACAGTATGTGCACTGAACACTTAGGTTTGCTCATTTGGGAAATCAGAATTTAGGCCTTAGACTGGGAAAGCTGACAAAACTTTCACTGAAGTGGCATCAAAATGTGATATTTACTGCAATAGTGACTGGAGCAGGGCCGGTGCAAGGATGTTTCATGCCCTAGGCAAAACTTCCACCTTGCGCCCCTCCCCCATCCCCGAGCCCCCACCCTGAGGCACCCCCCGCAGCAGCTCCCCCCTCTGCCCTGAGTCGCCCCCCCTGCAGCAGCTCCCCATCCCCCATCCTCCGCCCCAGCTCACCCCTGCTCTGTGCACAAGCACCCCGAGTATGCCGAGTATGCTGTCACTGCTTCACTTCTCCCGCCTCCCAGGCTTGCGGCACCAATCAGTTTAGGCACTGCAAGCCTGGGAGGCGGGAGAAGTGAAGCAGCCATGGCGGGCTAGGGGAGGAGGCGGGGCAGGGGTGAGCTGGGGCAGGGAGTTCCCCTGCGTGCTGCCCCCCCCGCACTTGCTGCAAGCGTCCCTCCCCGCGCTCCTCTGCCCCAGCTCCCTCTGCCTAAATGCCGGCGGCAACCACGGCGGCCGAAGATCCGGCCACTGCGGTTGCTGCCGAAGAAAATGGCGCCCCCCAAATCCTAGCGCCCTAGGCGACCTGGACTGGAGGGTTATTTACAGGCTCACTATTTATGTTTTAATCTACACAAATGATGCTGTCTAGTCCATAGTGTAGTTCATCACTAAATATAGAAATTATTCATGACTTAAAAGTGAGAAAAGGGCCCATTAGAAAGACATGAACAATATAAGCATTGTGACTGGCAATGCTGACAACAAGGGTACATACAATCTTTCAAAGGAAAACAGTGGGGCAGCTTTGAGGTCTAAACTTTTATCTTAGAAAAAAGAAACCAGGAAAGATCCTGAAAGCAGATAATGTGTCTGATGAGTAATTTAGGGCTAGCCACAAATAATCATCTCTTTGTTCTTACCAAGTTGTAACATTAAATATTATCCTTAAAATGCAGAATAGAATAACCGCTCCTTATAACTGCAATGTCAAGGAAATGGAGTCAGCAGTGCAGGGTTGTAATCTTTGCTCTTTCAACTAGAAACAATATTCAGCCCAAATCAAATATCAATTGGTCATGTAAAACATTCTTGGGAAGTCACATTTTGGAATGTTCACAGTAATTATTCTCTAGTGTTCAATTTAGATAGATGGGATTTAAAAAAAAAATCAGACCAAAAATAGCACAGTATATCTCTATGGAAATCATTCTACCTACAGCAGCTGAGCATCATTACACTGTGTAAACCTATAAGGTACCTGTTCACGTCATTTTGTATTAAACCCATTAATACTAAGGAAGGGATTCTGTCCTTCAACCATGAGTCCTACCATAGAGCACTGTCCACACTTCAATGTAACAATGATTTATATTTACTAAAGCAAAACAATCAAATTGTGCTTCTGCTTTACCCATGCAAATCCACTGAAGGTCATTTCAGCTCAAGTTCCATATGGGAACTAGTGAAAGTACTGTATATAGCTATTAAAGTACGACATTAATAAGTCAAACATAATAGTGTGTGTGTGTATATATATATATTCAGGTCCTCTTGGTAACCAGGAAGTGGGTGGGCAGGGGACAGACCTCTCCCAGCCTAAGGGGAGGATCCACAGGTCCATGATACCAAATAATTGCAGGGGACAACTAATGAAAGAACAGGAATGGGAGTGAGGTCACAGGGCTAAACTAAGGGAACCTGATGGGGATGCCACCAGGCAAACATCAGAAAGGATTCAGGAGATCAAAACTTTGGAAGGGAATCCTTTTCAAATCTGTGAGAATCTATTCCCCTGGCTTTTAGTACTAAAACTGCTAAGGCCCTCCATTGCAGCCACTAATTCTTTTGGCCAAAGATGACTGTGAAAGTCACTTAATTTCTTTCAAATTAATGCTTCTCATTTACTAGACAGAGAATTACTTTTGAGCTGATGTGCATACTTCCATTTTCAATGTACAGATGCTTCATCGACATTTTAAATCCTGCAACCTTTATGTAGGCAGCTCCAACTCCTTTGTAATGTTTTTACATTTTATATTTTTGAGTTTCATACTACAGTGTTGAGATTTTTTGGTTATTATGATTAATTTTACACCACTTATGTATACAGTAATGAAGTTTTAAATTGGGTTTCACTAGCACCGAAACATATACAGTAAGTATAGGATAGTGGGTAATGAGTTTTAGCTAATTACTTAGTTAGGTTTAGAGTTTCTGGATGACCTATTGTATTCACTACACTATTTTGCATGATGAAGCATTGGTTATGAAATCACATCAATAATCCATATGTCTAGTTTAGGTATATTTTCTTTGTATGGTTTTTATTTTTGTTTGACATCACTTGTATACTTGTCTCTTCTGTAATAACTTTCAACTAAACATTGGAAAGAGCTTTATACACATTTAAAAAGCCTCACAGCCCTTCAGTGAGATAGGTAAGTATTAATATTCCTATTTTACAAATGGAAAATCAAAGCACAGACTTGCCCAAACTCAAAGCGACTCAGTGGAAGAGTGGGGAACTAAACCGTCTCTTACCTTTAGGCATGCTCCCTCCCTACAGGCCTGAACCCAAGTCCACTAGAATCAATAGGAGTCTTTCCCTGCAATTGTATAATTCACATGGCAATTTATATATTATTTAAAGTTTAAAATACCAACACAAGAAATAAGTTAAATAAGATGCTGCTTCTAATGGTAATGGAGAAACAAAGCAGAGTCACATTAGCCTCTTGTGGTTTATAAGAACTGGAGTAAAAACATTGTGTGACAAAGGGAGAGACACACTAAGAAATAAAACTCTTATTTTGAGCTTCTGAGTGGTATGTTATTCACTAAGGACTAAACACCACAAATGTGTCCTGAACTAATAGCAAGCTGGCACAGAATTTTTTAAAGAAATGAAGCTATTCAAAAAGAAACTTGAAATCCTAGTTACACTTAATTCTTACGAAATTGCTCACTTGCCCCAACAACACTTAATCCCCTATCACACTATTTCTCAACAAGAGCCAGTGGACTGGCACCAGTCCCTGAGACAGACCTGACACAGTTTAGGAAGGCAGAGAAATACTGAGGCCTATCATAGTTGCTCTGTCTGATCTCCTTTTTCAGGAAGGGAGGAGGGGGAATAAAGGCATAAGAGGGAAGACAGGCATATTGATGGCCTCCAGAAGAGAAGTCTGTTTCAAAGCCAATAGCACAGACCCTTAGTCTCCTTCCAGGAAAACCATACATTCAATATATTAATATTAAGAGACTCCTGCAATGTTCATAAACATAAATAGCTAAATCAGGAGTTCTCAAACTGGGGGTCAGGACCCCTCAGGGGGTCACGAGGTTATTACATGGGGGGTCACAAGCTGCCAGCCTCTACCCCAAGCCCCATTTTGCATCCAGCATTTATAATGGTGTTAAATATATTAAAAAGTGTTTTTAATTTATAAGCGGGGGTCACACTCAGAGGCTTGCTGTGTGAAAGGGGTCATCAGTACAAAAGTTTAAGAACCACTGAGCTAAATGGACTGGATAGCAACATTGAAATGGAATCAGTGGCAACATGTTAGTACTAGAGCAGAGGGTAATGACCATCATGAACTGGCATAAATCAGTCAGTCCAGTCCAACAACAATCTTTACCCGAGGAAAACTTTTTTCCTGAGTGGTTATTGACTCAACAGCGTGAGCTAAGGAGGTTTTAGCAGCAGCACTACCACAAAAACAAAAGGGGAAAATGCTCACAAGGGTATAAAACAGAAAACAAGAAGAGTCTCTTATAACCCAATGTCATTCTCTAACTCCTTGCTTAATTTGCTCCATACTAACCCTTCCCTATGGCTCTCAGGGAGTTGTATTTATAAAGTTCTCTGATGAAAGCCCTTAGCTCCTCATTACCATCAGCCAGGAGTCCAGTTTTATTCCCTAACCCTTTCCACCTGTATGGAGTAGACTCTGGAGGCTTGAGAAGGGAGTTAACTGCTTGTTTGCCAAACCCAAAATAGGGCTTCTGTGCTCTGTCACAGTCAGTAATGTTTAAAGAATTATTCAGGCCAAAAAAAGTTCTGAATAGAATGGAAAAAATATTTTGGAAAAGCTAAATTTTAATACCAATCGCAGTTTAAAATACTCACAGGGGGCAAAAAGCAGAGTGAGAAAGAAATGAATTTATTAATCTAATACATAGAATTTCCTCTTGACTTTGGGTTACCTGGTTAGAAATATCTAAACTGGTAGGGCTGGGAATCTCTGCTGGCATAAATCAGATTCAGTGTAGTTGAACCAGTTCACTCCAGCATTTGGCTTGTAATCTGCAAAAGGAGAAATTTAGAACATTACTGCCACCTGTGATGATTAATTGTAATGTAGAACTCTTAGAGCTAGATTCCAACTTCTTGAAAATTGTTTCAGAAGGATTTTTTTTTATATATTTTATTTGTGTTGTGCTCCAAAAGCTTGTTTTCTGTGCAAATACGTTTTAAAATGTTAGACAAACATAGTGATGATCTGGTTTGTTTAAACTGGCATGAAGATAAATAAACAGACATAAGACAATAGCTAATTAAGCAAAGAGGAGGTGGGGACAGGGGAAGTTATGGAGAAAGAGATTAAGAAAAACATAGTTCCATGTTTTAAGACCAATACACAGCCAATCTCCCCTCTAAATTCCACTCAGTAGGAAATTACTAACTTCCCTATCAAGTACCAGGGAAGAAAACTGAGTAACCAGTAAAAAACCCCTACAATCAATAGATTACAACAATAATTAACTAACTTTTAATCATATAAAATGTGTAGAAATGCAGTGCTACAAAATTCCCTGCCCTTACACAGCACAAAAGGGAAAGTGGCCACAGCTGCTAAGTTGAGAATTCCCACACTGCAGAAGAATTCTCAGCTGGTGTAAAGACAGCTTCAGTGCCTCACCCATCCTGGGATAGGAAGTGTGCTGGGGGAGAGAGGAGGGTATGCCAAGCTGGGGTGGGGAGGCTATGCCAAGTCACAGCTGGCATATGGTCCTTTAGGCATATGGCATATGGATGCACAGACTTGTGTTAGCGCGGCTTGCACTAGCACACTAAAAATAGCTGTGTAGACACTATGGCTTGGGCTGGAAGTTGGGCTGTGATTCCTACCCCCTCTGCTCCCCGGCTTTAGAGTCTAAACTCCAGCCTGTACTGCAACATTTACACAGCTATTTTTAGCGTGCTAGCAGGAGTCCTGCTAGCACAAGTCTGTGGACTCAGGCTGGGAATGTCATTTTTTAAAATAGCAGAACTATGAGAATAGACGGTACCAGTACAAGGCAACCTGTACGACCAGTAAGTACTATATAGTGTCTGGAACCAGATATCCTGATAAGGAAAGCAGAGTCTTTCCATCCCAAAAGCTAGTCTCTGTTGCTTTTATAGGGTTCTTTATTGTTCTTAATTTAAGAATAGAATTCACAATTAAGGTATTAGATCCATGTTTAATTTTTAATCTGAGCATTAATTTAATCTTTAAGGATGCAAAAAACTTACTTTTGGTGCAAAAGACTACAAATATGTATTACATGAACGTGAATCATGTAAGATCCACCCCACTGCTCTGTCTAGGGTGACCAGATGTCCCGATTTTATAGGGACAGTCCTGATATTTGGAACTTTGTCTTATATAGGCACCTATTACTCCACCCCTGTCCCAATTTTTCACACTTGCTCTCTGGTCACCCTAGCTCTGTGAGTGCACTGTACATCCTTAGTTACTCCCTCTCTGCTACTCCAATTCAGGGCATCTCAAGCTGCATGCTGTATTTTTAGACTAGATTGAAACTACCAAACATTTCTGAACACACATTAAGGTCCATTTTTCCATTAAACTATCTTGGTTGACCTCTTTCTGCTCCTATATTTTGTTTCCTCACAGCTGCATCACGTAATAGTGCTCAGTTTGTAGACAGCACTGTTCGTGTGTAGAAACAGAGAGGACAATATCCCTTCTGTTCCCAAAGCACTACCTTTTTGCAGGCTGAGAACAACATCACTTTTTTTTTAAAACTAGTCTGAACTTAAATCTCTCTTTAAAGAGAGTTACTTACAATTAGTGAAATTACAGTATTCAGATTTTTCCAGTGACTGAGTTTGGTGCTGTAGTGTACTCCACAGTCCATTCCATGAATGCTTAATCTGGGCCAGGAAATGGCCAGACCCAGTGTGACACTATGCAGCACAAATTGTGTCCCTCATTCTGCAAGGCGGAAAACCAGTGAGGTGCATGACCTGTGTCTTCCAGCAGCCTTGGTGATGAATCCCCCTTGTGCATACAGCTGAGTCTGTCTCAAGAAATATTACCCCTACTCATCATTGATTTAAACAGCTCCTCAGTACTGTCCTATATTTTAAAACACAACAAACCAATGCAACAGTTTAGTCCCTGATTTTGTATTGAGATGTCCACATACAATTTATTGCACGATCAGGGCCATAAAACCCAAACCTTAAGAATACAGGCAAGAAAATCTCACAAAATCCCTCCTAACAAATAAGAACAGATATATCATAGCCATATTGAAATGACAAGTGGGCCTTGGTTGCTATGCTATACTATGGTATGGTAAGAACGTAAAGACAACAACATATCAAGGAAAGTAAATTAAAAATCAAGCTATAACCAAGTGTGTGACTTAGCATGCTTTGACTATCTATTTTGAGTCTCTCCCCTGTCACACTCTAATAACCTTCAGTATTATCTTGATCTCATCTTTGTATCTGACTAGGTGTATCTTTTTTTGAAGGTCCCTGGTTACCATAGCTATGATTTCATACCTTCATCAGCCTTAGTTTCCGTTTTTTTTTTCAAAATTCATGCAATTATTATTGTGAACTGACCTTGAAGTTATTTGCACATCATCAGCTGGTGTGGAGCAATACACATACACTGTTTGTTGTGACTGTGGGTTGTTTCAGATGTTCTGTCCTAACAACCTGTTCTACTATGCATTCTAATGAAGCACTGGAGGTTCTGTTTATCTGACCTGCTGTGGAATGTACAAGTTCTGAATCACATTAAACACTTTAACAATGAACATGCTACTTGGTTAGGCACCTAAGTATCTTTGTTGATCTGGGCTTTGGTGCCTATCTTTTCACACAGACAAATTCAAATTAGAAACAAAGCACACATTTTTAACAGTGAGGGTGATTCACCACTGGAACAAACTACCCAGGGAAGTGGTGGATTCTTCATCTGTTGATGGCTTCAAAGAAAGATTGGATGTCTTTTTGGAAAATATGCTTTTGTCAAACATAAATTATTGGGCTCAATACAGGAGTGACTAGATGAAATTCTATGGCCTTTTGTGACCCAGGGACTCATTGGTACCATCTGGCAGAGGACAAACTGGGTGCACAGGATTTTACAGGGATCCCCTGGGTTGGATATCTGTATAATAGTTCACCAAAGGCTCAGGGTGGCATGAGAGGTCCCTACCAAGAGTCAGCAGTCATCATAATCATTGTGAAATGTGTGTGCAGATAATATTTAAGGAATTATATCTATACTGAAAAGTATGTTCTCAAAGTCTTCGAGTTAAGGCAGGACACCAGGGTGACATACCTAAGATATGTTCCTTTCAGGCACGAGGTTAACAGACACTTATTTCCCTGTCTGGACATTTGTGTATTGTGCATTACATGCCTTGCAATGTATTTGCATACTGAGCCAGGTGCCAGTTAAGAGATTGTGAAATCTACAAGATATGCAATCTACCAGAAGGAACAAATGGCGGGGGGTGTCCTGCTTATGAATAAAGACAAGGGATTGTTCTGGTATATTTTGAAGTGCAAAGGGACACACTGGATCCTTCACTGAGGAGGCAAACTCACTCCCTGATTGTCTCATGAAAGAAGCACGGCAAGGATTTGGGGTGAGCAACACTCTACAAGACATGAAAATATTTTGCAAATTAAGTCTAAGGCTTAAGCTTTGAAACACATGTTATGATTTTATATGTAACCATGTTTCCAATACTTCTACTTGCTACTTTATGCTTTGCTAAATAAATTTATACTTGATTTTATTGTAAACATATATAAATGGTGTGTGTGAAGTGGAGCGATGACCTGAGGTGGAACTGTTTCTTTGGAAGCACGAGTCTGAATACTGCAAGTGTCCAGTGGACCAGTGGCTGGACACTCCAGGAAGATGCTCAGGGGGTTCAAACATTGAGATGTGCCAATTGCTAACCTATAGAGTGGCAGCAGGGCCTGTGAGGCCTAGAAGGGAGTGTTTCTGTTGCTCGTGTCTGGTGCAGTCAGGGAGCTGATCCCTACATGGCACAGAAAAGGCTTCCTTACCCTAAGGGCAGATGGTAGCGAGGTTCCTCACAACTCTGGTATCCCTGGGAAGTGGCACACCTGTATTACACAGGAGGTCAGAGAAGATCTTAACATCTGTAAATATACCCATCTATTCCCCTTATTAGTTTAGTTTAATTCCTCTAAGACAGTGAATTAAAATTTGAAATAGATAGATTTTGAAATAGTCAATAGATTTTGAAATATTTCACAAAGTCACTCCACTAGTAAATTATAGTTTATTTCAGTCTGTCTGGTTTTCTCAGGATTCAGCTTCTAATTTGTGTAATTCCAGGCCGATTATCCCACCTGATTGAAATTTGACAATATATATCTTTTGTAATTGGGGTTTCAATTCAATGACAAGAAAATGTTTCATTTTCAATGAATTTTTGAATGAAAATTTTAATTTTTTTTCCTATTGGAGAAGAAAGTGTGTGTTTGTGGAGGCGTGGGGGGACAAAAATTCAAAACAATTTTTTTTCTAAAGAAAACAAATATTCATTTTGAATAAAAAAAGTTTCAGGTATTTTTTGTCAAAAAGAAAATAATTGTGAAAAGTTTGAATGAAATGAAAACTCTTTTTTTCCTACATTTTCTATGAATAAACAAACAAACACATTTTGTCCAGCTCTAATCATTGTGTTATTACTTCAAGTAGGTGTTATATGCACTTGTCAACATTTTGATAGCTCTGATGGCACTGACAGTATTTTCCTTTTCTATTATGCAAGAAATCAAATATTCATCTTTTTTTGTGCTATCAGCCTGGATCTTCGATGTATCAGGCATTCCAAGAAAATATAGAAGATTTCTCCAGTGTCTTTCCCTCTCCATAATATATGATCATGGTCTTGCCGTGGTAGTAACAATTATGACTGGCTTATAGCTATGACTATCTGTTCAGCTACAGAGCAGTTGCCCAGCTGTCTGTACAGTAGTTTTTTTTTAACTGCTCAAAGGTCTGTTGAAAATTCCTCAGTCTAAGGCAGCTCAGGCTTCTAGAAAACACCTAGTTCATATTGGCCGTACTCCAGGGTGTAACACAGTTATTAGCATAGTAACTCTGCTGTTAGTATTATATTATCTGAGTCTTGCAGTCCTTCTTATACACATAGCTTGATATTTTTTCCTTGTAGGCAGCATGGTGCTTAGAGAAGGAAGTGGGTTTCAACTATCTGAGGGATGTTGATATATACAGCACCACCTCAGTTCACTGGCTCTTAATTCATGCAGCCACATTAGTTCTTATCCCTATTCTTTCTTATGGTGCATAGCACTCTATTATTACTGCTTGGCCCATCTCCTTCCTTTGTCCTTGTTAAAATTTGGCAGCAATGGGAGCAAACAGAAACTGCTGATTACATGCACAGCTGCTATGCTGTGGTTGCTATGCAGAAACCAAACTATTACATTTTTAATACAGTGCAGAGTATTGTACAAGCTTGTGCTGGGTACGCTGGCAGTTACTTGTGTCCCACAGTCTGCATTATGACTACTTCATACACATAACCAGAATTAAATTGTCAGTAAGAGACACAAAGATACGATTATCAGAGGGGTAGCCGTGTTAGTCTGGTTCTGTAGAAGCAGCAAAGAATCCTGTGGCACCTTATAGACTAACAGACGTTTTGCAGCATGAGCTTTCATCCGAAGAAGTGGATATTCACCCACGAAAGCTCATGCTGCAAAACGTCTGTTAGTCTATAAGGTGCCACAGGATTCTTTGCTGCTTTCAAAGGTACGATTGTTGAACTTCTCACTCATAATGGCAAGCAATCTTTGAACTCCTTACTCATAGTGGCAAACCAAAGTGACTCTCCATCAAGTTGAAAGAGTTCATAACCTATCCCGAAATTAGTGAATATCATCACTAACAGTTCAAGATCAAAATTCTAGGTACTTGCCTTATCTTCTGATCTGTTCACTAAGGAAGACCTTTTTGACAGTGCTCCCAAGTGCTCCATTGTAGCTCCCATGATGATCGGTGAAATCCTGCGTCTGCAGCTTTGAAGCACCCTAATAAGTGTATACTATTCAAACTGGAGCACCAGTCTGACTTGGCTCATTCATTTGGAAGTGCTAGTCTGTTAAATGAAGAGCTGTGTAGGGCACCCAGGAGTAGAATGACTGTAAATACATTTCACATGGATTTTAAATTTCTAAATATGGTAGGACAGTGCCCCAGGTTCCTCAAAGAAAGAGCTGTAACTCTATTTAGAAACTTGCTGGCACTCCTGTTCTCAAGTGCCCTCACTTTGTATTTTTTGCTTACTTTTTGTACTATCAGCACAGTGTGGTATTTTAGCTGAGAAACTGATGCCATAGGTGCTGCACCTTTACATTTTTAAGCACTGCTCCTGTGTGCAGCTTTGTTTTTCCTCATAGCTCAATGAAGATTGTCAGTGAAGACAAATGCTGTGTATTCTTTCATAGGGACTTTACATTTCTTCTTTCTTGCTTCATTGTTCTTTTACCTGAAAAAGTCTGGGGACAACAGTATTGCTAACCCCAAACAATCAAAAGTCATGTCAGGCACCCAAAATCAGGAGATTGGTTTAAAAATGATGATTTAAAAAAAAAATAGTGTTGGGGTTTCTTGTCATTCCTTCTGGTTTTTGAACCACTATGATTCATATTTTCAAGATTTTCTCTGAAGGCATGAAGACAAGAAACTTCCTTTTTTTTTTTAAAGGAAGCTCACATTCTCATATAATTACATATATCCAGGAGCTGGGACTTTAAGAAAAACACCAAGACACTAGATAAAATTGTGAGAGTTGTCAACACGGCTAAAATATAAAAAGAAAATCAGCACTTGGTTTTTGGTTGCCCAAAATTAAAATATTTTTGGTTTTCAGTTTTTGATGAAAATGGAAAGAAAGGAAGAAAGAAAGAAAGAACACCCTCCATTTTTAATTGAAAAAGAACATTTTGAATGAAAAATTTTGGCCAGATCTAGCTTCTTATTCATTCTTTCATGAAGGGACAGGTTTTACCTTCCTCCCCCCAGAACAGAGGATTAATCACTTCTGCACATGGATTTCCCCACTATACTGACTTCAAAACTATTTTCACATATTTAGGTACCTAAAGACCTGATATTGCAGTGTTGAGTACTCTGGCCTCAGTCCAGCAACCTATTTAACCACCAGCTCAGTTTTAAGCACATGAATAGCCTCATTGACTTTAATGAGACTGTTCACAAACTTAAAGTTAAGCAATATCTAATTGCTTTGCTACAGCAGGTCCAGAGTTCTTAGCACCTTATAGGACAGTGGTTCTCAAACTGGGGCCGCCGCAGGTTCGGCCGATTGCAGCTTCCACTGGCCGCGGTTCACAACTCCAGGCCAATGGGGGCTGCAGGAAGCGGAATGGGACAAGGGACAAGCCTATGCTCCCATTTTAGAAAATTTTGGCTCTTTTTTTTTTATAGCCTTAGGTTATTGCTTTGACACAGAGAAGTCCCAGAGGATCTAATTTTTTCTTCTCTCCTCTCATGGATTTCAGTAGATTGTTTCTCTCCTGATTACACTTGTGGATCAATTAATGCATCTTCTTATAATTGCAATAAAAACAGTTAGTACAAATCATACTGGGTGAAAAATATTATAATTGATTTTAGACAAAAGACACAGTGGTGAACTTACCTTTCAAGTCTTCCAAAGCTCTTTCTTCTGTGGACTGTAATTTGAACGTGTCTCACAGCTTGAATTCTATGACCTTTTAGTGACTTTTACAAACTACTTATTGCAGTCATGGTTTTTTCCTAACATCAGATAAAGTGCTGATAGGAGGGTTCTCACAGAGTATGTCAATAGTTTAATGTGCTATACACATAATTCCTGTGCTAATAAATCCTGTGATTGGAAATTTCGTAATTGAATATAGTATTAAGACACAACAAATTGTATATTATTGGATTAGTAAATACATGCCTCGGGTGCTCTCAACTTGGGAGCTATGTATTAATACTCATCTTCAAATACACCTGGGCATGTCAAATGCTACTATGCTAGGGACTTTTTAATGTTAACTGTATTTGAAACTATTCCATATACTGAATAGGGCCTGTTACTCCTCTCATTTACACCAGTGTAAATCAGGAATAGCTCCTCTGAAGTCAATGGACCTGGTTCCTTAAATCTGGTATAAGGGGCTGGGGCAAAATCCTTGCTCTGTTGATTCTGCCATTCATTTCAGTGCAGCCAGGATTTCACTTCTGCAGTCTTTTCATTGATTGCAGTGAGCTTTGGCTCAAGACCTAAGTGAGAGAGAAATCAGGCCCATACTTCACTATTTCCTCTCTTAGATACTGTTTATAGTGGAAGGATAGAAAAGAATAGTCCATAGGGAATAAAGACTCTTCCACTGGTTGTAACATTTTTTTATTCCATGGAGTTTTGAAGCATAATCTTTATATCCGTGGACAACCGTGAAGTGAGGAAGACCAAAACCCACTTCCATACAGGAACAATCAGGGAGGTTGTTCTTTAAAAAGATGAGGTTGTGACAGATATGGCAATTTCCTGCTTTATACTGGAAAGATCTCATGGTATTAAGTGTAGGTATTATTGTATGTAATTTCTTTATGAGGGAAGGTGTGACAAATATTACAGTGCCATGCAGTATCTTTAAGGTCCATTGTTTGAATGGTCTGTGTAAGATTGTTTTCTACTCTATGGGGAAGGGCTACCACAGTTCCTACAAGACCTAAAAACAGTAGGAGGTGATTAAATTAAATCAGTATTAATCCCACCTGGAGAGGCATGCATATACTACTTAAAACTAGATTCTCCAGAGACCAACAGACAAAGATAGCACTTTAGGCTATTTTCCCAAAGTTTACACTGACTCAGGACCTTCTTTCTGGTTCAGCAAACTGACAGGACTTTCTATCCCAGGGTGCCCCAATCGTTCCAGGGAAGGGTTGGAAGGGCTTTGGTCTACTGAGGCCCCATAAGACTGAGGGATGACCTCTGGTAAGCCTTTAGCATGCATATAGGAACTTGTATTGTTTTTATATGTTTTCTCTGTAATGCTTTCACCTTAAGAATAAATGTGCTTGCTTATAAAGACCTGTGTGGTAACTCATAACTGCTGGCAATTATGGTGTTCATAGCCTTTGAAGAGCAAGCACAGATGCAGGCCTATTTAGGCAATCTGGCTTGCTGGATTTATAACACTATAGGTGGGGAACTGTGCAGCCTGGAAAAACCCCTAGTCAGGAGGGAGAGAGACATAGGTTCCTGCCCAAGAGAGGTGATGACTGAGCAGCCAGGAGCCTAGAATTGATGCCCTTGGTAGAGCACAGAGGGGGAATATGAGTGCAGTTGCCCTGAACAGTGATGAGGTGATCTGGTTCATAATCATTCCTATATACCCTCTATGACATCTCAAAGTATAGATCATACTTAACAGTAGAGAGCTGGGGAGTAGTGAGAGAAAATCTGATTTGCAAATAAACACACCAAGCTTAGTTTTGTGGGGGCATATTACTATTTACAGTTATTCAGACAACTCCAGAAAAGGTCTGAGAATCAGCGCCATGTGACATAAGTGATAAACCCAGCACAGCACGAATAACAAATAGTGAATAGTCAGAGTGAACACTGTGTGGAGAACTCAGAGTGTTTAACTTATTCATACAAATTATTCAGTGAATTTTTACCCATAACAAATATTTTCAGAGGAAATCAAGCTCAGTTCATGAATGATTTGATAACAAAAGAAAGGGCTATATTCATAAATCAGATTATTTTTGATATACAGTTTGACCAGTTCTGCTTGCCAGTGGGTCAGATTTTCCGCTGTCTGACACAAGTAGGTTGTGCAGCACATATAAATGGCAAAAGAACATTTTTAAATATACCAGTAATTTAAGTGGTAATCATGAAATAAAATGTGAATTTTAAAGTGGATGTATTGTAAACAATAGTTTATATAAAAAGTTGAATTAATTTTGGCTTCTAGACCATTTTTTTTAAATGCAAGCACATCCATGGAGGACATGTGTTAGATAAGATATAGAATCTATACTAGATAAGATTATCTTTCAAGGATGTTTTTGTGTTCCCACAGGAAATAATGGAAATTCCAGAAAGGCCTAAAGAAAGAGCTAAAACAATAGGATTTTGATGGATAGGTGCCTAATATTTTGTGTTCATTGGGCATACATTCCTTAGACAACACTGAAATGAGGTAGTTACTTACATCTGAATCAAACCACTGTCTCTAATTATATAAAACACCCACAGCCAAATTCTGCCTTCACTCATACTTATACCACCCTCCTGAATGCACAGGCATTCTTTTGGGATGAATTTGTATGTAATTTTATAACTATAAACACATTTACAGTAATCTAGGCAGTGTTTGAAAAAACAGAAGAAAGACATTAGCAATTTCAGTGACTAAGGATACATTTCATAGGTGGTTGTACGAAGGAAGGGCAATTCAGATATCAACAATAAGTTGATCTAAATAATATCACTGATACCGAAGTCAGGTATTTAGTCTATTATATTTTTCAACTTGATGTATTCACCAAAATAGGAGTTCAAGTGCCTAATATTTAATGCCTGATCTAATGTCCATAGACTTCGATAAACTTTGTAGCAGGCTCTCAAAGCACAAAGCAAACTGTAAGCCACATTAAACAGCATTACACCTATAGCATTGTTTCCATTTTCTGAATGGAAAAAAATTATACATACTGCAAGAGATTTTTTCCTTCTGAGAAAAAAATATTGTTTGCAGGCAGTTTACAGGGTTCTAAGTATCTCTTAATACCTTTGAATTATTAATCTTTTAAAATCCAAGATGCTTGTCATTAAATATTAAAGAATAAGATACAGCATTGTAAACTACAACCAAATGGTGAAGATACATTAGTAGTTGGGATACCATCTGGACAATGCTATTAAATATCCATCTGCTTTCAGCATCTTCCACATGTGATTGACAATAGGTTTTTCGTCTATAGAAAGAACTTTTTGATTTCTCGAGACATAAGTCTGTATTGCACCATTACCTTTTCTATGCCTACATAAGGGCAAATCTGCATTTATTGAAACACTGAGTATATTGTCAAGGAAACTGGACCCTGGGTGATCTGGCTTAGGGGTCAAAGCAGGAATCAGACTCAGAGGGTGGAGCGAGGGTAAGCACCAGAGTGAGAGTCTGAATGCCAGAGCCAGGGGTCAAGACAGAGTCAAACCCAGGAATCAGAGTTGAAGGTCAGAACCAGATTACCTGGAGTCAGGTAAGGCAGGAGCAGGGCTGGTTTTGAGGTGGAAGAATGGCTGGGACAGGACCGGAACAAGGCTGAGTCTATGCTGTAGTGAGTCTGGGTAAAGGCAGCATCTAGGCTGGAGCAGGGCAGAAGCAAGGTAAGCACAAGGAGACAGAATCTACAAGTGTGAGCTGAGGTGCTGGAACAATTTGTATAGTGGGGGTGCTGAGAGCCATTGAACCAAACTGTAAACCCTGTATATGATGGAAACCACTTCAAACTAGGGGTGTGGCAGCACTCCCCACACCGCTTGAGTTCCAGCACCTATGATGTGAGCTACTGTTGCTGCTGGGCTTAAGATCTGTGTCTCAGTATTGATAATGCCCAGATATTGGTGGTCCAGTTTGGCCGAGAGGGGAGTTGATTTAAGATTTTGTGTAGTCAGCCAGATATTATCTCCTATGGCAAGGTCAGGGATGGTCTGGCAGTCCTGATCAGCATGATGTTTATATGCTTCCTTAGCTGCTTGTAATTTCACCTTGAGTTCCTGGTGTACTTGGTGGAGATGGGTAGCTAGATCTGCGACAGCAGGAACTGGGAAGTTCATGGGGATGTCATGTGAAAGCAAGGATGAAAGCTGTTGTTGGCAAAACAACAACAACTACAACAAAAATATGGGGGGAGGCTTTGCAAAGTTGAGGCATGAGGAACATTATTGTTAGCTAACTCAGCACATGGAAGCAGAGACAACCAGTTATCCTGATAGCTAAAGAAGCATCACAGGTATTGCTTGAGAATCTGGTTGACCCACTCCATCTGTCCATTAGTGTGTGGATGGTAGGCAGATGGAAGAACAGCCTCAATTGCTAGAAGCTTTAGAAATTCCCACAAAAAATAGGAAACAAACAACACCATGGTCTGACATGATGCCAGTTGGCAATCCATGGAGATGATGAAAGTTGTTCTCCAGGAAGACACAAACCATTTCCTGGGTGAAGCAAGGGATGAAATGTGCCATCTTGATTAGGAGATGGATGATGACTAAGATTGTTGTATGCCACTGGTAACATGGCAGCTTCACAATGAAGTAGACAGATATGGTAGCCCATAGCAGAGATGGAATGGGCATGGGCTGGAGAAGGGATACATAGGCCACACCCAGCACAATGGTTACAGGATCTTTTATAGCTCTTGGACTGAGGTGTAGAAACCCGGCCACCAGAAACTCCCTTACAATTAAGTTCCACATCCTGAAGTGGCCAAAGGGATATAACCAGACATAATTAAGAACCTGCAGTGTAATTTGCTGTTCCAGGATAAAGATACAGCCCTCATGGAAGAGAGGGGTTTGGGGTGCAGGAGGGGGCTGCAGGTTTGGGGTGGAGCTCAGGGCAGGGGGAAAGAGTTGGGGTGCAGGATGGGGTCAGAGCTCTGGGCTAGGGGTGCAGGCTCTGGGGTGGGGCTGGAGATGAGGGGTTTGGGGTGCAGGAGGGGGATCCAGGTTTGATGGGGGCTCAGGAACTGGGGCGCAGGCTTACCTTGGGTGGCTCCCGGTCAGCAGCGCAGCAGGAGTGCTAAGGCAGGCTTCCTGCCTGTCCTGGCACCGCGGTGCATGCTGCGCCCTGGAAGTGGCCAGCAGCAGGTCTGGCTCCTAGACGGAGGTGTGCAAGCGGCTTTGTGTGGCTCTTGCCCACAGGCACAACCCCTTCCCAGCTCCCATTGGCTGGTTCCTGGCCAATGGGAGTGTGGAGCCAGTGCTTGGGGCAGGGGCAGTGCACGGAACTCCGTGGCCCCCCCTGCCTGGGAGCCAGACCTGCTGCTGGCCACTTCTGGCGGTGTCAGAACAGGTAGGAACTAGCCTGCCTTATCTGGGCAGCACTGCCAATGGGACTTTTACATTCCGCGACTCAGCACTGGGTCACGACCTGCAGTTGAAAACCGCTGGAGTAGGTGATCTAATGATCCTATCTGACCTTAAAATCTAAGAATCTATCTCTGTCTATTTATGTTCTTACACTACAGCTATCAGTATACCTCCTGGCAAATTATGGGCAGGGCCGGCTCCAGCGTTTTTGCCGCCCCAAGCAGTGGGGAAAAAAAAAAGAAGCCGCGATCGGCGGCACTTCGGTGGCAGGTCCTTCCCTCTGAGAGGGACTGAGGGACCTGCCGCCGAAGAGCTGGACGTGCCGCCCTTTTCCGTGTTGGCCACCCCAAGCACCTGCTTGCTGCGCTGGTGCCTGGAGCTGGCCTTGATTATGGGTGTATTTATACTCTGTGCAAACACATATAGCTTGTCAAATTATTCACTCTGAAATATACTCTTACATATTCAGAGCCTGCCAGGGACCTGACCATGGGATCTTTAGGCTATTTCAGTTTTAGGCCCTAATCCTGCAGACACTTATGTATATACATACCTGTGGCAAAAAACCCACGATCAAATAAGTATGAAAAACACTGACTACAGTCAGTGGGCTAGTTCCTATTCCCCACCCACATTTTGCCTGCTTTGCCCTACTCTGACATTTTATTGGATATTCTCCTGGTGTAAGGGATGCAACAGATGGCATAGAGCTGGCATAGGCCAAAAGATGAAGCTGATTTTCCATACTGGTAGTTGAGAAGAGGACTGGCAGAAGAACCCTCAAATGTGTTAGATGGTAATTGCTATTACTACAGACTCAGCAAACCAGCTTTGTATAATCTCTGAAACAATAACAATTTCCAACAAACCTTTTGTACTATCTTTTATGTTAGAATTGTTATGAAAACGTTACTAGGCAATGCTCTAAGTATGAACATTTAGTAATAATAAGTTCTGCTCAAACCATGCAAAGTTCTTCTGCACACAGATTGCCTCTGTAGTGCCAGATGTGCAAGCTCTCATTCATGTGAAGTAAATGACTAAGCTTGATTTTCATTAACTGTTAGTTGTTTGATTCCTGAAGTGAAAGCTTAAAAATGGATTAATATTTTAGAAGAGTGTTAAACAGCTTATTTTATGGATGTAATTTTTATTTAATATTAATATATACATCAGCTGTATATTGCAAAGAGCCTCATAAATAGAATGAACTTTGACATTAGTGTTTTTATCCATGCACCTTCCCATTTTTATTATATATTTCCTCCTACACTTGCAATTCAATTGCTACAAAATGATAACACGCTCTTCTAGAATTCCTTTTGCATGATAATATGTCTTCCTAGCTCATTTATTCATGTTATACACCATAATGCAACCTTCGTAGCAATGAATCATTCTAATTACATGCAGGTGCATAATTCTTTCATGTTAAATAGTTTTAACAGCTCAGTATTTCAGATCACAACTGTTTCAGTCTATCTAGTTAACTGAAAGCTTTTCTATGATGCATAAAATGCTGTCTTTAGGATAATGGTTTATATATGAGTTTTTATTTCATTTCAACATAGCCCCCAAACATCCTGACTCTCATTTCCAAAGTCCAGACACAACATGGTCTCACTCTCTCTCAGGGTGAAACTGCAGATTTCCTTCCTGGTTTAATTTCGGAAGTTAAACTCAGCAAGCCTGGCTTCGTGAACACTGCGGAACCCAAATAACCGATTGTTTTAATTCAAACAATATGTGACATAGTTAGTCATATAAATATATTTCTCATGATCACAAAAGACTTATTAAACAAAATATCCTCCAAGAACTGTATATTTACAATATGGCATTCAAGAAATATGCACTAGAGCATAATTTTTCAGGTGAGAAAAATCTTAAGAAATATCTTTGCTTCTTGGCTTGATATGACAAAGGTTCTGGGGACGCCTCCATAATTCATATTTCTTGTCAAAAGAAAAATTGCCTCTCTCCTAGTCCATTCAAAATGCATTTGCTAAGATCATCTTCCTTGCCCATCAGTCTGCAATATTTAGAACTCAAACTCAGTGCACCATATAGAGACTAAATCAGTAGAGCTCTGTGCGGATACAAATTTATATTTGTGGATGCAGATATAAATCGGTATCCACGGAGCTGCAGGGTTCTACTGGGAGCCTCCACAGTGAAAGGAGCAACACATGTGGCCGCTGCTTGCTGGTAGTTCCTCCAGTATGTTTGTACTTCTCACAGCCCCGGCCTTAGCCTCGCCCACTGGGGAAGGCACCATGCTCATCAGCAGCTGTCCCTGGTCACACTCGTGTGTCCAAGTGGCTTGCACGCTCCCAGATAGGAGACGCAGACTGATGCGTGGAAGGGAGCAGCAGGTTCCTCATGGATCTGTGGATATAAATTTGTATCTGTGCAGGGCTCTAAAAATCAGAAAGGCTAAGGCACCAAATGAGTTACATCAAGCAAGAGACAGAAGGCAAATAGAGGTTCTTTAAATTCATTAGGAGCACCAGAAGGATGAAGGGAAGTGTAGGTCCTCTACTTAGTAGGCAAGGAGAGCTAATAACTGATGACATCAAGAAGGCTGAGATGTTTAAAGCCTATTTTGCTTCAGTCTTCACTGAAAAGGTTAGTGGTGTCCAGATTCGTAACACAAATAATATTAATAACACAGGGGGAAGGAATATAAGCCAAAATAGGGAAAGAACAGGTTAAAGAATATTTAGATAAGTTAGATGTATTCAAGTCAGCAGGGCCTGCTGAAATTCATTCTAGAGTACTTAAGGAACTAGCTGAAGCAAGCTCTGAACCATTAGCAATTATCTTTGAGAATACATGGAGGATGGTTGAGGTCCCAGAGGACTGGAGAAAGGAAAACATAGTACCTATCTTTAAAAAGGTGAATAAATAGGATCCAGGGAATTTAGACAAGTCAGACTAATTTTGATACCTGGAAAGATACTGGAACAAATTATTAAACAATCAATTTGTAAGCATGTACAATCAATTTGTAAACCAGCACCAATTTGTTAAGAACAAATCATGCCAAACTAACCTAATGTGCTTCT
Organism: Mauremys mutica; assembly: GCF_020497125.1. Taxonomy (NCBI): domain Eukaryota; kingdom Metazoa; phylum Chordata; order Testudines; family Geoemydidae; genus Mauremys; species Mauremys mutica. Next base: position 89,281,346 of record NC_059073.1, on the reverse strand, counting down.
TTGTCAGGGTTACCAGCCTAGTGGATACGGGAAAGCAGTAGATATGATATATCTTTAGTATTTTTGATGTAGACCCATATGAAACTCTCATAATAAAATTAGGGAAATGTGATTTTGATGTAATTACTATAAGGTGGGTATACAACTCGTTGAAAGACTGTACTTAAAGAGCAGTAATCAATGGTTCACTGTCAAACTGAGAGAGTGTATCTATTGGGGTCCCACAGGGACCAGTCCTAGGTCCGGTACCATTCAATATTTTCATTAATGAATTGGATACTGGTGTGGAGAGTATGCTTATAAAATTTCTGGATGACACCAAACTGGCAGGGTTTGCAAGAACTTTGGAGAACAGGATTAAAATTCAAGATAACATTGACAAATTAAAAATTGGTCTGAAATTAACAAGATGAAATTCAATATATACAAGTGCAAAGTACTTCACTTCAGAAGGAAAAATCAAGTGTGCAACTGAAAAATGGGGAATAACTAGTTAGGTGATAGTACTGCTGAAAAGGATCTGGGGATTATAGTGTATTAGAAATTCACTATGAGTCAACAATGTGAGGTAGTTGTAAAAAAGGGTAATATCATTCTGGGGTGTATTAACAGGAGTGTGGTATGTAAAACCTGGGAGGTAATTGTACCATTCTACTTGGCACTGATGAGACCTCAGCTGGAGTAATGTGTCCGATTCTGGGAGCCACACTTTAGGAAAGATGTGGATAAATTGGAGAGAGTCCAAAGGAGAGCAATAAAAATGATAAAAGGTTTAGAAAACTTGACCTATGAGGAAAGGTTAAATAAACTGGGCATGTTTAGTCTTGAGAAAAGAAGACTGAGGGGGGACCCAATGAAAGTGATCAATTGTTCTCCATGTCTGCTGAAGGTAGGACAACAGGTAATGGGCTTAATCTGCAGCAAGGGAGATTCACAGGAGCACCTCCTCATGGCCAGGGTGTGGTGTAGCAGCTGTTCTTCACAGTGGGCCCCCTGATGATGGTAGCTCCATTGCAGCAGTGGTCTCTCTTCAAGCAGGTTGGCCCTCTGGATGACATGCTTTGGAGATTCCAGCCAGGCTATAGTCCAATGACCTTACAGCAGGTCTTCCATGTGTCTCTGGGCTCCATAATACTTATACCCCTTACCTCAGGGGATTTCACCACACCTTCCTTGGTGGCTAGTAGGGGAACCTCTACCCTGGGTTCCAGCTCAAAGACCCTGTAGCTGGTAGCCAAGGTCTACTCCCTCAGGATGCTTGCTTCCTCCCTGGACCACTTGCTACCTCTTCTATCCCCCAGGGAGTGATTGTAGACTCCTTGCTTCCTTTTGCTGATACAAGCTTCCTGGCTTTAGAATTATTACCCAGCCCCTCATCAGTTGGGTTTCATTATCAGTTAAGAGCTTTCTCTCTTGCAGGTTCTGCCAGGTATGTTAATTGACCTCTCAGGCGTACATTAACCCCTTCAGGACCTCCACACAGGGAGATTTTGATTAGATATTGGGGAAAACTTTCTAACTATAAGGGAATAGGAATAGGCTTCCAAGGGAGTTTGTGGAATCCCCATCATTGGAGAATTTTAAGAACAGGCTGGATAAATACCTGTCAGGATGGTCTAGGTCAGCAGTTCCCAAACTTGTTCCGCCACTTGTGCAGAGAAAGCCCCTGGCAGGCCAGGCCAGTTTACCTACCGCGTCTGCAGGTTCGGCCAATCGCGGCTCCGACTGGACGTGGTTCACTGCTCCAGGCCAATGGGGGCAGTGGGAAGTGGCAGCCAGTACGTCCCTTGGCCTGCGCTGCTTCCAGCAGCGAACCGCGGCCACTGGGAGCCGCGATCGGCTGAACCTGTGGATGCACCAGGTACACAAACCGGCCTGGCCCGCCAGGGGCTTTCCCCACACAAGCAGTGGAACAAGTTTGGGAACCACTGGTCTAGGTTTACTTGGTGCTGCCTCAGCAGACTGGGCTGGACTTGATGACTTCTTGAGGTCCCTTTCAGCCCTACATTTCTGTGATTCTATGATGGAAAGTGTGAGAATTTTGGTAAAGACAATTCAAGATTTGGTTCATGTGTTATGCAATGTTGGGAAAAACAGAGCAGACCCCTGCTGAGCTGTTTTTATTCCATTAATGATTGTTTGTATTTTAAACCACTTTTTCAAATGTATTTGGATGTATTGTGTGTATAATATGTGCATGTGTGTGTGTATAATTTGTATACAAATTATACACACACACACATATGAAACAAAGACTTTTAATTTGGCACTCTTTCCTCTTTTGGTCTTTGTTAGAAATGGCAATCTTTCATGATATAACAGTTGTAATTCAGTCAACACTTCATTAACAAAGGAAAACATGAGTAAGTAAATAGGCATCCATAATAGGTAACAGTGAATTTCCTGGTTTTATTTGTTATGTACTATTTAATTACAAAGGTGATTCACATTATTTTGTCCAATGAATACTTAAATACCAGCTTTCTACTAAAAGATTAAATTAAAGAATAATCAAAATAGAAACTTGATCTGCTTATATTAGAGCAAGATATGATGTAAAATGGAACACTTCTATTATTCTTGGCTCGGTAATATGTGATAATGATAATCTCCACCAGTATGGCCAGTGTCTGTCTTTTGTGACAAAACAGAGCAGGCCCCTGCTGAGCTGTTTTTGTTCCATTAGTGATATGATGACTTAACCACTTAGAGTCAGAATAAAGACTCTTTCTGTCTCAGAAATGGTTTCTTCCTGTACTCAAGAAATGTATGAAACACATAGGGACTTTTGAAAGTGAAAGTATTATAGCCCAAGGCACAGTAATATGTGAACACAAGGGTCATTACTATTCCCAAGTGGGAGAGATTTTCCTCAGATTGATGGCTGGCTCTCTACTTATAAATCTGTCTTGTTGGATAGATGGGTAAAATTGCTAAAATTTTGCTAAAGGTAGCTGCAGGTCCAACAAAATGTAGCAGATTTTGAGGCTCATATAGCACAATCAGGAGGAAAGGAGACTTAGACAGATCCAGAACAGTATATTACATTGTAGATTCTGCCACCTACAGATAATGACAAGAAGACTTTTAAATGCAGTCCCTAACAATGAAATTATAGGTGACGAGACAAAATGATATATGCTATTAGGAGGAACAATGCTTTAAAATATGTTACCTAGCTAAGGGCCTGATTCTACAAAGTAATTTAAGCATGTGCCTAATTTTAAGCATGTGAGTACTCCCACTGAAGTAAAGGCTGCATAATGAAGGAAAAAACGGGGGTGGGGGAACACTTCCTTTTGAAAAAATAGTGATATTCTGTTGCTATCAGCTTTGGGAGGAAAAAAGAAAGTCTGGTTCTGGGGGCATGCCAGAGGTGTCAGAGAGGTTACCTTTTGAGTTCTGGGATGATGGAGAGAATTAAAAGGTGTAGCGTCGGGTGGATGAGATGAGAAATCTACTCTTTTAAAGTTATGGAGTCACCATCTAGGAACCCATGTGAAGAAAGCCAGAGACAGATCTTAGTATTGTATCACAAATCCCTGTAAAGAGTGAGAAAGAAGAGTATTAGGCTTTGTTTTCAACCTAATAAAAGATAGTCAAAACAGAAGAAAGATGGTTGTGGCTAATTTTTTGAGAAGATCTCAAGGTCCTGGTTACATGGCAGTGGTATCTGAGTGCTAGCATTATCCCAGTCTTGCAGGCATCTTTATACAGAGGAACTACAAATATATATCTCCTGAGTCATAATAATCACTAGCCAAAATTCTATCTACTCAAAACTTTAAAACTCTTAATTATTTACTCTTTAAATTATTTATTATTATTACTATTATTATTTTCTAGCACCCAAAAATATGTGACACACTTTGCAGAAGAAAGTAGAAAGACTTTCCCCGAGGCAATTAACAGTCTAAATTGTATATTACAATCTACATGAAAATACAATTCTAGTTAATGGAGAAACTGTCAGCTGCATTAGTATATAAAAAGTAATTTACGACACATACTTTAGAAGGTCCGATATCCTACACAGCAGAGGGTGTGGTGTGTACACACACACATACACATGTACACACACATACACACACACCCCATGCCATCATGAATGACTAGAAGTAAGTGAGAAACACAAGATGCAAGACGGACTATTAGTTATATCTTAAAATTCACCTCTCTTGAGGAACTTGGGAAAATTTTAAATTGTATGAAAAATATGTGATGAGCAATGGACTCATAAATTAGCAACCATTTCTGGTTTTGTAAATAACCAAACCCTTGCCATTAAAGAGAGTAATTATTTAGCCTTTGATCAAATACTAACCACATTACCAATGTGCATTTGCTATATTATTAAAGGATTGTTTAGTTTGCATTGTGCTTTCTAAAGATCCCTATCATCATCACATACTACATTATGATACTGTCATTGGGAGGAATGCACACTGCAACTTTAAGGCAGAAATGAAACTTTATCGAGATTTCCTAATTGTGAATATTGTTGATTCAAAAGCTTCCTTTATTTAAGTATATATTATTGATCATGACTCATCTCCTCACAAACAGACATAGAATTAATCAGAAGGCGGAACAATTTATATGTGAAGCTTTCAAGGGTGCAAAGTTGAGTTATACAATTTAATGTCTATAAAAAAATCTCCAACTCTGTAGAATATTTAGACAAAGTTTCTGTCTGCTCTTTCTTGTAAAGTTGATTCAGTTCAGAGGAACACGACATTTTGCTTTCACATCTTAGCATAATTCTTTGCCCTGCAGTTCAAGATAAATTGTCCCCAGACTCACAAGAAGTGATGAATTACAAGGTAGTGCTGCCAATTTTCCAATACACATGAGATGGGAGATGTAAACCATCACTTCCTCATAACAACAGCTTGAACTAAGCAGGGCTCAACCAGACTGAAACAAAATCTGCACAGTAGAACAGAACTCAGTTCTTTTTACGTTTTACAGTTCAGATTCTCTTTCGGGTCCTGTTCGAGTCTGCAAGTACAACACTTAATTATGTTCTATTTTATATATTACACACACACATATAAAAATGCCAAGAATCCATAATGTTAATCAATGTATGCATGCACATGCACACATACAAAAAGCAGGTATCACTAATACTCCATAAAAATATCATTACACAAGTGTAACGTAGTTTTGAGCTACTACGTTGGGTTTTCTTCAATCTTCAAATAGGGTTTCTCCTACAGTCAGCTTTCTCTACCCTGGATTTGAGCTTTGGCAGCCTTCTGGCTTGTATCTCTCCCACCAACAACCTTCCGTTGGCCCTGATTTTGTGTTAAGTTGGAGTTTCCAGAAGCCTTGGCAACTTTCCCTTTTTCCTCAGGGACTTACCTCTGCATTTGATTTCAGACTTTACTAGAATAAAGCAGTTCATTAGCTGTAAAGATATTCTGGGTCTGGGGCCTGGTTCTCTTTCCTTTCTCCCAGTCACTCCACTGCAGCTATGATATTCAAAAGACTTAGCCAATGGCTTCTACTTCTTTGCATTGTGGAGTCAGGGCTCATCAGTACAGACTTCACCTCCATTGCAGCACTCTCCAAGACCTGAAAAATTTACCAGCCCAAGGAACAGTCTGATCAGCTGAACAGTCAGGAACACAATATTCACAAATAGATGGATAAGACATAATAAGACAAAATATGTCATAATGCCACTTGTATAAATCCAAGGTACACCCACACCTGGAATACTGAGTGCAGTTCTGGTCACCCCATCTCAAAAAGCTATATTAGAAATGGAAAAGGTACAGAAAAGGTCAACAAAAATGATTAAGGATATGGAACAGCTTCAGTATGAGGAGAGATTTAAAAGACTGGGATTTTTCAGCTTGGAAAAGAGACGACTAAGAGTGGATATGACAGAGGTCTATAAAATCGTGACTAGTGTGGAGAAAGTGAATTAAGGAAGTATTATTTATTTACTCCTTCACATAACACAAGAACCAGGATTCTGGTATAAAACTGGCTTTATAATTCATATAACAGTACAAGCTCACATTTAAGCAAAGAACCCTCCCGTATGTAACAAGGACTGAAGATGCACTAAATCCCACAGCAAGAAAATTAGCACGCTATTAATGGACAGTGTACCAAGACAAAAGTACTCAGTATGAGCCTACAAGACAAATACGTTCCTGGTGTTACTCCATTGGCTTCAGTGGAATCATACCAGAGAAAAATTTGACATGGTATGATTAATATTTTACTCTATTCAAAAGTGAACTCACAATTATGTTGTGCAGCAGGCTGGCAGACTAAATATCCAGAAAACCCTCTGAAGCATTCTGCTTGCCTTGTTTATGCAAATGACTGAGTGTATATATATTGTGTAGGCGATGAAAATTAGTTCTTAGCTATAGTGAAGCCTGTCTGTCTATCTGCTTATTTGATAAGAACTATAATAAACCTGCTGAAATTCACTTTCTCTGCCATTCCTTGAAACAGTTACAATCCATCGTGACCATGGGATAAATCTATCAAATGGATTAACAGCCACATCCACAGGGGCCTGATGCATGTAAAGAAAGAGCAAAAAGCAGCTTAAAAATTGCATGTCTGATGCATCATGACTGGGAGACAGGGAGGGAACAGTAATGGGAAAACCATACTTCCATGCACACCAGAGAGGAGATTTCTCCTTAGCTCATTGTGTGGAAAGACATACCAGGGAAAAGGCCAGTGAGCCTTTGTGCAAAACCCACACAGGAAGCAAGAAGTGGGCTATGTCTGCCTTTCCTTCTCCCCAGCTCCAGCAGTAACTGTCTGCAGCCCAGATGTCTGGGTGATCTGGAACCTGCTTTTGATTTGTGAGTGAGACTATCTCCCCTTCAAGCAAAGTCATTTTATTTGAGCCTTGCTTGCAGGCTCAGAATTGGGTTCCAAATACAGCTAGGCATTCATTAGAACAATTGGATAGCTTGTGGTTTGAGCACTGACCTGCTTAAACCTAGGGCTGTAAGTTCAATTCTTGAGAGGGCCATTTAAGGAACTAAGGTCAAAATCTGTCTGGGGGTTGGCCCTACTTTGAGCAGGGGTTAGATTAGATAACCCCCTGAGGTCCCTTCATATTCTATGAAATCAGAATGCAAAAAAAATATAAATACCCAGAAAAGAAACAAACCTAGTGAAAGAAGAACTTTGCCTTGTCACATAACTGCACACAAGAGATCTGAGCTAGAACTCTCTCTAGTACATCTATCAGATCCTCACACTTAATTCTATTTTAAGTGTTTTGCTCACTCTTAGAGGCAGAGCTTTACTGTAGTGCAGAGAGAACAGCAAATATTGTTTCTTTTAAAAAGAATTGGGACTTCTAAATAGTGCAATAAAATAACCTTTGCTCAGATTCATAGAATTTCTTTCAAAATAAAACATCACAAACTTGGTTCTTCAATCTGAGCAGGAGGATAAGGGTGGGGTCAGCCAATTTCACTGCCTTGGTGATGATGGACTATCTTCCACAGGCACTGCAAGAGGATCTTTACTAATCATAGAAGCAGCAAAACTGAAACTAGAGAGACAGCAGGAAGGAATGTGCACAAAAAGAAAGAGGAGGGGTTACCATTCAATATAATTAATATGATGCTTTTCCTGCTCAAAAGAGCCTTCTAAACATCAACAGGGGAAAAGAAAAAAATCCTGATTATTTTTCCCAAAGAATATTTTTTAATTTAGGAAATACGAATAAAGAGACCCTCTATCAGAAAACTCATTTTTTTAAATGATCAAATTAAAAAAAGTTCAAGATGATAGTTTTCCTTTAAAAGGCTGATCTACCTATTGCCTTCCTAATACCAATTATGTATCACTACTGCGTTTGCTATTAGAAAAAGCATTATTTATTGTCATCAGTAAAATATTAACTAGATTCCACTCCCCTTTGTCTTTTCTCCACAAAATCTTCCATTAGAGTCACTGGGAATTTTGCCTAAGAAGGAAAGGCGGATAGTCCACCCACCATTTAGAACTGGTACTAATGCCAAACAAATTATCTCATGAGCCAACAACCTCCCTTTGCCCCTCTACAAAAACACTATCATGGTTATTTATTTTTTTCAAGTATCTGTGGTGCATCTCTGGTTTCATTAGTTCTGAAAAGGGCACATTCTTTAGCAATGACACATTGTTGGACATTGACACAAAATGGAGTAGAGTGTACAGGATATGTTATCTGCTGTATAACATGTAGACTGTAAATTAACTTATATCAGCCAGAAGACAGACATCTAAATTGAACACTTTCATATAGACTTACTTATTATTGATTATGTCTCTATGTACCTATCTCATCTGTAATTAGTCTCATACCAGACATGACAAAATCAGTGCTGTCAAAACAAAATAGGAGATTATGGACTGTACAGAGAAGGCATGTACAGATCTAACTGTCAGAAAGAAGTGTGTCTTGCTGCATAATAAACTAATGTCTCAAAGCCTATATTGCAAGCAACTATGTCTCATTTTAATGGGGTATGTCTGTGTATATGCAGTACACACACACACACACACACACACACTCTTATACACCATTGGGAAGGGTAGATTCACAGCTTCTCAACAGGACCCCGCAGTTGGCTTTTGCCATGGAAGGGTTTGAGAAATTGTATTTTAAATTTGTGATATTTCTAGGAATAGAAAGACAATTTAAAGTCACTTTTAGAGAGGTTTTTTTATGGCTCCCTCTAAGTGCTGTACTCTTGGGCTTCTAGTAACTAAAGCATTTGGACATGTATGGGTATATAGTCAAAATACAAAATAGTTTATTTCATAATACTAAAATCCAGAAAGGTAAATTTCAATCAAAATACATAAATAATGCAGTCCAGTAGAAAGAATAGCACCAGATTCTGTCTTGGGAAATTGTAAAGTTATTTCATCAATACAGATCTCCATTAGTTATTAGAGTATGATCAAAACACCATATGTCTTTCCAATTTACTATATATATATATATATATATATATATATATATATATTTAGAAATTCCAATGCCATAATTCATAATGTGGATCTACCACCTGTCACAGTACTAAAGTGAGCTAGTATTCTCTTACATTTATACATAGTATGGTCTCTCCAATGACAGGCCTGCATTATGTTTTATAGCAGTAATGAGAAATCCTGTCTATAAAATTGAAACTTAAAAAGAATATTGTATTGCAGGGGTTCTCAACCTTTTTCTTCTGAGGCCCCCCAACATGCTATAAAAATTCCATGGCCCACCTGTGCAAAATAATTGGTTTTCTGCATATAAAAGCCAGGGCCAAAATTAGGGGGTAGCAAGCAGGGCAATTTCCTGGGGCCCAGTGCCAGAGAGGCCCCCACAAAGCTACATTGCTCAGGCTTCAGCTTCAGCTCCGGGTGGCAGGACTCAGGGCCTCAGGCTTCAGCCCCATGTGGTGGGGATTTGGCTTTTTGCCCTGAGCCTCAAATGACTCTAATGCTGGTCCTGCTTGGCGGACCCCCTGAAACCTGCTAGGGGGCCCCGGACCTCTGGTTGAGAACCACTGTACTGCATCAGCAAACCCCAAATGTTAGCCACAAATTCCAAGTAACTGGAGATGTTTCTGTATTTAAAAAGCCTGTGGTGGCCTAATATTCTTTGTTACTTACAGTTCTTTGTGTTTTTGAATTGAAAGGGATATTTCATAAATAATCTGGGCATTTTTGTATTATTCTAGAATAAACTGATTTGCAATTTGGATTATACTGCTGCTTCATCTTGGAGCCTGACATGTGTAGACTCTAGCCAAGAGTAATTGTCAGATAGGCAAGCACTATCTCACGTAATGTATTTGTAAGTGTCCTTTAACATTCCCAGTAGAGTCTTTTGATGTCATATAACCTGTCTTGTGGTAGTGAACAGCCTTTGAACTGACGGGAGTGGAGTAGAATGTTGCTGTTGGCATTCTGTTGCCATGGTTACTTTTGGAGAGAGGAGTGATAGATGCTAAGACATTGAAACTCATGGATCACAAAGCTAAATTATTGCTGAATAGAGATGTAAGCAGGCCATGTAAAATGTGCTTTAACATGTGGCTATGCAATATCTTTTGATGAGAGAGCACAAAAACTCTTTCTTCCCTTGTACTCAGTTATATAATCCAGAGGTCTTACTAAAAAAAACCCCCTGCTCTCTCATCAGGGCCATCTCTAGTGAGGTGTGGGGCCCAGGACAAATCAGCCTTTATGAGTCCCCCTTAACATTTTTTATACAGGTGAAATCTGGTGTGGGGAGGGGACACCAGATCTAAGGGACGAGGGATGATGGAGAGTCACATGGTGGCATCTGTGCTAGCGGCAAGGGGGTCCCCTGCAGGGCCGGCTCCAGGCACCAGGGCAGGAAGCAGGTGGTTGGGGAGGCCAATGGAAAGGGGTGGCATATCTGGGTCTTCGGCGGTAATTCGGTGGCCGGTCCCTCAGTCCCTCTCGGAGGGAAGGACCGGCTGCTGAATTGCCGCCGAAGAATGAAGTGGCGTGGTAGAGCTGCCACTGAAGTGCCGCCGATCACGACTTTATCTTTTTTTTTCTTTGCCGCTTGGGGCGGCAAAAAAGCTGGAGCCGGCCCTGTCCCCCTGTGCTGGGAGGTCCTGGAAAAGGGAAAGGTCCAGGGGTGGAAGGGCAATGGATGAGGTCAGCCTGGTGCTGGTGTGTTCTGGTGGTGCTAGGACACTGGCGACCGGTGCGGCGGTGTCCGACGCCAGGAGCTGGTGAGGCGGGACAGAGCGGGGCGGGCTGGGGTCGCTGCCAGAGACTGAGCCCGAGCCCCGTGATGCTGAGCAAGAAAAAGAAATACAACACGTGCTTCCCTCCGGTGAATCCGGGGCCGACCCCCACTGCTGGCACCAGGCCCCCCGCTAACCTCCTGGGCTAGCTTGGCCCCCCAAACCCCTAACCTTAGCCCCCAGGTCAGCCTGGCCCCCCAGGCAACCCTAACCCCCTCCCTGGCCAGCCTCATTCCCTCTACATGACACATGCACACTGAAGCGTGGGAGCCCTCCAAAGCGCAGGGCCCGGAGCGGTCGCCCCACTTCTCCATACCCAAGGGACAACTCTGTCTCTCATATCTGTACCTTGTTATTTCATATCTCCTTTTTCATTCATATCCATAAGAATTTCCCTACAATTCTCTTCATCTAGAATTTTTGTTCTGTGCCTCCTATGTAAATGAGCCTACTTGATATGAGAATCTTGCATACCCTTCCTTGAATTTCTTTTTATTTACACTTCCCCCCTCTTGCATTGGAAAAACCTCTAATATGTTTTCCTAGTCAATAGATCCTAAATAATAAATTTTTGCCATACATGACTTCTAAACTATAAATTATTCAAACATTATACTTAAAAATATTATCTATGTTTCAGTTCACAGCCATTTAAACACAGAAGTGATATCTTCTCTCTTCAAGTTTTATTGTGCTGTCCTCCTAAAATATAAACAAACAAGATTTCAGTTGCAGATATGGTGGGCTGTTTCCCTATGACTGCACAAAATTAGTCCATTATAAAATAAAGTATTGTAAAAACAAACAAACAAGCAGAATGACATTTTTATAAAATCTGGTAAAAGTGATTTTTTGGCATGTTTTTTTAAAAAAAATCTATGAATTTTCATTGACCTTGAAAAGCTTTTTGAAAATACTCCTTGGCACAAATTACATAGCCCCATTACCAAATCACAATTCACCTCTACTCACACATGGTCTTTTGGGTGGTAAAAACTGGCAATTATTTCATGGCAACTGTGAAAGTTGTGGGATGATGGATATTGAGAATATAGCTGAGATATCTTCCTTAAGCCAAGTTTGTTTGTCTGCTTCCCTATAAGTGAAAAAGTGGAGGGTTGGCAAAAAAAAAGTATGAGATTAAAATTAATAATGAATCCTCTGTTCAAATTATCTATCCTGATTTTGTAGCTGCATATTTGATAGCTTATAAAAACAATAACAGCCTAGGTGCCAAAATACAAGGAGTAAGTTTTCCAAAACTACAGATGCTGTAGATCCTGAAATAAATGGAAAAAAGAGAATTGTTGTTGGCAGAACATAGAGGTCAGTATTTAATCTCAGGAAGAAAGGGGCAGATGTCAGACATTCACCAGCATTCAACACAATTGAATAGCATTTAGAAAAACAAGACACTTATGTCTTCCCAGGATGGATCATCTTTCAAGCAAACTTTGTAAGTGCAACCAAATTGGTAATTAACCTCAGAATGTTTTCCATGAAGGATGACATCACTAGCTGACATTATTTTCCTTTCTTTCAGCATTTTTCCCAGCATAGACTTTGTAGGAGATGTTGATTTCTTGAGAAGAGAGAGGGATAACTGGAATAGAATTTATGATATATATATTGTATAATAGGAGAGCAAAAACTTTTACTCATCGGAGTGCCTTTGAGATTCTTTTCAGTCCTGGATACATATTGACTAGATAGGCTTAATTGATTTTACTAGATCTGCTGAATTTTAAAAGCATCCCCAGAGATCCAATGCAAATGTCTACCTGTAATATTGCTTCCTACTTTAGTGCATTAAGCCTCAATTATCTTGTGCTAGTAGCATGAGTCACAGCTGTTGAATACGGTTCTTAAGCTTATGGATGCTTGTTACACCAATTTGGAAGTGGGCTTAATTTTCCCACAAAGATGAAAGTGTTTGCCAGTCACATGAGGATGGACTAAAAGCCAGTAACAGGCACTTATAGTTGATAGATACAGGCATTCTTCTTCTGTTGCTCTCTTTTCCTTATGTAAGGAATGTTTTAGCAAAGGGATGTAACAAAGAGATTCAGGATGAAATCTGTATATTCTGCAAGTGCCCTCTGTCACATTCTGAAACAGCAGAGAATTAACTATGGTCCAGATGTAACTTTCTGCAGAAGAATCGCTTTTACAATACCAATGAATGTTAATAGATAGAACCATCTCTCCAGATATTCAGTTCTCTAATCCAGCTCTGCACTATGAAGGCAAAGCATCTTAAATCCATGATTTTTTTTAAGGACATGATTAAATGTTTGTAGTCCTTTACGGTAAATTGTGCATGTTGTAACCAATAAACTCTTGCGCTAAAGAACAAAAAAATCTTTAAATTCTGTCTAAGCGTCTGGTTCGCTGGGTGATCCTGGACAAATTATTCCATTTCCTCATGTTCTAGTCCATCCAGCTGTAAAACTCAAAGCTAGCTACTGCAGCAGCATGTGTTTGTATGTTATTAGAACCTGCAAAGGGCTTCACACAATGCCACCATGTAATTGAGCTTCTGGTATAGCAACAGTGTCAGGTTAAAGACATGGAAAGGGAATCATTTCCTACATATTATATAAATATGTACATTTACCAAACTCTCTGAATATTGTGCTCAGTTAAAATTAGATATGTTCTTGATGCTCTATGCAGTGGAAGACCTCTCTAATTCTTTAATTGCTTCCACTTTAGTTTTTAAAATATTGGGTAATAAAATCAAGATCACGAGCATATGATCACATACTGCCACAGATGCTATGGCTCAGTGTCATAAGAACATTGCAGTGGCAATGCTCCTTAGCTGTTGGCCAGTGACATCCAAACAACAAACAGTATAGAAAAGTCTTGAAAATTTGTTCAGTTTTTAACTTTCAAAATGCCCAATCCTTCTGAAGCTTCAGCAGCTGAAATTACAAATCTGTGAAAATGATCAACTGAAAGTCAGAATCTAAAAACTCTCATGGCTGTGATACATGTAACAGGAGAAATTATAAGTGTTAATCTATACATGAAAGGCTAGGACAACTCAGAGAAGTTGCTGTCAGTTTTTATTAATCGGACTAAACTCTTTTTGCATGTAGAAGAGTGATAAAGAGTAATGCCTGTTGTAGGAGGCTGAGGGTGAAACAATATTGCTATAAATAACTTCATAGAGGTTGAGATAATCTCCGTAGATATAAACATGATAACACCAGATTACAGAAATCTTGTCAAATAGAAGGTTTACACTGATTCATGCACTGATTATGCACTAATTTAAAATCAAACATATTTCCTGGTTTTATGTAAGTGTTCTGGGCACTTGTAGACAAATTCCGAAAACAATTACCTTCACCAGTCTGATGTACAAGACATATCCCTACTGAATTAAAGTAAATAAAACAATTGATCAAAAAAGAGGGGTTACTGTAACGCATTAATTGTTACTAGCTGGCAAATTGTATAAGAATTGTTCTGAAGAATAACAAGGAAGACAAATTAGAAAGCTAACGTAATTCTGAGCTACATACTCTATTCAAAGGAATCATGTCACAGAGCAAAGAGGTGTCACTTCCACTTCAATATGGGTTTGGTGAGACTGCACCATTATTGCATTCATTTCAAGGCGGCTCAATGGCCAGAAAGATGCAGACAAATTTTAGAGCAACATTAATTAATAACATTAATTAATTAATTAATTAACTGATTGAAAAGACTGATGTAGGGGTAGAGATTAAAGTCAATTAAGGTCAGATTCTGATTCCTGTATGTTGTGTAGTACTGTATCCTGCCAATGGTTCCACTGGAGAGAAGGGAGAGACAAAAGGTGGCAAAGAGCAGCAAAAACACTAGAAACGGTGAGACTATTCGTGGATTAAGACACTACTCAGCTAAATAAGGATATCAGAGTCTTGATCCACTATCTAAAGTTTAGCCAACCGATGACTAGTTGGGGAAGTACAGAGAGTGAAAGAGGGGATATCTGTCCACAAATATTTGAAGGATGTAAGGCAAGTAAGATAACAATAGTTAGAGTAATAAAAGGGAGGTACTGGAATGAAATCAAGAGCCTTTAATCTTAATATCAGCAGAATTTCCTAACTTTGAGATCTATTATGACTTAAAGTAATCCTCTAAGGTAAATGCTGGAAATCACCCCCACTTGAGACAATTAACAAAAGATGATAGGAAAAGGTGTTAGAAATCATTGTAGAGAATAACTCTGCATTGGCCAGTGGAGATGGACCAATATAAATGTCCAGAAATGTCTATTCCATCTCAAATTTCCAAGATTTTTTAAAGAATGACAGGATGTCCAGAAAATTGACTATTACAGTTGTCCAGGTCAAATATATGAAAACTTTCCAAATGGGTGGTATCTTGTTAACCTCACTTCTGACAGCACCTATTCTACATTAATGTACACCTGCTTAAATCCTGTACTGCTTCTCAGTATGTAAATTTCACCCACTCAAACTCCCTTACATGCTGACATACATAGTGTAAGTAGGCCTAAGGGAGAGTAAGTGGGTATAAGGTGCTTCACTACACCATCTTTTGTGTCACTTCCGAATCTGCCCCTGTATGTCTTTTGGGACTCTATTTAATATGGTATCTGAGGAAAATTCAGAGTTTAATCCTTCAACAACCAAGTAGTCTCTCCCTTTTTGTGTTCTGGATTACAAAGTAAAATTAAGTAATAAACTGCCACTGGTATCTTTAACTCTGCCTCTTCCTCAAGTGAACAAGGCAAGAACTGAAAATAGTAGAGATGGATCCAAGACAAATCCCTGAGTCTGAAGACCCCCAAGCTAATTCTAGCACTGGTGCTACTGGAAATTGTGTTTTGAGTGAGGGGAGAATATGGTACTGATTGGACTCCACATTCTGTCACCATTACTCAATTTGAATAGTGCTTACTCCACAAATAATCCCATTGATTTCACTCAGCAGGAGTAGCAGTTACAGAATAAATTGCAGATTCTCTCCTCATTCCACACACAACTTCCAATAATACTATTAGGAGATATACGCAGAGAGGTTATATATCTTAGTGTGCAAATATTTTTTAGCCAATATCTGCAGTTTTTAATTCCATGTACTGACACAAGTTAGTCCACTGACCAGTAATTAGGAAGCTTCTGATCTCTTTGGTATGTTCTCCCAGGGCTGGTGAGTTTTGCTGAGCAAACTTTTCCTCTTTTCTTTTTTGTTAACAGAGCTACTTGATTTCTGTTCAGTACTCCTCACATATTGATATATTTCCATTTATAAATTGCATTTATTCAATAAGGTCTACAGCTAGTGAGAAATAGAAAAGGTCATATATGACCAGATGACTTGCTTAGAACTTTTTTTTCATGATATGATATGGAATAAATAAAATATTTTAAATCACTGACCCAGACTGAGGAGCAACATGAAAAAAGAGCCAAATAGTTTCCTCTCTCTGGCAGCAAACTGTATTTTTTTTTCAAAGAGAATTTAGCCTTCCTTTGATTAAAGGAACAAGAATGTATATCAACACACCATGCCACATGTTCCATGTTCTCAGACCAGGCTAAACTTTCAGATATGATCCTATAAATAACACACACCTGCAAATCCAGAAATGATGGTAGATGTCAAGTAACATGTCACCGATTATTAAAAGGCTTCACATATGAGTCATACTGACACCTTATGAAATCCTATTCCCCCTCCCATCACTCCTAACCCATTTACATACCAAGACAACCTTTGGCACATAGAATCCTCTGGCTCCAGAGTTATCTCTATCCTGCCTCTCATCCCACATGCCTTTAATCTACAAAAAAATTGGCTTCAGCTGTTGGCAGAATTTGTGCTCTGGAATGGGAACAGCAATTATGTTTTCTTTGGGGTGAAGACTAGGTGAAGATCTTTTTTGTAATGCACAGTATGCAGTTTGTCAAGATAACAAATACTGAAGTTCCCATATGCATTATAGGAGAAGAGGTCAACCTACCTTAAATCCCTTGGAAAATCCCACAAGTCTGCAGGAACCAGTGCTATTTCCCAGTCCTTTCCTGAAAATAGAGGTCAGCATGCATGGTCAGTTCTTGCTCTTTGCTCAGAAAGAAAAGAATTTGCTCCAGTCTTTGAAGAGTTGCATGGTGATTGAGGCAGCTGCAATAGGGCAGTGGAGAGTGTTCTAGAAGGACCAATGGACAGCCAGAGAGCAAGACCAGCAGCTCTTGGAATTATTGCTGCAACAGCTGTATACCTCGCACCTCTGGGAGTTGTTGGATCCAGGCAATATTTGATGATGTTCACCATGTACAGTGCTGCTTTTGGGTCTGGACCATGACAACCTCAGCTGTTCTCCTGGATGAGCAGTAGCAACTGCATAACTTCAAAATGAGGAAGGAGTGTTTTCTGTACCATCCACCACTAAAATGCATCCACCTCAGAATTGAAGCAAGGTAGCTATTTAGCAATGCACAACAACACCGCACACTAGTATAGACAAGAAGAAAAAAGTATCTTCAGTATGGATAGTGTATACTCACAGAGGAGAGAAGGGGTTAAATATGTCTGGATCATTTGTTATTAGTCCTCTGCATGGGTCGGGATTCAGCTGTGCTCAGGTCAAGGCTGTATTTTGAGTTTGGATGCTGAATCAATGCCATCTAGTGGTGGTAATTTTTGGTACAGTTCTAAAGTAACTAGCCAGTTTAACAGCATCAAGATTCTACTTAATGAGTGGGGCTGTGATTTCTGTTTTGGTACTTTGTACAATTAGTCTAAATTTACTCAGGGTGAAAGTAAGAAAAAGTCATAGAAATATAAGAGTAAAAAGAAGTACAATGTTATGGGTATTGTTTCTAACCCAATAACCCTTAAATTTGTTCATGTCAAGGAGTGAGATTTTTTTTTTACTGGCAATGCTTTATTGCAGATAATCAAGAACTCCAAATTAAAAAAACCCCAATCTCTCTCTTCTATTTTTGATAACGGGGGAAAGAGAAGCTAGACATTACTCCTTAGACACCTAAAGCCATCACTGCATGTTCACCAGTCTTGCTGGAACAAGATCCTCAGAGGTATTTAAGTGCCTCAGTCCCAGGAATCTAAATACCTTTGAGAATCTCAGCTGTCATCTGTCTCACGGTAAGCTTGCTGCAGTAGTTCCTGCACTCTATTAACCTCTTTCCGTTCCACTATCATCTCAGGAGGCTGTTAAACAACAGTTACTAAAGTCTGACATTTTTAGATCAGCAGGTCCAGATAACTTGCATCCAAGAGGTTCAAAAGAGCCATCTGAGAAACTTGCTGGACCATGAATGTTGATTTTCAATAAGACTTGGCACACTGGGGAAGTTCCAGAACACTAGAAGAAAGGTAATGTTGTGCAAATATTAAAAAAGATAAATGTGATATCCCGAATCTGACATTGATCCCAGGCAGGATAATGGAGAAGCTGATACAGGACTCGGTTAATAAAGAATAAAAGGAGGGTGATGTAATTTATGCCAATCAATATGGGTTAATGGAAAATAGATCCTTTCAAACTAACATAATATTTTTGATTAGATTACAAGTTTGGTTGATAAATGTAATAGAGTTAATGTAATATACTTAGAGTTATGTATGGGGTTTGACTTCGTGCTGCATGACATTTTGATTAAAAAGCTAGACTGATATATGAGTAACATGGCACGCATTAAACAGATCAAAATCTGGTTAACTGATAGGTCTCAAAATGTAACAGTGAATTAGGAATCATCACCAAGTAGGCATGTTTCTACTGGAGTCCTGCAAGTATTTGCTCTTGGTCTTACTCCATTTAATGTTTTTATCAATGACCAGGAAGAAAATATAAAATCATCAATAAAAAATTTGCAGATGACACAAAAATTGGTGGAGTGATAAATAATGAAGAAGACAGGTCATTATTATAAAGTGATTTTGATTAGTTGGTGGAAGAAAACAATATTCATTTTAAGACAGGTAAATGTAAATGCGTACATCTGGGAACAAAGAGCATAGGCCATACTTACACAATAGGAGTCTATATCCTGGGAAGCAGCTAGTCTGAAAAAGATTTGGGAGTCATGGTGGATCATCAGCTGAACATGAGATCCCAGCACAATACAGTGTCCAAAAGGGCTAATGATATCCTTGGCTGCATAAAAAGGGGAATCTGGAGTAGCAGTAGAGAGGTTATTTTATCTCAGTATTGGGCCCTGGTGCAACTGCTACTGGAATACTGTCCATTTCTGGTGCTACAAAGGGAACAGACATTTAATAATGGGCTCCCCATTCTAGCAGAGAAAGGTATAATATGATCTAACACCTGGAACTTGAAACTAGACAAAGTATGACTGGAAATAAGGCATACATTTTTAACAGTAAGAGTAATTAACCATCGGAACTATTTACCAAGGGTTGTGGTGGATTCTCCATCACTGACAACTTTTAAATCAAGATTGGATGTTTTTCTATAAGAGATGGCCCAGGAATTATTTTGGGGAAGTTCTATGGCCTGTGCTATACAGGAAATCAGACTAGATACTCATAGTGGTTCCTTCTGGCATTGGAATCTATGACTCTATTAACCCTTCCAGGTAGCCACAGCTACAACCACCAGATCCCTTAGTTAAATTTGTTCACTTGTTTACAGTCACATCTAGCCTCTCACACACAAAAAGGCCTGAATGCCAACAGCTGACTTTTACAAAAATATATATGACAACATTAACTTCAGAGGAAAAAATAAAATAAATTAATGGAGCTTTGACTCCTACACATATTCATGAGAAACAAGCTGCTTTAGAGGTTCTTCATTTTTCAATGGGACCACATTCTGAAATAAATCTTTCCTGAATCCCCTCTTCTGACCTTCAAACAATCCTGCAATCTTGCCAAGCTCCCCACAGACCAGGACACACCAGCTCAAAACAGCACCAGACCCTGCCATAATAACAGATCCAAAGCCTGCCGATGTATCTCCAATGATCAATACTCCTGACAACATGCCTTCCAAGAGCCAGGGGTCCGAAAGAAGACTATCACAACATGTGGTGTACCTCATCCAGTGTACTTAATGCCCCAATAACAACTATATGGGTGAAACCAATCACTACGCTCTTGAGTGAATTCACAGAGAAAAAACGATAAAAGAAAAACACCATATTGCCTGTTGTGAGGCAAACCGCAGCTAGACCAGGGCTGCTCATCCAGCGGCCATGACTGACCCCTCCAACAGAGCTTGCAGTGACTCATCACTCAGGCATTCTGCAGCAGTCTGTTCCTGACCAGGGTCCCAGCCAGATGAACCTCAGGCACAGGTATTTCACTGACCCTGCAAGTTAGTCTGTGCAATTTCACTACTCAGCCAGGAACCTTCTGCTGTCTCGTGGTGTTACAGACTCCTCTAGGCTTCCAGCCTGTCCTTGGTCTCATTCCTGTTCCTGCCCCAGCCTTGTTCTAGCCAACTCCAGCTCTGTACATGCCCTATTCTGACCTTGCTCCAACCCTGTTACTGACCTACTCCAGCCCTGCATCTGACTCCTGACCCCCAAGACCATCGGACTGACTCCAACCCAGCTTCAACCTTTAGCCATAGCTGGACTCCAACTACAGTACTGATGTTGCTTTTCTATGAACTCTGACCTCAGTACTGACCCCCAGCCTGTCCCCCAGACTCCATTTTCAGAGCAGCCCTCAGCCCAGTCCCAACCCTCCATTCAGCTTTGAACAACACTCCACCCACCAGGCCTGAATGCCTGGAACCAGAGCTTGACACGTGGGGGTGAACACTTTTCACAAAACAATCTCTTCATATCTGACCTCTCAGTCCATGTCCTCAAAGGGAACCTGCACACCTTGAAAGGATGAACCTGGGAGCTTAAATTCATAACTTTATTAGACATTAAAAATCATGGTCTTAATAAAGACACTGGATTTATGGCTTATTACAGCAATCTGAAACCCATTAACTCACTTTTTTTGTCCTATGACTGTTGGGGTGTAAATGGGCCACTTTGCCTTGAATGATCTTTTAGCATATGTGTTAGCTACTTATGCTAAACAATCTGTTCCATCTTCTATTTAGCTGTAGCCCTGAAGAACTCTGTGTAGCTTGAAAGTTGGTCTCTTTTACCAACAGAAGTTGGTCCAATAAAAGATATTACCCCACCCACCTTGTTTCTCATCGTTTTTTTTACTAGCCACTTCAGGTTCAAATTTTGCCCTTGCTTACACCGTGTCTAGCCATGTTAAGACCTATGTTCAACTGTGTAGCTAAAGTGTAACTGAAACCAGAATTTGGCCATCTATCTATAAATCAGATGCTATTTTGAACAAAAAGCAAACTCAGGTCTCAAAGACAGGTTGGGCTGACATTACCAGACCATATGACAACAAGGATTGTGTGGATGATAGGATGACTCATGGATGATTGTGAGCCAGCTACTGGAATGGGAGCTTGGTGCTGAAGATGTCTGGCTGAGTTATGGGGCCTGTTTTAGGTTATTAAATCCAAGTGACTGTTTTATTTATGTTGCACCTCTAATGGTATACGAGTACTGTACAGTACTAAAGGAAAATATATGAAGTTCAATATTCAAAGAGTCTTGTCCTCACATGGCAAATAAAGGTTACAGGAATGTAAAAAAATAGACTGCAGCTCACTCCTCACTGTATTTGCACTACAGTTAGCCATTTTAGCAGTGAGAGACCAAGGATTTAAAGGATATAGCTGCTCAAGGACCAGTTCCTGGATCTGGCCAACTTCTGTTCAGCACAGAGCCAAAAAGGATGGGAGTTAAAGTGGCTGTAAAACATCCTGAGGCCATCTAATCTTGGATCTATCCCTAGGCCATTCCCCCCCACAATTAAACTTAAAGTGACCTCAGAGTCTCCTCATGTTAGAGCAGCCGCAACAGGCTATTCTGGTAGCTAGAGATGTGCCCCTTTCCCTCATCACAATCCCAAGTTTTTCCCTCTGCTGGGGATCTGAGTGTGACCTGGTGTAGGACCAGCTATGCCAGTGGAAAATTCCTCTGTGCAAGAAGAATCCTCAAGTGCCACATAGGCTAGCTTTAAACCTACTTTCTCCCCCCATTTCCACTACTAGTGCCCTATGCAAAGTTGGATTATGGGATTTTATTTTTAATGTAGGTGAAGTGAATTTCATCTGAGAATTTGATTTTATCCAGGCATTATCACTCAGGAGAGGTGACGGCAGGAGAGCTGGAAGCCTGAGAATGGGTGTCCTTGGTGGAACATAGAGGGGGAATATGTGTGTGTGAATTGCAGACTGTACCAAAGTGGTGCGATCAA
This sequence comes from Mauremys mutica, assembly GCF_020497125.1. Lineage (NCBI taxonomy): Eukaryota > Metazoa > Chordata > Testudines > Geoemydidae > Mauremys > Mauremys mutica. Next base: position 89,259,276 of record NC_059073.1, on the reverse strand, counting down.
ACTACCCTGTGTTGACACTGCTGGTGCAAACTAAAAGATATCTAGTTTGCATTAACATAGTTCTGTTTGAAAGAAGACCACATTAACACAAACTAGATGCCTTTTAGTTTGTGCCAGCAGGGTCCACATATGGCACTTAGATTGCAACACTTTGGTGTGCTCTGCAATTCACACCCCATAGTCTGCACTGTGATGCAGTGTCGACAAGCCCTAAATCTCATTTTCAAAAGTGATTTAGGCATCTAGGAGTTTAAATCCCATCAACTGTCAATGGGATTTTGGCTCCTAAGTGTCCAAATCCCTTTTGAAAATGAGATCCAGGCTTCTAAATCAGTTAGAGCGCAGCAATGCCTAAATACTTTTAAAAATTTGAGCCTAAGTGAATGACTGTACACCATCACTAATTTATGGTTGCTTTTCTCTAGTTACAACCTGTTCAGTTTGGAGAGTACTCTACTTCTTCTTTCAAAGGTCCTATTGTTTTAGATTCAAAAGTTTGAAGGGCTAAATGAAATAGCTGGTCTGGTCTCTGACTTTGTGCTTATCCTTTCTTACAATTTCCTGCCATAACCCCTTTACATTCAAATCCCTCCCTTCAGTTTAACAAGAGGACATACTGAGCAAGTCCATTCTCACTTACTGCCTCAAAAGCTACATTTTATTGAATGGTATCAAAGGCTGTGCACTCAACAGTTGTAGTTCATCATACATATATAATCAGTTCAGTTTGCTAACTATCTTGTTTATGCAGACACTCCAGATATAATAGTTAGAACTTCATTAGTGCAGACAATAAAAGTCCTATCAAACAGTATGCTATTCTGTCATTCTTTCCCCATTACCATTGGTAAGTGACTTGTACAACATTTGCGAAAGTGCCTTTTGGCTCTGTTCACTTGATTACAGTTTTAAAGTTCTTTATAATTTTAAGGTGTCCTGAATGCTTATTAAATGAACAAAACTAATCATCCTCTATAAAAAAACATCAATTTTGTGGTCCACTCCTTTGATGATATTATTTGAGAAATAACTTCAATCACCAAAAGGATAAGCACTGAGGGTTAAATAAATAATGATAAAGGGATTAAAACCAATGGTCTGATGCTCCATTCCATTCATTATAGATGCTTACCTTGGGAACCAGCAAGTAATAGAGCAGATATATTGCTGGGTGAGTGTTAGCAGCTGATGCCTATTAAGAGAAGAAACCAATTTTTCCAATAGATACCATATCTTTTATTGAAGAATCCATATAATAAATTAGACTTGTGATTCTCCAGTCTGTGTACACAAGATAAATTAAAGATTGTGTAGACTACAATAATTTATTATCATAATTTGGTCTCCAATTCTAGGGATTTTGCCGCCCCAAGCACGGCAGGCAGGCTGCCTCCGGCGGTTTGCCTGTGGAGGGTCCGCTGGTCCTCCAAAGCCGCGGGACCAGCGGACCCTCCGCAGGCATGCCGCCGGAGGCAGCCTGCCTGCTGCCCTCGCGGTGCCGGCAGAGCGCCCCCCGCGGCTTGCTGCCCCAAGCACATGCTTGGCGTACTGGGGCCTGGAGCCGCCCCTGCTCCAATTTAATCATTAGCTTCCTCTTACCATTCAAACTGAATTTTGAATACTGAAATTCAACAGCTTGTAGGAGCTCTGCTGTTATCATGAGCAATGCTAAGCTTTAAGAAAGAAAACATGAAAAGGACAATATCACTCTAGAAAAGACACCCTACGTCCATCTATAAATTGATGGGAGCAGTGGGAATAAGGACATAAAAGTAATTTAATTGTAGATGTTTTATTAAACATTAAAAAATTTAGATGTATTTATAATTACAAGTGCTTTGGAGGATAGGATTAAAATACAAAATGATCAGCAGAAACTGGAGAAATGGTCTGAAGTAAATAGGATGAAATTCAATAAGGACAAATGCAAAGTACTAGACACAGGAAGGAACAATCAGCTGCACACGTACGAAATGGGAAATGACTGCCTAGGAAGGAGTACTCTGGAAAGGGATCTGGGGGTCATAGTGGACCACAAGCTAAATATGAGTCAACAGTGTAGCACTGTTGTAAAAAAAGCAAACATCATTCTGGGATGTATTAGGAGTGTTGTAAGCAAGACACAAGAAGTAATTCTTCTGTTCTACTCTGTGCTATTCGGCCCCAGCTGAAGTATTATGTCCAGTTCTGAGCACCACATTTCAGGAAGGATGTGGACAAATTGGAGAAAGTCCAGAGAAGAGAAACAAAAATGATTAAAGGTCTAGAAAACATGACCTGTGAGGGAAGATTGGGGAAAAATGGGTTTGTATAGTCTGGAGAAGAGGAGACTGAGGAGGAACATGATAAAAGTTTCCAAGTACATAAAAGGTTGTTACAAGGAGGAGGGAGAAAAATTGTTCTTGTTAACCTCTGAGGATAGGACAAGGTTGGACATTAGGAAAAACTTCCTAACTGTCAGGGTAATTCACCACTGGAATAAATTGCCTAGGGAGGCTTTGGAATCTCTATCATTGGAGATTTTTAAGAACAGGTTAGACAAACACCTGTCAGAGAGATGCAGGGGAATGCTGGAGGCGGGTGTGCGGTAGAACCCAGGCCAACCCTCATGGGAAGTGGGGAGGGTGCGTCACGCAACCCCGCTCTGCCCTCAGCTCTGCTCCGGCCCCACCCCCAGCCACATCCCCCAACTGGGGCTCTGTTGGTCCCCATATCCCTGTCTGTGTTCCCCCTGGAGGGCACAGACAGGGGTAAGGAGGGAACACCACCCTGAAAAGTTTGGGGACCACTGGTCTAGATAAGTGGTTCTTAACCAGGAGTCCAGGGTTCCCTGGGGTCTGTGAGCAGGTTTCTGGGGGTCCACCAAGCAGGGACTGCATTAGATTCGCTGGGGCCCAAGGCAGAAAGCCGAAGCCCCACCACATGGGGCTGAATCCCAGGGCCCTGAGCCCTGCCATCCGGGGCTGAAGCTGAAGCTTGAACAATGTAACTTTGTGGGGGCTCCTGTGGCGGGAGGCCACAGGAAATTGCCCTGCTTGTTACACCCCAATGCCGGTCCTGGCCTTTATATGCAGAAAACAAGTTATTGTGGCACAGGTGGGCCATGGAGTTTTTATAGCATGTCATGGGGGCCTCAGAAAGAAAAAGGTTGAGAACCCCTGGTCTAGATAATACTTAGTCCTGCCTTGAGTGCAGACGACTGGACTAGAAGACCTCTCAAGGGCCTTTCCTGTCCTACACTTCTCTGATTCTCTGATTAAGACCCTGCAGTAATTAACTCGTTAGATAAAACACAATAAATTTGTTTTGGTGACTGATGTGAAGACCTCACTACCATTCCCTCACAGCACAGATACTAATCATAAAGAGTCTCTTACTCACATTGGTGAACAGTTACTCACCAATATCAATAAGGGGTTCCCAATCTAGTGCACAGATAGTTAAAGAAAAGTTGTGATGTAGCAGTACTGAAAAGTGGAGGATTGAATAGCTGGGTGACGAGTTATTTCCAGGCCCCAGCTCTTTCACTGGGTCCATTAGCCCAACCAATCAGCATAAGGTATGTCAAACAGGCAGACGATAGTACAGGGATCTGGCATTTTGGAACAGAAAGGAATGTGGTTCAGCGGAAGAGGTGGAGCCAAGTGAGACAAATAGAGGCAGAGGTGTAGCCAATGACAATGAGTTCTTGCTATTACAGGGTGTGATGTGAAGGAGTTGTACATGCTCCCAGGCTCCTGGTTAGCTGCTGATGGCAGCCGAGCTTTACTTGAGCCTTGAAGTGAAAGAGCAAGGGAGGAGTTACTCTAAATACATAGAGTCTAAGTTCATCATTACTAGCTGGCTGGTAATAATGGGGACACCTGATGACCAGTATCAAGGGCCTGGGGATCCGTGAAGCCTGGGCTCATGGATTCTGAATGAGATAGAAGGTGGTGAAGATGACCCATGAGAACAACAGTGGCTAAACCAATTAGGTATGAATTAGGACAGGTTTATACTATGGAGACTGCCAACATAGCTACGCTGACATAGCCCCATAATGTAGATGTAGCCTACACCAACAGAAGGAGTTTTCCTGTCGGTGTAGGAACACCACTTCCATCAACAAAGCTGCCTATGTTGACAGAAGCCCTCTTGGAAATTACAACCATTGGTAATAATAATCATCATAATAAAACATTTAAAAGAACACTTTTGAACATATTTTAAAATTATTAGAATTATTATATTATAGAGACAAGATGGGTGAGGTAATATCTTTTATTGGACAAACTTCTGTTGATGAAAGACACAAGCTTTTGAGCTTACACAGAGCCCGTCTTCAGGTCTCTTTCACCAACAGAAGTTGATAAAAAAAAAGATATTTCCTCATTCACCCTATCTTGCTAATATCCTGGGACCAACATGGCTACAACACTGCAAACAATAATTTATTATAGTAATGTTGGTAGCAGTGCTATATGAAGTTGAGAATATATTTCAACTTAAATCGCTGTTTCTGGAGGTTCATAACAATAAGAAATAAAATTCTTGTAGATTGAAATGTGATGTGAAGTCACAGTCTGGGAAATACTGGGATTATATTGACAGAAAACATGGTTCACCCATTTTTCAAATTATATGGTTTCTTTCTTTTAACTCCTTCAACACAAATTTACAGGTTTCAGATTTTTCTTACCTTTCCACAAATGATGCAGTTAAAAACAAACAAACAAACAAGTGATTTAAAGTACTTAGTGAAGATGAATTGATTTGCTAATTTTTTGTGGGGAAAAAAGACATTTTAAAATAAGGACCAGGATGATTTTTTCTAATATTTCCCTAATGTTTTACTTTTCATCAAAACTGGCTGAAGGGCTAATTTTCAAAGGGCAAATGTCAAGGAGTCCTCTTTGAGACTTGTAAAAGGGATTATGATGGGGTCTACAGGCCCCACATTGAACCAGGGAGGGGAGTAGAGCAATATTGGTCTAGGGAAGCCCCTGCCCCTCTCCCCCCAAACAGATGCAAAGCATGTTCCCAGTGGAGGAGCAGTTTAAAATGACACTGGTAGCCCAGGACAGGAAATAAGCTGCATGTGGCACCAAGAAGCAAAGCTGATGTTGAGAACTGGGTAGGGAGTGGCAATAGCTTTCTGAAGCCTGCTTTAGCAGCAGAACCTTGGATTCCACCTTCTTTGGGAGTTGAAAGCACTGGGAGAAATTGACTGACCGAACTGAACACTTAGGTCTGGTCTCCACGACAAAGGTAGGTTGATGTTAGCTGCCTTGTGTTGACCTAGTTGTGCATGTATCTACACCTAAATTTGTCTTCCACTGATCTAAAATCTCCATTATGCCGACATAGTAACACCACCTCCCCAAGCGGTGTTGAGCAATGGTTGATGTAGTGAGGTTGATATGGCGTGAATGTAGCCACTGTGTTACCTACGTTGACCCTAACCATCCTCCAGCAGCTATCTCACAATACCTGATGCTGACTGCTCTAGTCACAATTATGAACTCCACTGCTCAGAGGTCACAGAGACTGGAAAGCCCCACGATTTTTTGAAATACCTTTTCTTGATTGTCCAGGTTAGAGAGTGCACAGTAGCTCTCCATTATTGTGTGCAACTGCCCAGCTGACCATGCTGGCTACATGCTCCAAATGCGCTCCCTCTTCAAATAGACAGGAGATATGGAGCTCCTGAGGCTGTGGGAAGAAGAGGATGTTCAGGCACAGCTACAGACCAGCCATAGAAATGTGCACATCCACAAGCAGGTTGCAGGAGAAGGAGTATGACAGGGATTAGCAGCAGTGCCATGTGAAAACAAAGGAACTGTGGCAGGCATATCAGAAACCCAGGGAAGCCAACAGTCAGTCTGGTGCTGAGCTGCAGACCTGATGCTTTTATAAAGAGGAGCATCCCATACTTGGTGCAGACTCAACTACCATCCTGCACACTACCACAGATCCCTCTGAGGATCCACAGTCACAGGTCCCTGGCATGAATGCTGAGGGGAAGGAGGAGGTGGATGAGGAAGAGGATGGGGAATAGGCGACCAGGAGGTCCAGCTGTGCTGCAAGCCAGAACTTATTTGAGACTCCACCACAGTCCACCCAGTCTTGGCAGTGAAGCACAGGCTTGCCTGATGCAGGGGAAGGAATCTCAGATAAGTGGGTAAATTTATTTCCCACTACAGTGATGGCATCCCCAGCATAGCAGGACACAGTTGTCAACTTTTCATTAATTTACTGGTACTAGCAGAAGTATCAGAACAACAAAGAGAGGTAGAGTTGTTATCTGCTTTTTATTCCCCCATAGAGTTAGGAAACAAGGGGATTGTGGGGGTGGGGGGAAGACGGGACATGCAGAGCAGTTTGTTTATGTAGGCAGGGAAGTCCCTGGAATCCTCCTGGGAGATCTCGATGAAACGTTCAGGAAGATCCTCTGCAATCCTCTCCTGAAGGTTTCCATGGCAGCCTTATTTCTTCCTCTACCGTAGGACACTTTCCCGTGCCAGGTGGTGATAACTTTGACAGTCACCAGTGCAATCAATAGGCTAGCAGCATACAGGCCCCAGGGCAGCTTTGATACCCCAGCAGCAGCTGTGCTCTCTGTGCCTTTGTTACCCTCTGGAGTGAAGTATCAGCTAAAATCACCACGTCCTGTGGAAAACAGTGCCAGTATTCAGTGCTATTACCCATCACTCATAGTTTCATGCAACTGATCAATTCAACTCACCATAGCAGGAGCTGTGAGGGGCATCATGCACAAGGACTCTGAAGCATATCAATAAGCATATCTTGTGTAAAACTTTAGCTGAGCAAGGGAAGGGAGTTCTGAATCTTAACTTCCACTTTACATTGTGACTATACAGTGGATGGTACTCTCTGTCTTTTATCTGTAGCTGCTGCCATTGCGTCCTGGAAGGGCTACCCCTGCACACGTGTGGAACACCTGAGCCAGATAAGAAGGAGAAATAAGAGGATGCAGGCAGATCCTGAAAGCCAGTGCTGCATCAGACCATGAACTGGAGGCCTGGAGGATGAATATTGCACATTATGTGGAGAAGGAAAAAGCAGACAGGAGAAAGGCCCAGGAGTCAGAGAGAAAGATGCACCAGGATGTAATGAGGCTTCTTCGGCAGCAAACAGATGCTTCAGACTCTTGTGGACCTACAGGTTCAACAATCCCAGGCTCACCTACTTTTGTAGTCCATGGAGAACTGCAGTACAGCACCTCCCTATTACCTCCCTCTCCCCCCCAACATTCCATGTGGCATCAGGGGCCACATCCCTACTCCTACCACTCACACCAGGGGCCCTTAAGGACAACCACAGATTCATATACTCTGAACTCTGAGAGCCACAGTTGAGGTCTGTGTAGCTAAAATGGACATGAATGTTCCTTTTCCATCTTTAAGCTCTTTTCCATAAACGTGTTAAGGTTTTAATATATTTGCTTTTAACTTGCACAGAATTTTTGAAGTGTTTTTGTTAGTCAATAAAACTGTTTGGAAAATAATTCATCCATATTAGTTCCCAACATATGCTGCAGAATGGCTGGTGATACTGAAAGCACCCAATTACTTGTGATTGTACACTTTGACACACCTCATAAGATCAGCTACAAACACTGTAATAATCATAAACGTACAGCAAGCAACACAAAATTAGAAGGTGAATTGTCAGTGTTGTATTCATAGATGTGCAACAAGCACCACACAATTCCTAACAACCTTCAGACTGCAGAGCCAGGTAGAGGACAGTACACATTACTATGGCTCGCTGTTAAAGTGCTCTTTCAAAGCCATATAGTTCCATGATGAGCTCCTCTAACAGCCCATGTGTCTGGCTGTTCAAATTCAGCAGACAGCCACTCCACCTCCACCCCGCTGGCAAGTTTTTCCCCTTTGCTTCATAGATATTGTGCAGGAAACAGTAGAGAGCTGTAACTGTTGGGATATTTTTCTCACTGAAATCCAATCTTGTAAGTAAACACCACCAATGCCCCTTCAATCTACCCAAAGCACATTCAACTGTCATTCTGCACCTTCTGAGCCAGTTATTGTCTCTTACCTTGGTGCTGTCAAGTGGCTGGTGTAAGTCTTCATGAGCCAGGGCAATAAGAGGTAGGTTGGGTCCCCCAGAATCACTACTGGCAGGTCACCATCACCAGTGGTAATCTGCCAGTCAGGAAAGAAAGTCCCTGCTTGCAGCGTTCTGAACAATCCTGTGTTCTTAAAGATGAGAGCATCATGCATCTTCCCTGACCAGCCCACACTGATGTTGGGGAAGCATCCACAGTGATCCACCAGTACTTGCATAACCATAGAAAAATAGCTTTTCTGTTGATGTGCTCCTTGGCAAGATGATCTAGTGCCAACGTAGGGCTATGCATGCCATCTTTCACCCCACTACAGTTTGAGAACCCCACTACTGCAAATCCATCCATTATGTCCTGCATATTGACAAGAGTCACAATCCTGCATAGCAGAAAATTATTAATGTCCCTCACACTTGCATGACAACGCCCCGCCCCCCGCTCCCCAGTGGATTTTCCAACTCCAAAATGATTTCCCACTGACTAGTAGCAATGCAAATTTCCACAGTGTAATCACCATTCACTTCTCCACTGTCAATGCAGTTCTCATTCTGGTGTTCCTGCACTGGAAGTGGGGGTGAGCTTAGCACACAGATCCAGGAAGGTGGCCTTGCACATCCAAAAGTTCTGCAGCCACTGCTCATCATCCCAAGCCTGCATTATGGTGCAATCTTACTAGTATGTGCTTGTTTCTTGATCCCTGAAATGGTGCTCCACTCTTTGCAGTTTCTCTGTGAATGCCACCAGTAATCTTGAATTGGTTCTCACTATGTCACACAGCAATCTGACCTAAAAGAAATCATCATGTTCTCTGCAGCACTTAAATGAGAAACAGGTTGTCCTGGCAGTCAGACAAAATCCATTGTTCTGAAATCAAGCCAAGTTTCTGAATGGCTGTGCTACTGCCAAAATCATACAGAAAATTTACATTCCCAAACATATCTCAGATCCTGGTCCTCGTGAAGATGTCTCCCTGTTCTCAACCTATATGCTGTGCTGGTCCTTAACCTTCACTTCATCCATTGTAGCAATTAATCTATTCTGTTCTACTGCATTTGTCAGGTGTGCTCTTTAAAACAAAAACAATCTTAAGCATCAGAAATATCTTTTATACAATTTTAACTCCTTAGAAGTATTATGTAAGCATTAAATATTGCCTTGGCAATAGTTCAGAAAGACTTAGAATATGATCTCAATAAAGGTGGACCACTAACTTTTTTGAAAAATAAGTATTTTGTACTAGAACTAGGGCATGGTTAGTGCATCAAAATGATTAGGAGACAGGTTAGCTAGCTAACTAGCTAGCTAGACAGACAAGGGATAGGCACTATTGTTAAAGATCCTTCTATTTTCATCAAGACATAGTGAGTGATACTACTAGAAATGTTAGTCTTTCAAACTGGTACATATCTTTAAGGGTGCCCTGCCTAGAAACATGGATGGATGGATGATTTCTTGGTGCAACCCTCTTCTAAAAGTCATTGGTCCCAAACATAGCATTTTTTGTTCTGAAGCAAGAACGCTTGTGAGAGTAAGTAATGGCTGGGTAGCAAGGCTAGTAACAATGGATAAAATTCATCCTATTTTTTAAATCAATGGATTTACACCAGGGACAGAATCTCTAGTTTAATGAACACTTGTTAATAAGAGCCAAAGGAATCATTTTGAATAGAGAATTAAGCTGATAACTAAATACAACCATTAGGTTTTGAATCTGTAACAGGTCTTACCAAAGTCTCAGTCATGATATACAGGCTAATTTATGCTCACAGTTTCAAAGTGCTGAGCAAAAACAAAACTGACACTAATGACCCAATTAATAGCACAATACTGCAAACTATGGGCCATGTGGGCTACAAGCCATTGCAATCACTAATAGTGTATTCCTCCAGTTAATTTCTTCTGCAGTGTCTAACCTCAAGGGAGCAACCTGACTAGTCGTTAGAAGGTTAGCAATATAATTCAGTCTCTCAAAAGTTATCAATCTGATGTGGCAAGGATATAGCCTTAGAAATCATTGTGCCTCCATTGTATTGTGTTTTCTTGCTTTTATAACCTGCTCAGAATAGCACCATGCTTCCATTGTTTTCAGATTAAAGAGGCTGAGTGAGACTATATATAAGCATCTTTGACTCAAAGATAACACAGTGCTATTAGTCTGGGAAAAGACAAACATTTCTTGGCTGATTCCATAATATCTGGTATAGACAGAAGTTTGGAACTGTTGGCAAAGATGATTTCATGATTTCAGTCAAGATCCTCAGACTAGATGGCAGAAAAAAAAATACATCTTGAAAGAAAAGCAAAAACGGAACAATTTTATTCAAAGAGATTGAGTAAGGTAAAAGTTCAAATAGATGTTTCTCTCCAAGAAACAGAAAGAAAACTGATAGAAGGGTGCATATGAATCAGTGGATTTTCTGTTTTGTTCTTGTTGTGATCATAAGGTAGGCCTTTTCCTGCCTCTTCATCAGAGAAATTCATCCCTTTTTCCTCAAGCCCCCAACTAGCAATAATTTTACTTGGCCAAGGAAAGCTAGATTGGACCACTAGTGTTTTTAGCAAAACCACAGGAACGAATCACTCTTACAAGGACTCTGCATGCTAGCTCTACAGTGCTTTCAGCATCTGCTAAGCTGCTAAATTGGTGAAGGGCTAATAAATTGAACTTAGTTTCTACAAGGTAGCATGAAGTGGTAAACACAGGGCTACTGGGCCAATCACAAAGCAGAATTGTGTCTCTAATGTCAAAAAACTGTAACCCCAACTAGCCATGCTTAGTGCCAGATATATTAAAAAACTGGAGGTTTTCTAATTTTGTTTTTATAGACAGTGCAGGTAAAATGGTCATGAACAATAGCTAAAAAATCTTCCAAGAAAAACTCAAAGAAGTTAATTACATATAAAGATGTGCTTATCAAAGATATACTAATTTCCATACTAAGAAAAGTAGAATCAAACTTGAAATTGTCATTAAAATATTAATTGTTAGTTATTCAGCAGTTGATGGCTAGTTAACAAAAACCTTGCGGTCCTGTTTCACGGTCATATTAACACAACTTTACACTGCTCTGGCACTGTAAAGGGTCCTTAAAGTGAGTGCAAATGTAAGGCTGTGTCTACACTACAAAACTAACTTACATTGGCATACAGCCACTGCAGTTATAAAACTGCATATGTGTGTGTGCGCACTTGGCTCATGTCAGCGGTGCGCATCCTCCCCAGGACAGGACCATTGTATCAGTTGTATTGTCAATGTGGGGCATTGTGTGATGGCTCCAGAAATCCAGTAACAGTCGACATAGGCAATGCAGTGTCTACACTGACACTGTGTTGACCTAATTACATCAGCTGTGACCCTACGCAGCTCGGGGAGCAGATGTTTCTAAATTGGTATAGAGAGGTACATCAGCAGGAGCCAAATTTAAGTGAAGACACTACCACAACTAGTCAACACACATTGACCTAATCCTGAAGTGTAGACCAGGCCTAAATTTTAACCACTTCAAGGCTACTTTACCCTGCCAGAGAGATGTAAAGTGGCCTTATAATAAATGTGAAAGGCCCTATGGATTTCATTTAGATTTCTGTTTAGAACAAACCATGCACTATATTGTATTACACATCTAAAGTTATTGCACATCTAAAGTTATTTAACATGTTCATTTATACATAAATCAACAGAGAGGCATGCATTATAAAAAGTTGATAGAATACATCCACATAACAATGTAGATTTTTTGACAGTAGTCTAGGTATCATGTCTTTGCAAATATTAGCCTAATCAGTAATAAAAAACAAACAATAAAACACAGCACATTAATGCAATCTTTGATTTTCACATTTTATTGTCTTTCCTACTGAATCTCACCAAGGAATTGAGTTTTCTTGTTTATATACCAGACATTTAAGGTATGTGTACACTGCACTAAAACTCCCACAGCTGGCCCATTGCTGCGGAGCTATAAAATTGAAGTCTAGGCGCCCGGGATAAGGCTAGAGCCCAGGCTCTGTCACCCTTTCCCTTGTGGGTTCCCAGCTCAAGCTCAAACATTGCAATTTTATAGCCCTGCAACCTGAGCCTCGCAAGGCTGAGTCATTTTATTGCAGTTGTAGAGCTACCCTAACACACAATACAAATGTGTTTTTCTATTATACAATTCCTTGGGCCCAGATCCACACATAGGATCTGACCCTGATGCATATCCACATAGAAAGGAGGGTGGGGGACCCACTTCAATTTTTGATGGGCGGTGATGGTGGAATAAAGAGGCAAATGGTCCTATTCTAAAAACATCCCATGACACTTGCAGCCAGTTTGATTGCCCTCTCCCTTGGTAGTTCCATCAGTGATTTGTTTTAATCAGCAGGTAATTTAATACAGTTTGATAAAAGACTATGGGTTAGGGAAAAAATCCTGCTGTGCGAATGGACACACCCTTAGAGGTTGGGGGAGCAGATCTGGAAGGATGCTAAGGAGGGAAGGGGAGTCAGATGAAGGGGTCAGGAGCCAAAGAAATTAACTTTGCCACTGTAAAGAGCCTGCACAAGACCTTGGTAAGCAGACCCTTGGCTAACTGTCAGCCAGACCCTGCTGTGCCTCTTACACACCCAGCCAGGTAGCACTGGGAGCAAGGGCTGGGGGAGGAAGGAAACCCAAAGAGGGGCTGCACCCACTTTACCATAGTAGCTTGTAGGCTGGTCTCAGCACTGAACCATGGGCAGTGGCTGGGCCTCTCCCTCCTTTAAGTCTCTTTCTTTGTGTGTACGGAGTCCCAGAGGCTTGTCAGTCAGGCCAGGCTGATGTTGTGGGGTTGGCTCCTCTCTGCATGAGTTAAGGAGGACGAACACCACTAATGTGTCATTGTCATTCATGTTGGGTTAAGATGTTGCACTCTTATCATTAGTGCGGCAATGAGTCGGGGGCTGGGGTGAGGTTACTATTTCCTCCCAGTCCTCAGTCTTTTTCTTCCAACACTGCCCGCACTGCACTCTTTGCTCATGCAGCTGTGCCTGCCGATGCCTGGCTTACCCTGCTTTCCCTGGGAAAAGCATCCACCCCTGGGGGGAGACACCAGTACATCTACGTAATTAAATAACAGCACCAAGCGGAAGAGAGAGGAGGCAATTATTAGTTTCTGTGGATGGTGACTATTTTAGGAATTGCAGCACTTCAGTGTTTTTATTTATTTACTTTGGGGGTAGGAGGGAGGAGTATATTTCTGGACTTGTCCTTTTTTCTCTGTCTGGCGTGTTTAGTGCTGGCTAATTGGGCCAGTCGTGCTATATGGAGAGTAGACTGGCCCCTTCTGTTTGAACATTTTGTTTCTGAGCATTATTTTATTTCTTCCAATTTTTTTCACTTGATCAATATGTGAGTGTGAGTGTGTGTGTGTGTGTGTGTGTGTGTGTGAGAGTGGATGCATGCCACTGCCAGTGGATGGTGCATTGTGGGTGAAGAGTCAAGGGATGCCAACTGGTGAATGTGGTGCACAAATTAACCCAAACTGGAAGATTGCTTGGTGGCCTCAAAGGTTAGTTACCACTAAGAGCTGTCTAGTGGGTGACCAGTCCTGGCAAAAGGAATGACCCATCTATGGACTCCATTAATTCGGGGAAGTCTTTGCACTGGGTGTGCTTGGGCAAACTCTAGATCAGAGAACAGCAACCTTTGGCACGTGGCCCATTAGGGAAATCTGCTGATGGGTGGGACGGTTTGTTTACCTGCAGCGTCCACAGGTTTGGCCGATCGCGGCTCCCCCTGGCTGCGGTTCGCTGTTCCAGGCCAATGGGGGCTGCGGGAAGTGGTGTGGGCTGAGGGATGTGCTGGCCACCACTTCTCACTTAGGCTGAGCCAGAAATAACAATGGGCAGCCTCATTCCACTTGGCATATATTGCCAAACGTCGGAACTCTGCTGCATGTTTACAACTGTTTGAAGTGCTGCTTCAGCTGTATGTTTGAGATGCAGGTCATCAAAGGTCACCTCCCCATTACTTGAACAAAGTCCTCAAATTGTCCCAGAAGTAGGCTTGACTTTTCCAGGAGTAGAGGTGCCGAACCCAGGGCTTTCCTGATAAGCAGGCCTAATCAGTCTCCACGGGCTTGGTCAGTGGGGTAAGACAGCAGGTGTAGCAGAAATAGGAGCCAACACTGATTTAGGAACCCATGAAATTTGTCGCAATTGCTATTGAACTTGTCAGCTTGGGCTTGTGAGGGTGAAGGGCAGGGGGTCAGATGAAGACTGTGCGGCTTGAACTTTCAGGACTGCATGCTGGGCCTGCAGAATGACAACCTGGACCTGAACGGTTTGTAGGACTCCCACTATCTCCATTAGAACGATACTGGCCTTGATAGGATCCATGCTTGGCATATCCATTCTAGTTCCTTTATTGTTTGTATTTTTGGACTGCTCAAACTGTCAGAGACCAGGCTGTGGACAGACGTGCCCAGTGGTTGGAGCAAGAGTTGGTAGCCAGGAATAGGAGCCCAGAGTCAAAACACGAATCAGAGGATAGAATCCTGGGGCCAAGAGTCAGAGCCAGAAGTCAGGAGTCAGAGCCAAGGGTCAGGAGTCAGAGGCCAGGTGCCCAAGTCAAGGGTCAGAGCTGAAGTCAGGAGTTGGGGCTGAGGGTCAGAGCCAGGTTACCTGGGGTGAAGTAAGGCAGGAGCAGGGCTGGGTTCAAGGCAGGCACTACTGCAGTCATGGGCAAATGCTACGAGCAGCCACCAAACAGCTGCTGGGTGTCAGAGCCGGGTTGCCGACTCTTCCCACCAATTAGGCAGCGTAGCCATTCAGGGAACCTGCTACAGGACAGCTGTACTATTAGGTTGTCCAGATACTGGTTCTGCTGCTGGTCCCGATTTCTGACAATAATATGATCAGTGCCAAAGAAACCATCGCTCAAATGTAGAAAAATCACAAACCACCGCCTAGTGACTAATCTCTCTTTTCTAAGCAATCTAATCCAGAACTAGTAAGCAAAACAAAACAGTCTCTAGTGACTGTTCTCAGTGCTAGTATCCTGCATCCTTCTCAGTCAGGCCTCAACCCAGGCCATAGTATAGAGACAGCATTTGTTACTCAAATGGATGATCTCCTGTGCATAGACAAGGGAAGTATATGCACACTCATCCTGCTGGACCTTTCTGGAGAATTTTAAATCAGTAATCACCCAATACTTCTGTATCTTGCCTACACACACGTCAGAGCTGTTCTCAACATGCCTTTGCTGACTCAGGGAGAGGTAGACAGAGCTGTGTTGATAAGGCTCCGTTATTTTCTCTCTGAGAGGACTCAGAGGGTAGTATTGGGTAATTGCACATCTGTTTCAATGGCTCTGCCAGATGGGGTGCAGTGGATTTCTACCCTGCCATCCTCTTGTTAAGTAGGAGAGATAGCCAGTGAGACAGCCTGGGGTGCAGTGTCTTCAGAATACCTAGCAGTATGCTTGGTAGTACACTGATGATACTCAGCCCTACATCTCCATTCCATCAGACCCGGATGGTATGGTTACCTGGCTTTCCTGGTGTCTGGTCAAGAGTGTGATCTGGATGAAAGTAAGGTCAAGTTATGTTCTTTGTCACCTTCAGACTGGATTATCAGCAAAGTGCTTTACTTGCAGTTGCCCTTAAAGATCATTTGGAAACTTCCGCAAATGCACAAAACAGCTGACTACTTATTCAGCTGTTTGAGCGTATTACACGTTGCATCATAGACTGCATAAACTTTTAACAGGAATAAAAACTTATTCCATGGTTAAAGTGAGAAAACATGACTCTGAATACTCAGTCACTTTTCAGAGTAGTACAAAAATAAGCTTTGTCCCTTCGGTTTCTTTTTTCCTTACAATTTTATTGAAATGGAGGTAATCACCCTAAATAAATTTAATTGACATATGGCTCCAAAAATAAAGGTTCGTGTTTTGTGCCTTGGTGTCAGAAATGAAAACACTTTGAAAAATTACAAGATATACACAAGTACTAAAGCAATTTACTTACAAGTGTTTTATGGGAAAACACTATAATAAAGTAGCTTGTTTGGGGATACATTTAGCTGTATTAATGCTGAAATGGGTGGGATTGTTGATAAAACATTTAGGGTGACATTGTGAGTAGAGTATGAAGTCCTCCTTTTGTGTGGTTTAAAAACATATGTTTGTTGTATGTAACTGGTGCTTTACTGGAAAAAAAATCAGATTTGTTTTACAGCTTTCTTTCTGCTGGAATAGCAGTTGTAAATATACTTTCATTATTATTCCTAGTCCTTTTGGTAGGTGTATATCCCAGTAGTACATAGACTTGTAATGCTGCACAGAGGGTTAAGATTTTCAACAGATTAATATTAATCTAAAGGTACTGAACATTAAAATGAAATTGCATTTTTACATATGAATGACATTTTATGATGACATGATTAGATGAGATATCTAATAAACTCTGGTCTGGAAAAGGCTGAGTCTTACAATAAAAAAAAATTAGTACAGCTGTCGCTAGACAGATCCAGACTAGAAATAAAGTGCAAATTTTTAACAGTGAAGGTAATTGACCTTTGGCACAAACTTACCTTGGGATGTGGTGGATGATTTGAAGTAGTTAAATCAAGATTGGCTATCTTTCTAGCTCAACCAGAAATCTTGGTCTCGATGCAAGAATCGCTGGATGAAATTCTATGGCCTGTGTTATATAGGAAATCAGACTATAAGTTCATAATGGTCTATTCTGTTCTTAAAATCTATGAGTATGCAGTTTGTATGGGGAAAATATCTAGAGTTGTTGACTTTTCAGATACAATCACAATCTTAAACCAAAACCATTGCAATCTGGTTCAGGTCATAAAAATCACCACTGAATGTTTCAGTGCAGAAGCTCCAGGCATACACTGTATGTATGTGTATATACTTGTGTACAATATTTTAAATGGGCCTTTGAGTCAAGTACGTGTGAGAAAATAGTTACTATAGTAAATAAATATTTTGGTTCACCAGCAGAATACACAGGCTTGTAAAAGTCATTGAAGTTAACATGCATGTGATTAATTCAGTTAAAAAACTAGACTAATCTGTTTTTTAATTCCAATTACCCATTTTAAGACAGATGATGAAATTTCACAAGATGCTAATCCACTATGCCTGATGACTTCGCTCAACCCACAGTTTGCCCTTGCCCTAGCAATAGGAAATATTTGTGGAGCAGATTTCTCCTTCAAGGAGCAACTGTTTGGCTTCCAATTCCTGCAAAATTCAGTTGGGCTTTTAGTTCAAGGAATGGTCCAGAAATCATTCTTTTCTCTTTTGAGGGGCCAGAGTGAGATTAGAAAGAGTAACCTCCAAGACACAAAGTAGGGGGAACCACTCTTTAGTTTCCCTTAAAGCCCTAATTCTCACGCTTAGGGAAAAGTCCTGTTGAATTTAATAGGGATATAATCTGTAGGGTTCTACAGAAATTTAATATATATCTGGGTACAGTACTTAAAACCCTGAAATTTGATAATATATTATATCTGTTTTGCAGATTTTTTGAAACAGCCTATAGAATTGGATAGCAGGGATATAATTCCCTATTACATGCTATAATGCAGGGATCGGAACCATTGGAATGCGTCTCACCAGGGTAAGCACCCCAGCAGGCTGGGCCGGGCCGGTTTGTTTACCTGCTGTGTCCGCAGGTTCTGCTGATCGCAGCTCCCACTGGCTGCAGTTCGCCGCTCCAGGCCAATGGGGGCTGTGAGAAGCTGCGGCCAACACATCCCTTGGCCCGCGACGCTTTCCGCAGCCCCCATTGGCATGGGATGGCGGACCATGGCCAGTGGGAGCCCGAACGGCCAAACCTGCAGATGCATCAGGTAAACAAATCAGCCCGGCCCACCAGGGGGCTTACCCTGGTGGTCCACATGCCAAAGGTTGCCGATCCCTGCTATAATGCATGGTGGAAGTGGAGGAGTTGCTTTGTATGTAAGACAGTGATATGATTGCTCAGAGCTCCAGTATGAAACTGGAGAAAAGCCTGTTGAGAGTCTTTGCTTTAAGTTTAGAGGCAAGAGCAACAAGAGTGATGTCGTGGTGGGCGTGTGCTAACCTTCTGATCCAGTAGTCTATGAGGTAGACGAGGCTTTCGTTAGACAACTAACTGAAGTTTCCAGATCACATGCCCTGGCTCTAATGGGGGACTTCAATTACCCTGACATTTGCTAGGACAGCAATACAGCAGTGCACAGACAATCCAGGAAATTTTTGGAGAGTGTTGGGGACAACTTCCTGGTACAAGTGCTGGAGGAAACAACTAGGGGCCGTGCTCCTCTTGACCTGCTGCTCACAAACAGAGAAGAAATAGTAGGGGAAGTAGAAGTGGGTGGCAACCTAGGCAGCAGTGACCATGAGATGGTTGAGTTCAGGATCCTGACAAAAGGAAGAAAGGAGAGTAGCAAAATACACACCCTGGACTTCAGAAAAGCAGACTTAGACTCCTACAAGGAACTGATGGGCAGGATCCCCTGGCAGGCTAATATAAGGGGGAAAGGAGTCCAGGACAGCTGGCTGTATTTAAAGAAGCCTTATTGAGGGCACAGGAACAAACCATCCCGACGTGCAGAAAGAATAGCAAATATGGTAGGCGACCAGTTTGGCTTAACAGTGAAATATTTGGGAGCTTAAACTCAAAAAGGAAGCTTACAAGAAGTGGAAATTTGGACAGATGACTAGGGAGGAGTATAAAAATATTGCTCGAGCATGCAGGAGTGTAATCAGGAAGGCCAAGACACAACTGGAGTTGCAGCTAGCAAGGGATGTGACGAGTAACAAGAAGGGTTTCTACAGGTATGTTAGCAACAAGAAGAAGGTCAGGGAAAGTGTGGGACCCTTACTGAATGGGGGAGGCAACATAGTGACAGATGATGTGGAAAAAGCTGAAGTACTCAATGCTTTTTTTGCCTCTGTCTTCACAGACAAGGTCAGCTCCCAGACTCCTGCACTAGGCAACACAGTATGGGGAAGAGGTGAGCAGCCCTCAGTGGTGAAAGAACAGGTTAAGGACTATTTAGAAAAGCTGGACATGCACAAGTCCATGGGTCCAGATCTAATGCATCCAAGGGTGCTGAGGGAATTGGCTGATATGACTGCAGAGCCATTGGCCATTATCTTTGAAAATTCATGGCGATCGGGGGAGGTCCCGGACGATTGAAAAAAACGCAAATATAGTACCCATCTTTAAAAAAGGGAAGAAAGAGAACCCAGGGAACTAAAGACTGGTCAGCCTCACTTCATTCCCCAGCAAAATCATGGAGCAGGTCCTGAAGGAATTCATTTTGAAGCACTTGGAGGAGAGGAAGGTGATCAGGAACAGGAAACATGGATTCCCCAAGGGCAAGTCCTGGATGAATGGACTATAAAATGGATAGAAAGATGGCTAGATTGTCAGGCTTAACGGGTAGTGATCAACGGTTTAATGTCTAGTTGGCAGCTGGTATCAAGTGGAGTGCCCCAGGAGTCGGCCCTGGGGCCGGTTTTGTTCAACGTCTTTATTAAGGATCTGGATGATGGGATGAATTGCACCCTCAGCAAGTTCACAGATGACACTAAGCTGGGGGGAGAGGTAGCTACGCTGGAGGGTAGGGATAGGTTCAGAGTGACCTAGACAAATTAGAGGATTTGGCCAAAAGAAATCTGATGAGGTTCAACAAGGATAAGTGCAGAGTCCTGCACTTAGGAAGGAAGAATCCCATGCCCCACTACAGGCTGGGGACTGACTTGCTAAGCAGCAGTTCTGCAGAAAATGACCTGGGGATTACAGTGGATGAGAAGCTGGATATGAGTCAGCAGTGTGCCCTTGTTGCCAAGAAGGCTAATGGCATTGCCAGCAGATCGAGGGAAGTGATTATTGCCCTCTATTCGGCACTGGTGAGGCCACACCTGGAGTACTGTGTCCAGTTTAGCAAATAGTGTAATGATCATCACACACTGTTCCCAATTGTAGGACTGTTACAAGCAAACAGAGACTACTGAGGCATCGAGTCAGATTAGCCAATGCTTCCTTGAACCCACAAGGGATGATTTTAAAAACAGGAGCTACTTTTGGAAATAGCTGAAGCAAAAGGTGTGCATGTATAGGTCAAGATATTCAAAAGTGAGTAGTGATGCTGGATGCATTAATTTTGGGGTGCGTAACCAGAGACACCTCTAAGGGGCCTAATTTTCAGAAAGCATTGAGCCCTCACCTTCTGAAAAGTAGGTCCCTTTAAGATGCCTTAAGGCACTCAAAATCATTAGTACTTTTGTTGTTGTTTAGTTGTGCCTTTAAAAAAAAAAGATCTTTCTCTTTGGTAAAATATGTTGCTTCTTCAGAAATACAGCTTCCAAAATATGCCCATTTCAGTACATGGCAATTAGGGATACAGCTGAAGTGAGAGTTCAGAACTGCATTTGCATTCTGAGCTCTCCGCCAAACTCTATGAGTTTTTGTTTAGGCCCATTGCTAACTAATTCATTTCTGCACAAACTGGTTGCCTCAAGAATGCAAAGCAATTTCTGAGTTGCTGTGATTTGTCCTATGGCAGTGGTTTTCAAACTTTATTTCTGGGGACCCAGTTGAAGAAAATTGTTGATGCCCATGACCCAATGGAGCTGGGGATGAGGGGCTTGGGTATGGGAGGGCTCAGGGCTGGGGCAGAGGTTTGAGGTGCGGGGGTGAGGGCTGTGGGGTGGGGCCAGGAATGAGGGGTTCAGGGTGTGGGAGGGGGCTCTGGGCTGGGGCAGGGGGTTGGGGTGCAGGAGGGGGTCAGGACTCTGGGTGGGAGTGCAGGCTCTGGGCTGGGGCCAGGGATGAGGGGTTTGGGGTACAGGAGGGACTCTGGATTTGGGGGAGGGCTCAGGGTTGCGGCAGGGGATTGGGATGTGGGGTTGGGGCACGGACTTACCTCCGGTGGCTCCTGGTCAGTGGTGCAGCCGGGGTGCAGAGGCAGGCTTCCCGCCTGTCCTGGCACCTTGGACCACACTGTGCCTGAAGCGGCCAGCAGCAGGTCTGGCTCCTAGGTGGAGGCATGCAAGAGGCTCCACATGGCTCTTGACTGCAGGCACCCCCCACCCCCCAGCTCCAATTGGCCAGTGCAGAGCTGGTGCTCTGGGCGGGGGCAACGTGCAGAGCCCCGTGGCTCCCCCTGCCGAGAAGCTGGACCCGCTGCTGGACACTTCTGGGGCACAGCATGGTGTCAGAACAGGTAGGCACTTTTAACCATCCCGGTTGGCGATGCTGACCAGAGCGACCCAGTGCCTTACATGCCACGACCCAGTCCTGGGTCATGACCTGAACTTTGAAAAATGCTGGCCTATGGAACACTTCTGTTGCTTTCCCTGTGGTACAGTTTGTATAGCGGGGGTGCTGAGAGCCATTGAACCAAACTGTAAACCCTGCATATAATGGAAACCACTTTAAGCCATGGGGTGCAGCAGCACCCCCAGCACCCCCCAGTTTCAGCACCTATGCCCCTAGTGAAACTTTAGAAAAGCTGGTCACTGATAACATACACCTTTAAAAATGATTACAAATTAACTGGTTCTACATGAATAAAAAGACCAATTGAAACATAAAATATTAATCTGTGCAGCTTTGCAGGTGAAAAACAGCAATTTCTGCAGTTAGGTGGCACTGTTTCCTTTTCTTAAGAAAGCCTTGTTGTCAGCGTGTTTCAAATGCAGTAAGAAGATGTGATTTAGCCCTTTCAGATTAAGTAGATAGAATCAAGGCCACATGCTGGAAAGGAACTGGATAAACATTTCTCTATTTTACAGGGTCCTTAATTATTTACCTCCCCATTTCACTCTGGAGCTAATATTTACCCTCTACTGTATATGTTGAATTGACACTTCACCTTGTAAGGCACCATAATTGTGGTGTCTGCTGGCTAGGAAAAATTGCTGAAGGTGAAATGTCATGTCTGTCCAGATGTCCTGCCTGGAGTCCTGTGCCCTACTTAAACTTCACATTAAGGGTGAATTTCACTCTCACAAGGAAATGGAGGGCATGGCCCCCAAGACCACTACAGTTCTACATTGTGGCTGTGCAGCCATGTTGCTGGGGATCTTCACACTGGCCCAGGTGCATGGAGGGTCCATGTTTATGTGGATGAAATGTCTCTTATGTACACATCACAAGTGGTTTGGAGGGGCCATGACCATGTAGGGTCATGGGAGTGGTCAGAAGGTTTGAGCTAAACCCTGCCTCTGATATGTTGGGGGGAGTCAGGGGCGGCTCCAGGCACCAGCACGCCAAGCACATGCCTGGGGCGGCAAGCCGGGGAGGGCGCTCTGCCAGTCGCTGCGAGGGCAGCAGGCAGGCTGCCTTTGGCGGCATGCCTGCAGATGATCCGCTGGTCCCGTGGCTTCGGCGGACCTCCCGCTGGCTGCCGCCGAATCCGCGGGACCGGGGACCTCCTGCAGGCAAGCCACCGAAGGCAGCCTGCCTGCCTGCCGTGCTTGGGGCGGCAAAATACCTAGAGCCGCCCCTGGATGGAGTTTACTTCCAAGCTCCGCCCACACATTACACCTATGTAAAGCCCAGTTACTCCGCCTTTGTGAAAAAATAGGGCAGGTCTACACTACCACTTAAATTGATCTAATATATGTTTCTAAGGGCGCTATGTCCACAATGGTGATCCTCCCAGCCCAGGTCAACAGACGCGGAGTAGCAAGGCTCCTGCTAGCCTGTAAAAGTAGCTGTGTAAAAAGAGCTTTGAAGTTGGAGGCTAGGCTATAAAGCCCACTCTGCTCCCTAGGCTTCACTACCCGAGCTCCAGCCCGAGATGCAACTTTAAAGCACTGTTGACACAGCTATTTTTAGAGTGCCAGCACGAGCCCCACTACCCCAAGTCTGTCAACCCAGGCTGGGATGCTTGTTTCCATGGGCTGTATCAATATATCCTCAGAGACTTTGTCTAACAATGTAAAATAGACAGTACAGGGCAATAATACAGAACCAGTCTATATTCCTATATTCCCTACAGAACCAGTCTATATTCCATCACCCGTAGAGTCTGGTAATGCTGATGATAGGGACAGTAGGGGATGGAGCAATTAGTATGAAA
Organism: Mauremys mutica; assembly: GCF_020497125.1. Lineage (NCBI taxonomy): Eukaryota > Metazoa > Chordata > Testudines > Geoemydidae > Mauremys > Mauremys mutica. The sequence continues at coordinate 89,236,115 of NC_059073.1, read as the reverse complement.
ATGTCATAAAACCATGATATTTAGAAGTATATATTGTAGTCCTGGAATCCACAAACTCCCGTGTTACCTTACTAAAGTTCCAAAATTCCACATCAGTTTCATAAGGATTGTCTCAATTTACCTTGTAAGTTGCTCCACAACACAGGAATCAGTTCGTATTAAGAATCAGAACATCAGCCACTACTGGCCCAGTTTTTCAGGAATGTATTATTCTTCTGTATTATGGTAGTTCTAGGATTCCCAGTCGGTGCTGAACAAACAATAAATCAAAAAGAAAGTCGGACAAGAAGCAACAAGTGGTTGAAAGTGCCAATGCAGTTGGCAGAGAGTGTGCTGGGAGGAGAACACAATCATTGTTTTGCATAATAAACCGTAGTCCCAGGTAGCACCTTCCACCTACCACCCTAAATAAATGTGTCTTGATTTTCATAAATGCTGAGTAGTCACAACTCCATTTGAAGTCCATGGGAGCTGCTGGTGCTCAACACCTCTGAAGATCAGGCCCACATTTTATCTATTGCAGCTCACAGACTATTATTATTATATCTAGGTATGTGCCATGTAAATCAACATGGTAGTTTTTTCATTGTTTTACAGGCTATAGCAGTACTTCAGTACTAGTGCCACGGATTTACCAATGCTCATGTAACTGTCTCTAATAAACACTTGTACGCCTTTTAAAAATGTGGGTAGCCTAATGATTTTTTAAGTATCAACTGGATTGGTTATGTGGATATCAACAGCTGCTTTTAACTGATTATCTTTGTAAAAAATAATCAGTATGACAAGTTTGACTGATGTGAATCAGCCCCTTACAATATTTGCCAACTCCTTAACGATGCTTTCTCGAGCTATACAGTTTTATAATATTACATTTCAATAAATACGGCACCAGTGAGTCATTGTTTGTGCCTTTCTAAAATAAGTCTGAAAAGCTGCTTTTCTGGATGCAGTTTGTTCTGCTGCACTATATAATATAATGATAATTTTGAAAGAATTAGCTAAATAAACCATGTAATTCAGCTCCACTGTAATATCTGGATCTTCTGTTAATTAATTCTCTCCTATCGGATATCCTTCATGTAGCCTACTTCTGTTCTTTAGAGAGCCTGGATAGTCCCAACTATAAATGCACTATAAATTATAGAGCATCTCAGAATGCTTAGCTAGTCTAATGCCTCTTTTTCAAAAAACGATTCCAGCTCATGCTGTGGAGTTGCTAAAAGACAATTCCACTGTTACAGTTATTTATGGAGTGCATGTCTCTTGAGTGAATTGATTGGACTAAACCTTCCTCAAGGCAAGGAGCTGACCACATCTGTATAAGTGATGCAGCTGGTGACTCATCTTGATAATTAATTTGTTGATAAAAATAATTGTTTACTGACACAGAAAAAATATGGAGGGTGCAGATGTGAGGACGTGTGTGCTATTTCTCAAGAGCTGTAGCATGAAGCTAGGTAGAATAGCAACTCTACAATAATGCAAAGATTCAGAGTAACATCAGGGATAACAGAATTTTTTTATTCTAAAGAATGTTCGTTGTTCAGTGTTAGAACAAAATGGCTCTATCTGAGAGTCTTTACTCTTGTCACATAGAGCATGGAGGCACAGAGTTTCTGTACTGATGGAACAGATATCTGGGGATCTACTGCAATAGCTGAATCCCCTCTCAGGTCTATAGTGTGGCAAGCCTTGGTTATGTAACAGGGTGGAAACTCCACAAGTTAAACTCGCAGAATTTTCTGCCCCCTATGCAGGAATAATTTGGCCCTATATAATCAGAATGGGATCAATGCTTTTTCCTGGTACTGCACTATTATCTCACAATCCCTCAATATATAACTAGTAACTAAAAAGTCAACATTTCTCTGAAGAGATTACACTGATGTGTAGTTGTGGCTAAGTGAATACTATAAATACAAATCCTTCCCCTAAAAGTACTTTTTTTTTAAATGACAGACTCTCAGTCAGTTGAGTCTCAATCTCTACATATACAAAACAAACATCTGCACTCAACATAATGTCTATTACTCTGTCTATTCAGAGCAGGTGTCTTCTGTGACAACTCTTGTTGGAGATCTACAAGTCAAAGAGCAATTCTAAAGGATATTATATATATTCAGTATTAGCATAATTCAGATTTAAGTCTGTTTATGAATACTAATACATCTCTGTGATTCTCTTGAGCCCTCTATACAATATTTAACACATATATTGTCCCCCTCCCTCTTTCTCTGATCACAAAGTTCCTTTGGCTCAAGCTGTGCCTTGGGAAATTATGCCATATATTCATATGACTATGTGAAGTGTCACCAGCCACAGAGAAGGTGAAAAAAAATAATTGAAATAATTTATCAAAAAATTAACCACAGTTCTTCTGTGAATAGCTGTTAAAGTTCTCTGATGCCATTATGGATATTTGTGAGGGCTGTCAATCGCTGAAGCGATTAACTCAAAACAAATTAACTCAATTAAAAAAATTAATTGCGATTAATCACAGTTTTAATTGCACTGTTAAACAATACAGCACCAATTGAAACTTGCTATACATATTTTTGGATGTTTTCTACATTTTCAAATATATCGATTTCAATTACAACATGCAATACAAAGGGTACAGTGCTCCCTTTATATTATTTGAAGTCAGGACAGCTTCCAAGTTTGACTTAATTTTATGTGGGTCATCAAAATGCCACAAGAGTTACTGTTATAAAAGCTAGAAAATGATAACTATGCTATTGTTCTGCACCAAGCAAACCTACCTGCAGGCAGAGACCCAGAATCTGTTTTTCTTATTTGAATCCATATGCTTCTGCGCATCTTCATTTAAAAAAGATATGTGAAAAATGTACCTGCTCATTCCATTTCCCATAGGAAAATACTGTTTTCTGATTTTTTTGGTCCTTAAATATGGATTGTTTTCCATAGCATTTTGTATTTAGGTTAATGTTGGGTTATTGTGAAGAGAAATGGTTTTGAAGAAAACTATGGAAGAAAAATAAAATATTTTATTTAACACAACTGCTGTTCAGTATTCGAGCATATGACATAGTTAACAACCTTGTCAGTGTGTTTTGATAAATTTCCTTGCCAGGACAAGAATGAAACTTCTCCTGTTGCCACTGAAGTCAACAGAAGCTTAACTATTTACTTCAGTGAGAACAGAAGTAATGAGCCTATGAATCTGCTCCAGGGTATGGAACAAAATACATCACTAGGCTTCCAATATCCTTTTCATTATGCAGTGGAAACTGATGAACAAGCAATTAGATTACCTATAAGTTTGTTTTAAGTAACTCCTTTTCCATTTCATTTTGCTTTCAGCACAAGCAACACATAATGAACACAGCAGTGTTCATTGCTAAACCTGATTTTTTAAATAATGTACTCTTTAGAAAGTTGCAGCTGTTAAATTTACCATGCAAAAAAATCCCAGCCAAACAAAAAAACTGTATACCAAGAGCTGCAGTAAGTAAATAGTTTGATAGTAGGTTGAAAAATTAGTTACAGGTTTACTTATCAAAGGAAAACAATATTTTTCTTGCAAATTGTTCTTTTTAATTTTAAAACTGCTACCACTTAGGCATTTATTGCACAATACATTACTTTGGCCACTAAATTGATTCTTGAGTGGTTTAAAGTTCTGTAACAAAAAATATAAAAGGTTGGAAAAAAGGTTTTCTATTCAAGATTCTGGCCATTCCCTTACATGACCTACAACATCATAATCAACCAGAATTAAATATATGCAGATATCACAGTAATAATCAATTAAAGGAGCTTGGAAAATACAGTCTATAGGAACTTGAAGAATAATTGCAGATTAATTTCTGTAAGGCCCAAGATGAGATGAGTTCCATTTTAGTTTCAGCATTTTCCCTTGCCAAATGAAAATGCTAATCATGCTTATTCAAATATTTAAAGAAAGGATTGGGACTGTTTAGGGCAAATAAAGCATCTGCAGAGCTACATTCATACATTCAACCTAGCCTATCATGAACGAGGTCCTTCCCCTTAAATATTTGGGAAATATCTAATGTTAGCTGCAAACCAATATATGTGAAACCCATGTGCATAGAAATAAAAGAGGACTGATGAGGACCAACTAGATTTTAATGACCTTTAAAATTAATCATTCTGAAGTTTTATTTTTTCAGTTGTGGATTGGCAAAATTTTATTTTTGACAGTGAGAGATTGACAATACTGATCAACGTCTGGTAGCTGTTTGCCCCAATACTATCATACAGGTACAGGGATGGATAAATACATTTATGACATGGGAACCCACTGGTGAGAGAAAGCTTAGTTTTAGACCAAAATTTAGATCTGTTTCTGGATTCTGAATTGTCCATATTTTAAGCATGCTGAGATCTGGGCTATATATAGAGAGTGGGAGCAGCTGTGAAATTTGAATCCAGGTCCATATTCCTAACACTCTTCAAAATGGTGGTTTTCCAGTCTGAGTTTTGGTTGAAGCTCAGGTCTCATAGACAGCATCTAACTCTTGGCACCTCAGAGAATCTTTGTTTCAAATCCAAACTTGAAATACCAAAATAAGCACCCCACACATGTCCCAAAAAGAAGAAATAAAATATTCTAGGCCACACTTGCCTTTCCTTGTCTGAGTCTCTCTTCCCATTCTAAAGATCTGTCTCATTGCTTTTAGTGACACCTTAAAATTCGAGCCACTACCTGTAAAGAACTAGTGCAGTATTACTACATTCAAGTGCTTGCCTTGTGAAGAAAATATCCCAGTCAATTTCATTCACAGCAGGTAGATGCCAAAAGTTTAAACACTTCAGGACAGTAGTGCATTCTTTCAATTCCTATGCAGTTGGTAGCCTCATAGTCAGTGGTGCAAGTAAGCTGGTATGGTTAGGTATGCTGTTCCATTAAGACATTTATTGCCAGTACGCTGTACCGTAAAGACACTTTTTCAAGAATGAATTATAGAGCCCTGCACAGATACAAATTTATACCCGTAGATGCGGATATCCATGGATAGAAATCGGTATCCGCCAAACCACAGGGATCTCCCGGGAACCACAGCAGAGAAAGGAGCAGAACATGGGGCTGCCGCTCCCCTGCGTCGGCAGCTCCTCTGTCGTGGCCGTACTGCCCCCACCCTCACCCCCAGCCCTTCCAGGCAGCTGCATCTCCTGTCTGGGGTCTGTACCACTCTGTGGGAGGATAGGTCTGGGGGCAGGGCTAGAGAGGGTACAGCCATGCCAGAGGACAGGGTTGGGGGTGGGGCACTGGCTCCTAGGAACAATGGCCCCATGTTCTGCTCCTTTCGCTGCTGCAGTTCCCAGGAGATCCCTGCGGTTCAGTGGATAGCCACATCTGCAGGTATAAATTTGTATCCGTGCACGGTTCTAGTCACAGAACATTTTTTGTGAGGGCGGTCGGGGTCGATACCGTACCAGCAAGAGTTAAAATCTACTTGCACCACTGCTCATAATCTTCTGTGAGGGAAGATGATGTAATGCCCAATCTGCACCATAATTGCCTATTCAAAAAAACAAAACAAAACATTGATTTACATTTGCTTACATAGAGATCACATACCATAGGTGTAATAAATTATGACATTTTTCAACATGATAGCGGTCCGCAGTAGTATACTCAGAAATGCTATGATCAGAGTGTGACGGGTTGGATCACAGAAACCCCCTTGGGAGCTGCCAAATGATGTGCCAAGACTACCTCTGCTCCTGTTTTCCCTGCCAGCTCAGGACTCCAGCACCCTGTCTTGCTGAGCCAGACACTCCTGTGTGCTCCAACAAAGACCCAGGGTCTGAATTACTTGCCCCAAAGCTGCAGGTTTACCTGAAAACAGCTCACAGACATGTGCTTGTCTTTAGCACTCAGATGCCCAACTCCCAATGGGGTCTAAACCCAAATAAATCCGTTTTACCCTGTATAAAGCTTATGCAGGGTAAACTCATAAATTGTTTGCCCTCTATAACACTGATAGAGAGATATGCACAGTTGTTTACTCCCCCAGGTATTAATACATACTCTGAGTTAATTAATAAGTAAAAAGTGATTTTATTACATACAGAAAGTAGGATTTAAGTGGTTCCAAGTAGTAACAGACAGAACAAAGTAAGTCTCCAAGGAAAATAAAATAAAATGCGCAAATCTATGTCTAATCAAACTGAATACAGATAATCTCACCCTCAAAGATGCTTCAGTAAGTTTTTTCCTCAGACTAGACACCTTCCAGGCCTGGGCACAATTCTTTCCTCTGGTACAGCTCTTGTTCCATCTTAGGTGGTAGCTAGGGGATTCTTCATGATGGCTCTCCCCTCCCTTTGGTCTCTTCCACCCTTTTATATATCTTTTGCATAAGGCGGGAATCCTTTTGTCCCTCTCCGAGTTCCCACCCCCTCCCTCTGAATGGAAAGACACTAGGTTAAAGATGGATTCCAGTTCAGGTGACATGATCACATGTCACTGCAAGACACTTGCCAGCACTCAAGTATACAGGAAGACTTACAGGTAAAACAGCCATTTGCAGACAATGGTCCTAGTTAATGGGAGTCATCAAGATTTCAAACCACCATTAATGGCCCACACTTTACATAATTACAATAGGCCTCAGAGTTATATTTCATATTTCTAGGTTCAGATACAAGAGTGGTACATTTATACAAATAGGATGATCACACTCAGTATATTCTAAGCTTTGTAATGATACCTTACAAGAGACCTTTTGCATGAAGCACATCTCAGTTACATTATATTCACTTATTAAATTTTTATAAACCCATATAGACTGCACAACGTCACACAGAGATTTAGTTAAAGCCTTCCTGAATTGTTGCATTATAGCATTGTCCCTGTTCAGGTCACAATGGCATAACTTGCAGGTCTTAAATGAATGGCTGACACTTAACTATAGCTTAGAATGACTAAATGCATTGAACAGCTGCTATTAAGGAGAGGCAAGCCTGAAGAAGATTGTGAATTAGTTTTGTGAATGTGGGTTGAAATTATTGGTCTGTTCACTCAGATTGCACTTTTTCCTTTTGCATTATCATGGCTGCCACAACCAAATTCAACTTATACTAAAAACATAGGGAATGCCATACACATGAAGATTACAGTGCTAGTCTAAAAGCAACATATGGGTTTTTTCCCCACTGCTTTTCTTTATTATTATTATTTTCTATTCCATCTATCTTGCTCTCCTGCCTCCATTTTCTTCCTTTCCTTCTGTTCTGTTTTCTTTGGCTATTTGTTTATTTTTCCCTCCTCTTACTGTATTTCTACTTTTTTTATTTCTTTGGGGGAAATCCATTTATAGGATTTAGCAGCATTCTCTCCTCCACTTCCCCATCTTTTGTTGTTTCCCTGCCTCTTTTCACCTGTTGCTGTTTTGATGCTTTTCCCCTTTTATACTTCCCCTGCTATTCAGTAATGTCTCCTCTCACCTATTACTCTGCTTCTTCACTCACCATTTAACCTCAGATTCTCCCCTACCTCTGCAGCTGAAGCTCATGTTTCCTCACAAAGGTGCTTCATGCACCATTCCATCTGACAGCAGGGCTCAACTATCTCACAATGCCTTGCACAGAAAACTGTTGCCACTTGCAGGCCACAATACACCTCTACCCAGATATAACACCACCGGATATAACATGAATTTGGATATAACACTCCGGAGGGGGGAGGGGCGGGGCTGCGTGCTCCAACGGATCAAATCAAGTTCGATATAACGCGGTTTCACCTATAACACGGTAAGATTTTTTGGCTCCCAAGGACAGCGTTATATCGAGGTAGAGGTGTATTTTCTTGTGTTTGTGAAGAGCTTTGAGATCCTCTGATTAAAGGTGCTATGTAAGTGCAAAGATTATTTTCACTGGAACTTGTACCTTCGGAAGAGAGAAGTTAGTAGTTCACTGCATCACCCAGACTTCAAAGTTACTTGTTTTACAAAAATCTGATTTTGCATTAGGTATTGTATTGATGTGACAGAGAATTATCTTTTACTTGCCAACATGTTATTAGTATGTCATACACTGGTTCTGAATTATCAACTCATTGTGAAGTAATTATTAAACAGCGAAAGAAAGAGACATAGTTGCAAAAATTACATAGGTTCTGAGTCTTTGTCTTTGTCTTGTGCCTCTCACACTTCGTGCACTTCAGTGCATCTGTATGTCAATGTGCTCAAGGTACAATGTTTCTCAGATACTTAGAAAAGAAGTTTCAGAAACTTTCAGTACATACTTAAACCTCTGGAGTTGCTTGCCAAAGTGATTTTCTTCAGTCATATGACCAGTCTAGTAATTGAGAAATGGAATCACATATAAGAGTTTACTTCCTATACTGACTTTTTATTAGCAATTTAAAAAATCTGTCAGTAAAATTCAGTTTTAAAAATGTAATGTTAAAAATCATGGCTGTGAATATTTAATGTTTAATTATTTTAAACTCGACTAACTATTAACATTATATATCAACATGGCAATGACAAGGCTGAATTATCAGGGAACCTCATATGTCGTTCGAGCTATGAAACAATAACTGTGATAAAGAAGTTGTGCTGTAATGCCTGAGTCACTGTTATCATTGCATCATATGTAGGTATTTATAAATATATTTTAAAAGCAGTTCAGATGTTTAGGTACAAAATCTGGCCTGTGTAACTGTTATTTGTAGTTCAGTCATGCCTATAGTCCCAACCAAGATTAGGGCCTCAGGGTGCTAGCTGCTGTACATATAGATAGAGTCCCTGCTCTGTCTAAACAGATGAGATGGACAAAGGGAGGGAGGAAAGAAATATCCTCGTTTTCCAAAGGGGGCACTGAGACAGAGAGAAATTAAGTCTCCCATTGACTTCAGTGAGGTTTCAGTCAGGCTGTAAGTGATTTGCCCAAGGTCACACAGGAATTGTGCAGTATTTCTGGGAATAGAATCCAGCTCTCCTGAGTCCCCTGTCCAGTGACTTAATCATAAGCTTATTCATCCTCTCCATTCATAAACTATTTTAATCTAATGAGAACTGCATTTTGGAATCAAAATACCCATTTCATAAACAGAAATGTTAAATGTATTATTCCACGTTTGAGAAATCATTTTTTTTTAAAATAAGATCATATTGTACCTTATTTTAAACATAGCTGGGGTGCAAAGAATGGGGAAAATCATTGCTTTCCTAAGAAGAAATCACAACATTAGTAGAGAAAATAAATGTGTAAGTTTCTAGGAAGTACAATGCATGATGAAGAAAGAAGAAGAAAAGGTCTGATCCAAAGACCACTTAAATCAGTGGGAAGTTTTCCATTGATTTCAGTGTGCCTTGGGTCAGGCCCAAAATGAAAATGTAATTTATAATTAACTTTCAAATATGCTGTTTGTAATAAGAAGAACTATTTAAATTATTCACTGTGAATCAGTTATCCAGCAAAAAAAAAAAATCCTTTCACAAATTTGTTTGAGTGCATCCTAATTTCTATTAATATATTTGTTATTAAAATATTTAGCAAATACTTGTGATGTAAACAAATTTCAGCCTGTTGATTGTTAACAAACTTTACTTTGAGCATGACTGTTCACTATTCATTATATCTGGTGCATGGAATGTGATCTAAACCACACGATATTTTTTCTACTTCCTGATGGGACAACTGAAACCTTTTAAGTAGGAGAGTAACAAATGAAGATGGCACATAATGGATAACTCACCTGTCAGCATACATTGTCTAATGAATAACAATTTACGCTACAGTTCATGGAATGCATTGGATTCACAAACATTTTCACGACAAAACTAGCAATTATCAAAATACGCAAAAAGAATAAATAATATGACTATGGGCAATAGTGGAGCAAACGTGTCACATTTATTGAAGAAGGAAGGTTTAAATCCTCTCCCACTTGGCAAATAGATGGGATCAATATAATATCTCACAGCCTCCAGAGCATTTTCCAAAACTGAATGGCTGAATTGTTGCCAAGTAATACTCGGACCATCCTTCTCCCTGCTTCACATGACAAAGGGAGAATGTGTAGCATCCGGGGCTGTAACGCCCTGATTCAGGAAAACACCTTGTGACACTCTGCCCCCCCATATTCATCGCAGTGGTATGATTATGACATAATTATGATACCCCTTGTACAAAATGTGTCATATAAGGTGTCAATAAAAAAGTTACAATTCGCTGAATATGATTATCCCATTTGTATGAATCTATCATTTTTGTATCTGGAATTATGAATATGGACTATGAATCTGTATTTCAAATGTGCTTGTTCCTGGGTAACACCCACAACTAGCCTTTCAGGTACAACAGTGAAGAAGCTAGACAGTACTAATGGTCCATCAGTGAAAACAATAGGCCATGGAAAAGACTTGTCCTCACCTGAGGATGCTATGGATAATGGCTGCCATGACTCAAGCATGCAGGGGCTTGACTAGAAAAATGATACCAAACTCCATTTTGGTACTTGGCTGGGAACTTGGCTTGAAATAATGGGGTTCCAGCCATATGGAAGAAACTATAAAATCGGGAAGTGACATCACCAAGGGGCCTTACTCCCCACATAACAGAATACCTGGAAACACCTGAGGAACAGAGACTGAACTGTGGAAGGGGGGGCCCAGGCAGGAAATCTGCCTGTGTATGGAAGCTTGATGGATTGTTTGTACTATCTAACAGGGTGAGAGACAGCTTGATTCAAATCATATTTAGTGTATATGACTTAGATTGCGATTCTGTTAATTTTCTCAGGTAACCCATCTGTTTGCTATTGCTTAAAATCTATCTTTCTGTAGTTAATAAATTTTACATTTTTTTACCTAAAACAGTGTGCTTTGAATGAAGTGTTTGGGAGAAAAAGAAATCTCACCTCAGTTAACAACTGTTTTGTGCATAATCCTCCCCACATCAAGGGAGGGGTGGATTGGGTAATTGTAATAATCTTTACTAGTCAGGCTTTTGACCAGGGCATGCTGGTACAGCTCCAGAGTCCTAGGCTGGGGAACTGGGGGTATTTTGGCAGTAGCCTCTCTATTGTTAGTTCATGAGTGGCTGGCCAGAGCACTCATGAACACAGCTGGGTGTGGCCCCTGCCTGTGGATGTTGGTGTGAGGGCAAACTTGGAGGGCTTTTCAGCTTTTCACAATGACACAGTGTGAGAGGGAACCCAGATTGGTAAAACAGAGGGCTCAGCTGTACCCCAGTTCCAGGTTGCATCTTGGGAGGGGGGGAAATCACACACCCCTCTTCTAGAAAGTGTTTATGCATGTATTAGCTAACCCCTACCTAAACTCAACAACTTTTTCTAATAAAGACAAAGCTTTAGTGCTATACCTGAGAGAGTTAAAGTATTAAATGAGCCTTGATAAAGTCATTCCATCCCAGATATAGAGTACAGTATTGAAGTCCAAAAAATGTCTTGGATGGCTAAAGGCTTGGCTTTGGAAACTGGCCTGATCTTCAGAGGGCCTGTGCACCTGTGACTCCTACTGACTTCAACTCTCTGGTAATTCATTTAGGTGTCCGAGGGTTGTGTGTGCAAAAGGAATTCAGTCTCCAGAAGAACTGAGGGCTCATTATATGAAGTACAGTATTTGGGCAAAGACATACACACAGCCAGTAAAGTGATCTGTAAAGTAACAATTTGTATTTATAAAAGGTTATAAAGGGCTCTAGGTATATTCAGCATTTGAAGAGACTTCTCTGTGTTGAAGCATAAAACACTAGTTACAAAATTTAATTATTTATTTTCTTTCAAGGGGAATTTGTAAATTATTCTTTGTTGTACCTTCCTCATCAATACTTAACAAAGAGACTCATTGCTGGCTATTTCTCTGATATAGGATTGGTGAAGGTATTTTGCTTTTTAATTTTATTTTTATTGATTTTAGACTAGAAAATAAAATGCCAAAAGGAAAATAAAATAAAATGGTAATAATTAGATGCAACTTTCAGACATTTATATGATTATCACCATGAATTATTGTTAGTGAATTTTAGCCAGTTCACGAGTGCAGCCCTTAAGCTTAATCTTATACTGGCCTAAAAATACTCTCATTTTCAATTTCACTGTTATGCATTTAAAATTTTAGAATGAGCACAAGCAATTAAAAAGAACATTTTAGTGCAGAATGAGTCACGATTCCATTCACAGTCTAATTCAGGGAAGGTTCAAAAGTAAAGGATATAAACCTGAAACAAACAGGACTGATCATCTGCTAGGTTTGGATCTGTATTTAACATGCTTAAATTATTCTGTCTCATGCAGCCTGCAGAAAATATAATTTTACCAAATCAGTGTTCTTCCTCCAAGACCTTTGAAGTAAAATATCATCATACCTTAGCACAGTTGAGTGCCTAAAAATATAAGGCCAGATCTTCAGGTGAGCTATACCAGCATAGATCTACTGAATTCAGCAGAGTTGTGCTGATTTATATGAGGACCAGGCCTACAACCCTTTTCCTTTTAAATGAAACAGCGGTTTGTAGGGAAGAACAGGGCTATTACAGGCCCCAGTTTTCCAAATGCTTGCTTGATTCATACAAACTCTTTTTGATATGCTTGTGTGGAAGTTGCCTGACTGCCCATTTCTTTTAAGTAACTAGTTAATTTTGTATGTATGGTGGCATATAAGTTAGTACAAACTATCGTTATTCCTTTTTGTCAGAACAATATGTCTACCATTAGAGTACACCTCAATTTAGACAGTGTTTTATTAACAAGTATATGTGGGATATAAGTTAAATATGTTTAAGTTAAATTGAATATTTTCAGCCTTGGAAGAATCAGTTTGGAGTTTTTATTAGGGACTGGAACTTCCTCTCACTGGATCTTTATTCTTAGCTTTTAGAACTGCCTCAGGCCCAGGCAGAAGGACATGTCCCAGATGTAACAGATTGGTGACCAATATTCCTGTCTGTAATGTTCTGAGTTTTCACCTACAGCATTCTTAGCCTTGGTAGATCAAAATTTGATGGGTACTCGAGCTAAGATGATCTTCCTTAACAGTTGTTCTGACTAGATCACTTCCTCTCTCTGAACCCTTCCATTAGCTCCACTTCCTTCTTTCTATCAAGTTCTAGCTTCTTGTTCTGACTTTTCAGGCCCTTCATAACTGGGCCTTCCCAATTGCTCCAGTCTTGTCTCTTACCACGTCTCCAGCCACCTCTACTTCAGCAATGATTCTAGCCCCATCTCCCAATTCATATCCAGTCATATTTGCTTTCTTCCACAATGCCTTGCTTACAAGGAACACCTTTCCTGACTTGATCTGTAGGTCTACAATTCTCTCCAGTTTGCCACAGTGCATATATATTAAAAAAGAAAAAAAAGTCAGACATGTAATGATGACTAGTTTGAGGTCTAGATCAGGGATCAGCAACCTTAGGCATGTGGTTCTCCAGGGTAAGCCCCCTGGCGGGCCGGGCCAGTTTGTTTACCCGCTGCATCTGCAGGTTCGGCTGATCGCAGCTCCCACTGGCCATGGTTCACCGCTCCAGGCCAATGGGGGCGGTGGGAAGCGGCAGCCAGCACATCCCTCAGTCCACACCACTTCCCGCAGCCCCCATTGGCCTGGGACGGTGAACTGTGGCCAGTGGGAGCTGCGATCGGCAGAACCTGAGATGCGGCAGGTGAACAAACGGGCCCTGCCCACCAGGGTGCTTACCCTGGCAAGCTGCGTGCCAGAGGTTGCCGATCCCTGGTCTAGATCCCTGGTCTAAGTAGCTGGCACTTACTTTATACATTGTATATATGACACTTCTTGTAAGATACTAACTCTTTGGGGGAGGGCCTATGTCTCCATACTACAGTGTACAATGTCTAGCTAGCACAACTGGGCTCCAATCCTGCTTGGGGCCACTTGATGCTACTGCACTAGAAATATTAAGAATAATAATTCCTGTAATGTCCTCTTTGTCCTTCACAAAGTAACATAGCTCCAGTAGCCTAATTTTGAGATGATCTATTTTGAACCAAGTATGAGTGGAGAAACCTTGTATTTTCTTATTTTCCTCAGTACAATCAATTTTTTGAAGAAATCTGTTCAAAATGATCTGAAAGCCAAATGATTTTTTCAAATTTACTGTATCTTTAGTACACCACAGCTTTTTAACTAGAGAGAAATAGAAGTCTGTCCTCATCAGGAAAGGCATTGAATGGCTTTTGCATGTGGAATGTTTACCAAAAATAGTAAATAGAATGCACTTATGATTATCATTAAACAAATATGCATAGCTCTTCACTATTGTAATCACTGTCTTTTGAAACCTGATGTTCCAGAACTGTCTCATAAACAATCAGTTATGTTCTAATTTTAGTTTTATTTATTAAGTTTGTCAATGACAAACCTTTCTCCCAGCTCTAAAAGATAACTGTGTACAGAAGATATTTTAAGTGACTATTTAAAGGGAGCAGTGTTCCCTAGTGAGAGGCTAAAGTGAACAAAGAAGGTCTTTTGAAAGGATTCTGTTCAGAAAGAGCAGGGTCCAGTCATATATATATATATATGAATGAGAAATACAGACTAGCCTCTGCTTTTTCTGAACAGAATATATCTATAAATGTATTTAATTATGCTAATAGTATCACCTGGATCAATCAGTCTTCAGCTGTTAAGACTGCGCCGATCACAACACGTCCACTATTCTTCTTGCATTCTTGCCTTTCTTCTCCATGTTCGTCCAAAACGTTTAATGATGTCATCTTCCCATCTTCTTGGAGGCCGACCAGGTGGTATTTTCTGTTCTCGTAGGTACCACTCATTAATGATTGTGGTCCACCTATTGTCCATGAACCGTGCTATGTGGCCCACCCATCGTATCTTATTATATCTGCTTTCTACGACAATATCTTTCACATCACTGCGTACTCTAATCATTTCATTTGGGATATGATCCAGAAGGGAAATTCCCAACATAGCTCGTTCCTTTGCCCTTTCAGGTACCGACAGCAGCTGTTCTTCTCTCTTCATCAGTGCCCATGTTTCACTGACATACAGCATGTCTGGCAGCACTGTTGAATTGAAGATATTTGTATGTGTAGTCTTGTCGATTTTTCCTTTGAGGACGTTCTTGATGGAATTAAATGCATACCATCCTGCCCGAATCCTTCGCAAGAGTTCTCTGTTCATGTCTTGGCGCATAGTAACTTCTTGGCCCAAATATACGTACTGTTCCACTTCTTCAATTTCTTCTCCTGTTACTGTTATTCAGGCTTTTCGTAAGATGTCTGATCACATGTATTTTGTTTTGCAACGGTTCATTTTCAGACCGACTTGACTACTTTTCTTGTCGAGTCTTCATAGCATGCTTTGCAGTTGGTTGGTGCTAGTACCATGTCATCCATGAATCTGAGATGAGATAATTGTTCACCATTTATATTAATGCCACTCCTCCAATTGATCTTGTTCATAACCATTTCAAGGCAGGTGGTAAATAGTTTAGGTGAAATCGTATCCAGGGTCAGCTTTTTAGGCAGATTCCCCCAATTCCCAGGAATCGGGTCCCGCACCTCAGAGGGCCCTGCAGTGTCCAGAAGAGGGGTCACGCAAGGTAAGGCCCCAGAAGACAACTGACGCCAAGGAAGGACCCTCCGCCTAGTGCCGCTGCAGACAGCGGCAGCCGATTGAGCTGTCACCGAATTGCTGCTGCTATCTTCGGCAGCAGCTCAATCACTGCCGCTGTCTTTGGCAGCATTTCAGCAGCAGCTCTTTCGAATCGGTCTCCGCACGTCCTAAAGCCGGCCCTGATCGTATCTCCTTGCTTTATGCCTTTCTCGATTGGGATGCGGAGGGGAGTTTCGAGGAGAGTAATGTCTGTTGTACATCCAGTATTCACTTCTTTCAACAAACTGATGTACTGCGTATTAATGCCCTGCTCTGCGAGCGCCTTTAATATTGTGTTGAACTCGACGCTATAGAAGGCCTTTTCGTAGTCGATGAAAGCCATGCACAGCGGGAGTTTGTATTCCTTTGCTCTTTCTAGGAGCTGGCTAAGGGTAAATATATGGTCAATCATGCTGAAATTTCTTCGAAACCCTGCCTGCTTTCTTGGCTGTTGTTCATCCAGACTCTGCGAGAGTCAGTTCGTTATCACCGATAATAGTATAGATTTGCAAAACTGAATGCATGGATGAGCGCATTACACACAACAACAAACAATATTAAATTTAAATAATGCATTAATGAGGCAAACAAGAAATCATGGCCTAACAAATATTATTTATTTGCCTATGTTTTATCATACACACTTCTAACGGGCTAGATTATACGCTTATAGTTTGTTTTGAGTAAGGTGCAATGTGTAGTTTTGTTGCTTCAGGAACAGATTAGGGTGGGACTCGTGACTCTTGGAGACCTGTCCTCCCTCCTCAACTTATGTCGGGGGTGGGGAGAAGTAATCTGCTTCTTTTCTAAGTCACTTGCAAATTACATTCCCTGCCACACTGGCCCAACTGCACTCCTTATACCCTGTCCCTCCATACTCACCTGCATGGGAGAGGAGCTTTTGGTTCTCTGGAAGCTTCTCTCCACCCTGCACTGCCAGGTGTGTAACCCCTGCAGGGAGTAAGGGAGTGCCTTATATTTCCTAACCTCACTATGCAGGTATATAGTGCAAGGGACAATCTTGTCTTATATTCACTGTACCTCTAAAATACCAGTGACACCATGAAAATGTATTAAAAAGGGTTGCAACATTGAAATTAGAGCTGTGTAAAACAGATCTTTTAAAGTGTTCATAGGCAAATACATGCCACTGTCATCAGTAAAAAGCCTTCCCCCCTCATCAATAAACTGACAAATTTGTTCTGTGGAACATGTAACATTTTTATATATTTATCTCAAGCAAATGTTTGGCATTTTCTTTGAGAAGGTTTGTCAGTTTCTGCAGAGAAAACCATTTATCCCCTATGAAAAATTGCTTTCGGTTTTGTAGAAAAAGTTAAAATGAGGCTTCACAAGGTTTAGCTTTATTGAAAATTGGCAGACATACATTTTCCATTTGCTTATACATCTTTGCTTTTTTGCCTGTCTGTGATTGGACAATTAAAGATAAAATGTCTACATTTATAATCAAGGCTCAACCTGTGAGTCAGCATGACTAAAGTATACCACATTAGCTGTTTAGTAGCTTTTTATACTTTGCTATGAATTTGCTGTGGATGTTGCTTTTTATTTAAGCTTTGAGGAACAGAAGATACATGACAGCTCCAAGAGACAATGTCAAAACTGATTAGATGCAGTGTCATCTCACAGCCCCTAATTTTAGGTATGTGATGAAGCTTTTTCTGCTAATGCAAAACCAACAGGGGACCACAGCAAAATACGTTTGAGGAATTATGTTCAATAAAAAGAGACTTGAGACATTCCACAATGCGGGATTCGTGGTAACTTTTTCAGTAAAAGCATGGCTAAATGTGCAACAACACGGAACCTTTGTTGGGCTCGCAGTAGTACTTCTATATTGTGATTTTGGCTTGAGCTAAGGATGGCTTGGGACTTGAAGTAAGAAGTGGTGATCTTCCACCATCGCTAAAAAAAAATGTGGCTGTGTATACCTATAAATATATGGTCAGTTACTGGCTTACTGGCTGCCCCAGCATGGGGGAAGACGTGGGTAGGAGACAGGGCAAAGGAAGCCCATTTCCTCACTCTTCTGCAACAGTACTTTGTAACACAAACAGCATTACATTATGTGTGTGTGTGTTTATTTCCTTATATAAGTATTCATTTAGGTCCCAATTCAGCAAGTTACCCAAACACATGCCTACCTCTAAGCATGTGAGTATTCTCAGTGAACAGTCTTATTTCAAGATCATAAAAAAAGTTAGGCTCATATTTAAATACCTTGCTGAATCAGGAGTATAGGGTCCAATTATTTACTGAAATAAATTAAAAGACTCATTGATATCAATGCGCTTTGGGTCAGGCCTGTGTATATTAGATAATGTTGTATTACTTGTGCTACAAATTGTTGTACAAAGAGAAGCAATTTTGTGATATTATCAGAGCACCAGGGACAGTCTGTACCTCTGTGTTCAGGCAGAAACTGTAATTTCTGAAGAATTAGAACAACAACTTGAGAATTAAAAGGATTTTGTTTCACTTTGTTTCACTTTGGTTAACAATGCAGCCAGAGAAACAAAGAGCTATCCTGGGGTGAAAGGGCATCTGCATTCTAATAGAGAATAGTCTAACAATGACATTTTGACAGATGTTAAATAAAGTTATAGGCAACAAGGTTTCTGTCAAACAACTGTTCATGTTTAAAGGACTCCTCTGAAGCTGAAGAAAATTGAAAGGCTCTCTTTCAACGAGCAGTGGACATCAGTGAATTTGGGTAGAAGGGTAATATTTGACAGCACAGGGAACAGGTTTATAATCTCTCTCTAAAGGGTTGTGATTGAAAAATAGCATTGTATCTAAATTGATCATAAAGAGATCTAAAGTGGTATAGTAATAAAAGATCCTGATACCCCAAACATTATTAGATAGATCTATTTTTATAAAGACAATTCTTAATGTAATTCACCAACTCTTTAAATGAAGGCTTTTAACTAATCATTGTGTGTGTGTGTGTGTGTGTGTGTGTGTGCGTATATATATATATATATACGCTAATATATATATATTAGCGCTGTCAAGAAATTAAAAAAATTAATTGTGATTAATCACACTGTTAAACAACAATACCATTTAAATATTGTTGCATGTTTTCTACATTTTCAAATATTGATTTCAATTACAACACAGAATACAAAGTGTACAGAGCTCACTTTATATTTATTTTTATTACAAATATCTGCACTGTAAAAAACAAAAGAAATAGTATTTTTCAATTCACCTCATACAAGTACTATAGTGCAATCTCTTTATCATGAAAGTTGAACTTACAAATGTAGAATTATGTACAAAAAAACCCCATTCAAAAGCAAAACAATGTAAAATTCTAGAGCCTACAAGTCCACTCAGTCCTACTTCTCATTCAGCCAATCGCTCAGACAAAACAAGTTTGTTTACATTTATGGGAACATTTATGGCACTGTTGTAGCCAGTGTCACAAGGTATTTAGGTGCCAGATGCTAACGTTTCAGTTAAGGAAGGATAAGAAAAACTCTGATTCCTACCTACCTGGTCAGCTTGTAGATCAGCTCCACAGGTTGGTGTCCCACCTGCCATCACTTCTGCTCCGGGAAGCATGTCACTCCAAGGACTACGGCGTCCTCTTCTGGACACAGCCTTTTGGCTGTGCCACGCTCTATGTTCCCACCCTTCCAGGGGAACTGCAGTCCGCTATCCACCAACTTCCCCCCAGTGGAAACTGCAGCCAATTGTCTGGCCACTTCCTCAGTGGTGAGGAGGGGGGATCCAGGCCCACCCACTACTCCAGGTCCTGGCCAGGGACCCTGTAGATAGCAGCCACATGCTGTATCCCCTTCAACCTCTCAGTACCTCTTCCTGGGCCACTTTCTGGCAGCCTCCAGCACCCTCTTCTCTCTTGCCTCATGGCCTCTGCCTGTAAATTCCTGCAGCCAACCCAGAGCCATCTTAGCTCCCCCCAGTTGCTGCTAGCTGCGAACCAGCTGAGCAGCGAACAGCAGAGAGGCAAACAGAAGGAGTTTGCCTGGGAGTTCGCCTGGAGAGAGCTCCCAGAAGGAAGAGACCATGGATGCTGAGCAATCCGCCGTTGTGACCTGCACAGGATGCGCCATGTTCGTCTTCCTTCCACAGGATAGGAGCAACTTTGTCTGTACAAAGTGCAAGCTGATCTCCATCTTGGAAGAGAAGATTCAAGGTCTGGAGAAACGAATAACAACCCTGCGTTCCATAAAAGAAAATGAGGATTTCCTGGATAGACGTCAGGATCAGCTGCAGCGGGCACAATGTTCTGAAGATTCAGAGCAGGCTATGCAGCGGGGACAGAGGGCCAGCGAGGATAAGTGGCGGCATGTGACTTCCAGAAGGGGAAAGAGTACCAGAAACATCCACGTACCAGAAACACAGATACAGGTGAGCAACCGTTTTCATGTTCTCTCCACAGGTACTAGTGCAGAGAGTGGAGTGGATGATACACCTGAGGGAACAGAGCAGAAGGAGACTCCACTGATTGGAAGGCATGAGATGCGCCGTCCTAGGGATGGGGGTTCCACGACCACCACTCCCAAGAGGAGGAGGAGGAAGGTGGTGGTGGTCGGGGACTCTCTCCTCAGGGGGACTGAGTCATCTATCTGCCGCCCTGACTGGGAAAACCGAGAGGTGTGCTGCTTGCCAGGGGGTAGGATTCATGATGTGACGGAGAGACTGCCGAGACTCATCAAGCCCTCGGATCGCTACCCCTTCCTGCTTCTCCACGTGGGCACCAATGATACTGCCAAGAATGACCTTGAGCGTATCACTGCAGACTACGTGGCTCTGGGAAGAAGGATAAAGGAGGTTGAGGCGCAAGTGGTGTTCTCGTCTATCCTCCCTGTGGCAGGAAAAGGCCAGGGTAGAGACTGTCGAATCGTGGAAATCAACGAATGGCTACGCAGATGGTGTCGGAGAGAAGGGTTTGGATTCTTTGACAATGGGATGGTCTTCCAAGAAGAAGGATTGCTAGGCAGAGACGGGCTCCACCTCACGAAGAGAGGGAAGAGCATCTTTGCAAGCAGGCTGGCTAACCTAGTGAGGAGGGCTTTAAACTAGGTTCACCGGGGGAAGGAGACCAAAGCCCCGAGGTAAGTGGGGAAGTGGGATACCGGGAGGAAGCACAAGCAGGAGACTGCAAGAGGGGAGGACTCCTGTCTCAGACCGAGAAAGCGGGACAATCAGCGAGTTATCTTAAGTGCCTATACACAAATGCAAGAAGCCTGGGGAACAAGCAGGGAGAACTAGAAGTCCTGGCACAGTCAGGGAATTATGATGTAATTGGAATAACAGAGACTTGGTGGGATAACTCACATGATTGGAGTACTGTCATGGATGGATATCAACTGTTCAGGAAGGACAGGCCGGGCAGAAAAGGTGGGGGAGTTGCGTTGTACGTAAGAGAGCAGTATGACTGCTCAGAGCTCCAGTATGAAACTGCAGAAAAATCTGAGTGTCTCTGGATTAAATTTAGAAGTATGAACAACAAGGGTAATGTCGTGGTGGGAGTCTGCTACAGACCACCGGACCAGGGGGATGAGGTGGATGAGGCTTTCTTCCAGCAACTAACAGAAGTTGCTAGATCACAGGCCCTGGTTCTCATGGGTGACTTTAATCACCCCGATATCTGCTGGGAGAGCAATACAGCAGTGCACAGACAATCTAGGAAGTTTCTGGAAAGTGTAGGGGACAATTTCCTGGCGCAAGTGCTGGAGGAACCAACTGGGGGAAAAGCTCTTTTTGACCTGCTGCTCACAAACAGGGAAGAAATAGTAGAGGAAGCAATAGTGGATGGGAACCTGGGAGGCAGTGACCATGAGATGGTCGAGTTCAGGATCCTGACACAAGGAAAAAGGGAAAGCAGTAGAACAGAGACCCTGGACTTCAGAAAAGCAGACTTCGACTCCCTCAGGGAACTGATGGGCAAGGTCCCCTGGGAGAATAACATGACGGGGAAAGGAGTCGAGGAAAGCTGGCTGTATTTCAAAGAAACCTTATTGAGGTTGCAGGAACAAACCATCCCGATGTGTAGGAAGAAAAGTAAATATGGCAGGCGACCAGCTTGGCTTAACAGTGAAATCCTTGCTCGTCTTAAACACAAAAGAACAGCTTACAAGAAGTGGAAGATTGGACAAATAACCAGGGAGGAGTATAAAAGTATTGTTCAGGCATGCAGGAGTAAAATCAGGAAGGCCAAATCACACTTGGAGTTGCAGCTAGCCGGAGATGTTAGAGTAACAAGAAGTGTTTCTTTAGGTATGTTAGCAACAGGAAGAAAGTCAAGGAAAGTGTGGGCCCCTTGCTGAATGAGGGAGGGAACCTAGTGACAGAGGATGTGGAGAAAGCTAGTGTACTCAATGCTTTTTTTGCCTTTGTCTTCACAGACAAGGTCAGCTCCCAGACAGCTGCACTCTGCAGCACGGTATGGGGAGGAGGTGACCAGCTCTCTGTGGAGAAAGAAGTAGTTCGGGGCTATTTAGGAAAGCTGGACGAGCACAAGTCCATGGGGCCGGATGCGCTGCATCCGAGGGTGCTAAAGGAGTTGGCCGATGAGATTGCAGAGCCATTGGCCATTATCTTTGAAAAATCATGGCGATCGGGGAAGGTCCCGGATGACTGGAAAAAAGCTAATGTAGTGCCCATCTTTAAAAAAGGTAAGAAGGAAGATCCAGGGAACTACAGGCCAGTCAGTCTCACCTCAGTCCCTGGAAAAATCATGGAACAGGTCCTCAAGGAATCAATCCTGAACCACTTAAAGGAAGGGAAAGTGATCAGGAACAGTCAGCATGGATTCACCAAGGGCAAGTCATGCCTGACTAACCTAATTGCCTTCTATGACGAGATAACCGGCTCTGTGGATGAGGGGAAAGCAGTGGATGTGCTATTTCTGGACTTTAGCAAAGCTTTTGATACAGTCTCCCACAGTATTCTTGCCAGCAAGTTAAAGAAGTATGGGCTGGATGAATGGACAGTAAGGTGGATAGAAAACTGGCTAGATGGTCGGGCTCAACGGGTAGTGATCAATGGTTCCATGTCTAGTTGGCAGCCGGTATCAAGTGGAGTGCCCCAAAGGTCGGTGCTGGGGCCGGTTTTATTCAATATCTTCATTAACGATCTGGAGGATGGTGTGGACTGCACCCTTAGCAAGTTTGCAGATGACACTAAACTGGGAGGAGTGGTTGATACGCTGGAGGGTAGGGCTAGGATACAGAGGGACCTAGACAAATTAGAGGATTGGGCCAAAAGAAATATGATGAGGTTCAACAAGGACAAGTGCAGAGTCCTGCACTTAGGACGGAAGAATCCCATGCACTGCTACAGACTAGGGACCGAATGGCTGGGCAGCAGTTCTGCAGAAAAGGACCTAGGGGTTAAGGTGGACGAAAAGCTGAATATGAGTCAACAGTGTGCCCTTGTTGCCAAGAAGGCTAATGGCATTTTGGGTTGTATAAGTAGGGGCATTTCCAGCAGATCGAGGGATGTGATCATTCCCCTCTACTCAGCACTGGTGAGGCCTCATTTGGAGTACTGTGTCCAGTTTTGGGCCCCACACTACAAGAAGGATGTGGATAAATTGGAGAGAGTCCAGCGGAGGGCAACAAAAATGATTAGGGGGCTGGAGCACATGACTTATGAGGAGAGGCTGAGGGAACTGGGATTGTTTAGTCTGCAGAAGAGAAGAATGAGGGGGAATTTGATAGCTGCTTTCAACTACCTGAAAGGGGGTTCCAAAGAGGATGGATCTAGACTGTTCTCAGTGGTAGAAGATGACAGAACACGGAGTAATGGTCTCAAGTTGCAGAGGGGGAGGTTTAGGCTGGATATTAGGAAAAACTTTTTCACTAGTAGGGTGGTGAAGAACTGGAATGGGTTACCTAGGGAGGTAGTGGAATCTCCTTCCTTAGAGGTTTTTAAGGTCAGGCTTGACAAAGCCCTGGCTGGGATGATTTAGTTAGGTTTGGTCCTGCTTTGAGCAGGGGGTTGGACTAGATGACCTCCTGAGGTCCCTTCCAACTCTGAGATTCTATGATTCAGATTCTATGAGGGTGCTGGCTCTCCTTCCTCCTGCTAGGAGCCTGATCTTTCCACCTTGGGCTCCAGGCAGCTACTGAAGCTGCTCTGCCCTGCAGCCCTTCTTGTATGGGCCAGCCCGGCCCTGATTGGCTGCTTCTTGCAGCCCCTCTCTAATTGACTGCCTCCTGCGCAGCCTCCCTAAGGCCCTCTCTAATTGGCTAGTGTGGGGCAGGTGCCCCATCGCACTACCTCTCTTTAATTGAACATTAAAATATTGTGTAAAGCACTAGCTTTGGAGATTTGCTCTCTAATTTAATACACAGCAGCCAAATTGCCTTTATTTAAAATATCTTCAATATCAGGAGAGCCCTTAATATTCTGCCATTTTGTCTGATCAAATAACATGTAGTTCTTTTCCTTGGTGCAGAAAGATCTTTAGATGGGGTAGAACAAAGGTGTTTCCTACAAGTTTTTCTTTTTTTTTGGGTGGTGAGGGAGGGAGAGAGGAGATGTACACAATAATTGACTGAAGTGCCTCGGCCTATTCATACAAAGACTGCTAAGATATTGTTAAATGGATCTGAATCACTGGCATTTTGAACTCTACAGAGATGCCACCAGCTAGTATTGTCTATTTGTTATTTCTGTGGAAACATTTATCCAAATAACTCAAAATACCATGACATCCCAGATATTCAAACAGGCCATATTGAGCATAAAATTGCTCAGTATAGGAAGGATATGATTTTTTTGGCTCCTAAATCCTATAATTTTTTTGCCAAACTTAATAGAAATCTGTGATTTATTAGGTTCAGTCTCAAGTTTTAAAATTAACAGATACACCCTTAGAATCATAGGGTTAGAAGGGACCGCAAGGGTTATCTAATCTAACCCCCTACCAAGATGCAGGATTTGTTGTGTCTAAACCATCCAAGACAGATGGCAACCCAGCCTCCTTTTGAAAACCTCCAGTGAAGGCACTTCCACAACCTCCCGAGGCAGCCTGTTCCATTGTTCTACTGTTCTTACAGTTAGGAGGTTTTTGCTGAAATTTAATCTAAATCTTCTATGCTGTAGTTTGAACCTACTGCCTCTTGTCCTGCCCTCTGTGGCAAGAAAGAACAACTTTTCTCCGTCTTTTTTTGTGGCAGCCTTTCAAGTCTTTCTTAATCATACTACTATATGTCCAAATGGCTCTATGTTCAGAATTATTTCCTTATAAGTGACAAACATTTTATTCAATATTTAGTCATTAAAATCTCAGATAAGAGCCAGAATTTATTCAAACATCATACATATTCCACAGCTAGATACAGTATTTTAGAAAATGGATAATTGAAAAATGCTCATATTTTCCAGGATGGCTCAAATTAATACTCTGAAAATGCATAGTCTGCCTCCACTAAATTATTTGTTTGATATTCTCCCAGTAGCATGCTCTTCTTTATTCCTCAAGAGACTTCAAAATATTCCTCTAATTTTATTTGGGCTGATAGGATAAAATTTAACAGCTTTTTGTTACAGAGAGATAATAGGCATTAATCTTATCCCACTTCTAATACTTTTATTAACCTAATTTAAAGTCCTTTCTTTTTACCATGTTTATCCTCAGGAATATGGGTTGGAAATTGAAGTTTTTGTATGTATCCTAAGGAACAATATGCTAAGTTATTTCTCTGGCAACCAATTTTCCACTCAGCTCCGGCTACACAATTAAGATATTTAGATATGTGTTAAGATAGCTACACATGTTGGATAGGATGGGCTTTCCTTTCTCCCCAGCATAACACATTTTTTGTCTTCCCAATACATTTAGAAAGTTTTAATATCTGGGCTAAAAACTGAATAACTCAAATATCCCAGCTAATCTACTCTAATAAAATCTTCACGCTCAGACAGTATTTTATGACATGTAAATTTAACTTCTCACCCAAATTTCAATATATTCTACTCAGGAAATACATTGTGCAAAATAATAATAAAGCATTATTACATTATCTTGGTAAATTGGAGATGCTTTTTCAGATAAATAATGCTAAAGGCTTATTGGCTAAAATATAAGTGGCTTCATTATTGAACAAAACCAAAATGGTTCAAACTGAGTCCTGGGAAAGAGATATTAATATATGTGCTCCCATATTTTGGTTTAAAGTGTGTAAATATAATAATACACTTTTAAGTCCTATTTCTGAGTACCAAGTGTTATTCTGGACAGGTAATGTAGAGATATATGTCAACTGGGTTCTACTCAAAATGAACACTTTGGAGGCACTGTGGGCAGCCAGGTTGTAAGTGACGTATATTGTAGGGTGGAACTGCACAAATATTAAAGGGGTTTGTTTGCTTTGTAGAATGACAAAGCAATCTAATGAAGAATAATTCTTTGGCATTATCTCCTGCTCTAGCATTTCTAGGAGAAGATATTATTTCTAATAATCAAAATATACTGTTTTTCTTTTAGGGTTTGGTCATTTAAGGCACTGAGCACCCTCAGTTTCTATTATGGTCAATGCTTTTTGCGTTCAGTCAGGAGATGAAAGTGCTTAGCACCTCCCAGGATCTGACCTTGTCTTATTAACTGCTCAGATTAACAGCTAACTGGAGAGAAACAAATATCCCACACGGACAGATGGCTCATCAAAACTGGGAAGTTTCAGCCATGGAAAAATGTCTAGCCTAAGAACTGATACATACAACTAATACTATGCTTGGAAACTTAACTACCCTTCATCACATATATAGTATTGAAAAAAGGTGGATTGGCAAGCCTCTCTCTTTATCAAACGTCCCTTCATAATGAAATTGTACTGCTTTTTTAGTCTGTTTCATTTCCTTTTTATATTTATGTAACATTCAAAAATACTTTGCCTTTGACCCATATGACCTGCTTTTTGCCTTGATGTACTGTGTTCTTTGGAGATGTGGTTTACATTATTCATGGGAAGTCTCATGGGAGGCAGTATCAAGGAGGAAATTTCACTCAGCTTTTCCTTCTGAAGATTCCTCCTAAGTCCTTCTGGTGTAGGGAGAAAGGCAGCGCTTACATGGACAAACCATGGGGATCACTTACAAGCTCTGTGGATCCCCCAGGAGATCTGGGCCATCCATGTGAGGTCTTGAGTCTCTGCACAAGTTCTAGGTCTCTGGTGTGGATACGATCCAGGCATGTGCACACACATACACACACATAGAGTCCTTGGCAGCGTGGCTCCAATGCAGTCATGCTGACAGGGCTTCCACAGTAGGCAGGGGTCCTCAGGATTTCTCTTGTGGATCCTACAGTTTGGAGGCCACAGAAATATGTTACAGCCCCAGGTTATATAGTTTGTCCTCCCTGCGCTCTACAGCATTGCTTGGGAGGATAATATGCGACCTCTAGCCTCATGGCTGTCTTGCCTCCTCCTGTCCAGTGCTCCCTTCTGCTCATTTTTTCCCTGGTCAGAGATCCTGGACAAAAGTCTGGACCCTCTGCAGAGTTTAGGGGAAGGAAAGCTGCTCCTGTGGAAGCAACTTAGCCCTCATTCCTTGCAGGAAGGGGCAAGCTATACGCAGAGTCTCTCTTCTGCCCAAGTTTCTCATTGATAGGATTGAGCCTATAGCACTTTATAATATCCCCATTACTAAAAATTAAACTTTTCAAGTAGTGGGGACAGATTTTTAAAGATTTTTAAAAATGAGATCAGTGCTTCTGAAAATCCCAGTAGGCACCAATCTGCATCTTTAGGTGCCTAAATATCTTTTAAAATCTGACCCTAAGCAACTAACTTAATATGTGGACCATTCCATTCTCTAAACAGCGGACTTTAAAAATACCATGTGTGTGCATGCATGCATGTTGTGTGCATATTACTAATGTATCAATATAGCTGTTTAGCATGAACTGAGAGAGAATCAGAACATGGAAGAGTCATAAACAGAAGAAGAGGTCCAAGACGAGATGAGAAAACTCAGCTGCAAGAGTTGCCAGGGGAGCTGTAAGACCTGGCTGATCTGTGTAAAAATACCCTTTTTTAAAAAAGTTGGCTAACTTCTATTGATTTCAGGGCAGGCAGATGAAATGTAATACTCATATAATTAGTGAAGTATCATACACAGTATTATTAGTTCTCAAAATATTATTGATTTCAGAAGGTGTCTCTGCATTATAAAAACTTCAAATTTTAGAGCTGAAAACCAGAAATTCAAAGCAACAGGGATATCAAATTGCAATTTCATATACTTTCTTCCATATAGTGAGTATGCAGTAAATACTAGGCTTCATATTTGACTTCACTTTTCTGCATCAGTGAATCAGACTAAAAATGGAAAGGAAACACTCATAACACTATGGAAGAGGATTTTCTTCAAAAATGGCTGACTGTATAGATCTTGCTCATATTTAAAAATCAAGCCAGGTCTGAAATCTGTGGCCTCTACTATAAGTTAGAGCAGACTCCCCTACAATCCATGTTTATTCTATCACTTTATCCAAACTTAACTTAGGTTTCTTACAGTGGCTTTGAACTAGTTTTCTTTGTCGTATTTCATCAACCTGAATTCACTAATGACCACACCTGAAGCAGGGGGGGATGTTATCTGGGCTTGCTGGAGGAAGGTAGCAGTACATTATGGCGGGTGAGGAGATGGGAAAGGAGGTCAGAAACTGATCAAAAAAAGGTGGGTGGTGGCCAGTTTGGTGGCGCTGACTCACCCCCTGGGAACTTAAGGGTGGAAGACTTTAAAAGGTGAAAGCTCTGGTGTTGGAAGCCCTTTCTGCACACAGCAGACTGGGCAGTACCCACTCTTCCTCCCCTCATGGTGCGAATATCAGGTTGGCTTAGGACCTGCTGTGGGCATTGCATTCATCGCTTCTTTTTAGGGGAGGCTGGGAATGAATTTTTCCCTCGTCACCATATTGGCTTTAGTGGAGTGGGTTTTTTTTCACCTTCCTCACAGCGGGTGTCAGGTGGACCTATTATGGTGAGGAGGAAAGAGCTATATATTGCAACATATTTTGTTAGTGTGGGGCAGACGTCCCATGCAGGTACGCCATAGGGAAGGCATCCAGTGACCAGATAAATGGCCTGGTAAAGAACTTAAAAAGAGGGTGCTAGTTAAAGGAATGGAATGGGGGGAGAGGGGTTGGGGCTCCTATCATTGGTACAGCAGGGAGTCAACCCCTATTTCTTATAGCCCACCTTAAATCTTCTATGGGGTGTGTGTGGGGGTGGATGGGAAGGTCCCAGCCACGGGTTGGCTGGAGGACAGGGTTGGAAAATGAATGGGGGCTGGTGGAAGCCCCTGGACAGCTATTGAATGAACATGGAGTTGCTTGCACTGTACACTTTTAGCTCCCAGGTAGTCCCAGACATCTAATAATAAAGTTGCGGCCCGATTAAATCCATATCAAGAGTCTCCTGTCCTGCTTTTGGCAGAGCCGGACAACAATTGTTTTACATCTGTACAATTCCTTTTTAATTTACCATCTTCACTGCCAACTATCAACACCTCGGGCTTTTGGCTTCTCTCCTTGTGTTTGCCCACCGCAGCTTGATGGCAACACCACTCTCTGGAGGCAAACAGTTCTGTCCAGTCCCCTTGACTGAGGTGGAAAAAGGGGTGCAGAACCCTTTACTATTCACTATTGCTCCTTGCAGGCCACACATTTCTCTTCTCTTTAAAGAGGGACTGCAGAAGATTACTCAGACAACAGCCATCTTAAGAAAACCCAAGCCCTATTAAATAAAGAGAAAATTGAATTATAACAGATGACACTGTTTGCTTAACATAGCTAGATTTGCACCTGTCAGAAACTAAACTAGAGAAAGTGACAAAGAGTCCTGTGGGCACCTTATTGACTAACAGACGTATTGGAGCATGATGTCTGACGAAGTGGGTATTCACCCACGAAAGCTTATGCTCCAATACGTCTGTTAGTCTATAAGGTGCCACAAGACTCTGTCACTTTTTACAGAGCCAGACTAACATGGCTACCCCTCTGATAGTAAACTAGAGAAGTTTAACTACAGAATACAACAAGAAGAGTGGGTTGCTTACATACCTTGAAAGCATTCTCCTTCCTATGGCTTCTCTTTGGTCAAATTGTTAGCATCATTTTCTCACCACAGAGAGACTCCCTTGCTGTGTTCCAGAGATCTATCAAGTCCCTGAATCTGAGTTTGCTTGCAGTATCCCAGCATGCCTCCTCTCAGCAATCTTCCCTGCTTCCTAAACCAGTTTTTTTTCCAGTTATCTCCATGCATATGCAATAAGGTTTGGCTTCCCTGCTTTCTCTAAGAGAGAGCTCCGAGAGATATGAAGACGGTTAAGAATGGTTAATAGCCATCTATTAGAGAGACAAGATGGATGAGGTTGTATCTTTTATTGGACCAACTTATGGCCATCTATGAAATCCTTATTGACTTAGAATAGGTACTGCAGCTCACAAACCAGTCTGCACATCTCTGGCTCAGCCTGTTTCTGCATTCTCTTTTCAAATAGGAAGTTTGGCATTTTTCTCAATACCACACATTTTCTGTTGTGATGAACTAGGGGCAAAGGTCCAGACTCTCTGTCATAGCTTTTTAAAAGGACAAAATTGGTCCTTGTATAACATCAGTAACCATTCTGGACATATTGTTCTAACATTTCAGTCTTCAAAGAATTTAGATGCCATTGAGCATGCTGAAAATGTTTTAGTCACAGTCTCTCACTTACTAAATGATGAAGGCCATATAGAAGGCAGGTTAGTACATATGATAATTATACTACTCTGGCCTATTCTGCAATCATTGAAGTCTATGGCAAAACTCCAGTTCAATGGTGCAGGATCAGGCTCTCTGTAATTAATTAAAAGTTGTCTTTGTTACCCTTAAAGTGGCAGCATTTTTGGTTTTCCTCTTTATTTCATTTATGCATGTTTTAGATCTATAGGGGAAAAGATACTGTGCATTACGCAGCCTTAAGAAAAGATAATTTGTAAGGAGCAGTCAGTTGCTAGATGATTCTAAGTCTCTTAGCTTACAAGTCAGAAAGAAAGTGAGATATTTATTTCTCATGATGTTATGGGAGTGATTTTCTTTGTGTCAAGACAGTGAAGGCCTAGAGAAAGCTACAGTGTGTGTCATATTTTTGGAAGAGATATAGTTCCTTAGAAGGAAGGATAGTCCTGTGGTTAGGGCACAACACCCGGTATAAAGCCATCTATGTGCTATTCCCTGCTCTATTCCAGAGTGTGTGTGTGTGTGTCTATCACTGGGCACATCCCTTAACCGCTCTGTAACTCAGTTTCCCCAACTCTAAAATAGGATGATGTAAGATTTGTCTGCCTCACAGGGCTGTTATGAAAGTTAATTTGTTAATGTTTGTAAAGCACTTTAAGACACTTTGGAAGAGAAGTGCAACAGAAATGAAAAGTAATAGTATTAGCCTTTAAAATATGCCTTAGTAGTCAGGCTGTGAGTAGCCCTTGCTTGGATATGAGGGCGGGGAGGGCACATATACCCCTCACAAACCCAGTCACATTCACAGTCTCTCCGCAGAAGGGAGTATAGGGAGTACTTCTTCCTTATACCTCCAAAGGCACATATTGCCCCAAGTGGGTTAGGTTGTGGCCTCATTTCCCCTCTGTATCAAGTTGTGGGATGGACAAATGCACTGAAAGAGCAGGTTGCACCATCCTAAAGGACGGCACGCAGCATATGACTCAGGGAGCTAAGGGAGGAGCTGTGCCTTTTTGAGGCATAAAAAAAATGACACTTAAGTGTCCATTTAAGGGGTGAAACAGTTATCCTTTAAGGGGCAAATCCTGCCCCACTGAATTCTGAGTCAGCTAGACTTCTGGGGTCCAGCCCTAGGTGTTCTATTGAAGTACAGATTATCTATACAACAAACTGGCATCTGAATAAGCCCAACCTTACGCACAGCTCTCTGGGCTCCTTAATGGCAACATCTTCCTCGGGACCCCAGCACTTGGACTTTGCACTGGTGGTATCTTCAAGAACAACTTGGCACTGGGACTTTCCACCAGCACAAACCAAAGGGGGGAAAACTGAGCATTGGAGAGGCTGGGTCAGGTTACTCTTTTGTTGGGCTGGTTGAACAGCATGAAGATCTGGTCCAGTGCCTTTTTAGTTGAGGGTGGGTAGTTGTTGGGAAAACTGCGCTGTTGACGCTGTGTCACCAGAGGCAGGACATCAAAGCAAATAAGTCAAATCTGTAGCTTGTGTTGGATATAGTGAAACTTTGTTTAGACAGAGTGTCTTGTCAGTTGTTTTTTGGCTGAGTTCTGCAAGATGATAATTGTAGCTTTTTCTTGTTTTTAGCTGACTGATGTTATCCTTTCCCTCTAGAAGAGTGAGCAACATCTTAGAAGTCTGTGGAACTAGTTAGCAGATAAGTCTTTGCTTTATATTGGGAGGCATAAAGGAACTACCATACCATAGTTATTAAGTAGTGTTTTGTAGTGTTATCAATTAAAGAGTTGTATCTTCTAAAACATTGAGAGTAGTATGGATTTATTTCTTGTTTTGGATTAAGCCCTCTGGGAGCCCTAAAGATTTCTAGCATGTCCTGAACAAGCTGGAAGGAGAGGGAGAGAGAGAGCGAAAATATGAACAAAAAGATTTGTTTTAGTGTGGCAACTTGTGAGGCACCAATTATAATTAAAAGTAAGGAAGGCATCAAGACAGCCCTGGTGATACATAGTCCAGAGCTGGTAATTGTGTGCCACAGGCACAGGTTCTAAATTGTTCATTTTTACAGAAATTTTACAGGTTAATTTTATTTATATACTATGAAATGAATCTGTAGTCATTGAATTAAATTTAGGACTGCCTTTTTGAGGCACTAAAGGCAAGAGATGATTAACTGTAAATAATGATTTTAGGGTAAAGAAATACAAAAAGAAAAAAAAGTAGGCTATTTTTGTACCATGAGCTTTCTGCTATCATATTTATTACTAAGCAACAGCATCATTGATGATTCATTTGACTCATAATCCCAATTCCCAGTATTCTTTGTCCTCCTGATTAGGGGATTATATCTTTTAGCTCTCATCACTATCAAATATTCAGAAAAAGCTGGTGGTTGCTACTTCAAGTAACAAAATGCTTTAAACAAAATACAACTGATGACTGCTTTTACAAAGCTATTTCCTACCGCTATGTGTAAGTACACCATAAGACTATGAAGACACATTGCTTTATTAAGGTACTTGCTCTATTTTACAGATTGCTATGATAGTCTATGCATGGGTAAGATATTTCACCTGGTATTTGATTTGACAATTTTGGTCAGTAAGAAAGGTAAATAGTTTTATAGACACACTATTTGTAAAGAGAACTGTGAGATTCACTTGCAAGACAGTCATACAGATTTCTTTCTTAGTACCAAAGACATTGGGAGATGTTTTAAAATGCTATTTAACACTTAAAAAGTGGTGAACAAAAGAACTGTACTACATACCTTAAAACATAGTATATGACATGGTATAATGTAGTCTTTAAAACTAACTCTTGTGTTGGATTATAAGCAGGGCTGATAACACTGCCTATTATTAAGGAAGCCCAGCACTTCCCATTGTAAGAACCATACAAAATATTGACCAACTTCTAATTAATTGGGCACTATCAATCTTATGTGCTGAATGGGTCTTGTGGAAAAAATAGTATATTATCATTGTGATGCTGTCTAGTAAGTCACTAGTTCAGACCAAGGCAGGAGGCTAATTCTCTAGCATGCTAACCAGGGCCAGCTCCAGACCCCAGTGTGCCAAGCGCGCGCTTGGGGCGGCGTCCCAGCGGGAGGGCGGCAGGCGGCTCTGGCGGACCTCCCGCAGGCATGCCTGCGGAAGGTCCACTGGGACGGCGGCTCTGGTGGACCTCCCGCAGACGCGCCTGCGGAGGGGCCGCTGGTCCCGCGGCTTCGGTGGAGCATCCACAGGCATGCCTGCAGGAGGTCCACTGGAGCCGCAAGGCCAGCGGACCCTCCACAGGCACGTCTGTGGGAGGTCCACCGGAGCCGCGGGACCGGCGACCACTAGAGCGCCCCCCCGCGGCGTGCCGCCGTGCTTGGGGCGGCGGAAATCCTAGAGCCGCCCCTGATGCTAACAGAAATCATTAGAAGGGACCTCAGGAGGTCATCTAGTCCAACCCCCAGCTCAAAGCAGGACCAATCCCCAAACAGCCTCCTCAAGGATTGAATTTACAACCCTGGGTTTAGCAGGCAAATGATCAAACCACCGAGCTATCCCTCCAGGCATTATAATGTGATCAGGCCAATTCACTTGTATGTTGGCATAATTCAAAGGCAATGTGATGGTATTCTGAACAACTGGCCAGAGATCCCCAATGCCATTTTGGGTACCTGTGACAGAGTGCTAGGTATGAAACCCTGAGTCAGCACTCTGGTCACAGCAGCTCCAAACAGACATAGCAGATTTGAGCTGATGAGGCAGACCTGTGTCTAATTTGTGGATAGGGCAGGGCAGAAAGGCTAATTGAGCCGTTAGCCAGAGCCCACAAATAGGCACAGGAAGGACATGAAAAGGGGAAAAGCAGGCAGTGAGAGGGAGAGATTGTTGTCCCCCTGCTTGTAAAGGCACTAGGTATGCTGTGAAGGTGGCAGGACTTAATTATAAATAAACAGCACAGGGTGTTGAACCAGCACAAGGGTCTCTGTATGGTTTATTGACTGAAACAGAAGCAGGACCGAGGAGGCCCAGTTACAATATCCCTGAGAGACTTTACCATTTGGATTTACAGACTCTGATTTGCCTGTAATGTATTTTACCTGCTTTAACCTCAGTAACATTTGTTTTTCTTAAATAATAAATCTTTAGTTAAATTATTAAAGAAACTGGCTACAGCATTGTCTTTGGTGTGAGATCAAGAGTATTCAACGAGTTGGGGATAAGTGACTGGCCCTTTGGGTCAGGAGTGACCTAATGTGTGGTGATTCTTAGGTTTTAATAATCTTTCATCATTTAGTTCAGTTCGTCTGGGTGGCAAGATGTACTGGAGAAACTACAGCGGACCGTTTCTGACTTCATTGCAAAACTAACATAGTAAACCAGGAGTGCACAGTTGTTACTGGTTTGGTGAAATCCAATTATATAATACACCACCAGTTTGGGGAATCTGCACTGTTTTCTGACAGTCTGACCTGAGACTGGCACTCTCAGCTGTGAGATACTCCAGACAGTGTGACAATCATGTAATTAAAGACTGTACCATAATGCCTGTGCACAAGGGAGCTGAATTAAAGCTGCACAGGAAAACTTACTCTGAAATTTCCTAATTGTTGAGAGCTTGACTTTGCAAACAATGCTTTTTAACATAGCTTTTTGTGTGTAATAATAATGATATCTTGCTAAGGTTGTAGGGTAAAAATAACTTAGGATGTATAATCAGCAAAATCAAGCAGCTACAGTAAGCAGGAAAACAAAAATTACATGATTGTAAGATGCTCTCTCTTTGGTGCTATACAGTTTATAAAGCTAACAGCAACTCCACTAATAATATGTAATTTATGCAGCTTAATTTTGTTCTTTTAGGGTGTTATTCACATATATACACAGTTCAAATGAAGGGGTTTTACACAAGAAACTCTAGAGGGACTGAGGAGAACAGAATTAAATTTACAATTTGTAGGCAGATTGCATAATCACGGATTCTGTGTCCCCTCCCATTGTCTGCCTCTAATCTCTCCTTGCCCTTGTGCTGATTTATTTGAGATCAGTGCAGACCTTCTTTGTGTTAATACTCCAGTGGTAACTCCATCAAGGGATTTTTGTTGTAGAATTTTGCAACAGCCATCAACACAAGGGGTGAATTTCATCCTTAATCTAATGGATGGGAGCAGTACTAAAAATAGAAAGCTTCAAAAGTTTGTACACTTGAGGTAAAATGGCTCACCCCAATTCTAATCTGAAAGGGAATAATTTAGCCCTTGCAATTATACAAAATTATTTATTATAAAAAACTGAATAAACCAGAAAAAATATACCATGTCACTGGTACTTGTAGTTTTTGCGATATTTCCAATTTAAGGATTGTGAAATTCAGTGGTGGGTTTTTTTTTGTTGCTTTGTTTATCAGCACTGATGGCATGATTTGTAATTTTTAAAAGGTTTAATGAAATGTAAAGAAAAGTTTTGGGAGAGATGTTCAAAGGCACTAATAGCAGTTAGTCACCTAACATCTGTGGCCTTTCAATGGCGTTTAGGTGCCTAACTGCCACTTTTGCCTTTGGAAAATCTCCCTTTTTTTCCTTTTCTTTTCTGTTTATTCACCTTCCTCGTCTCTGTGAGCTGACTGTGTTCTTTCCATGGCTGAAGAATATGAAATTGAGCTGGGTGACTATTAACATTACCATAAATATCCATCTAGTCATATGAAAAGTTTAATTTGATTTACCCATGTCCATGTCCTTTTTTCTATTTGCTTTTCATGATAGCAACATAATAATGAACACAGTTGCTGTCAAAATTTCCAGTCCTCTACATGGGTTCATCCTGTCAAGGGCATTATTTGCATCATAGTTCTCAACTATCAATTGGGGGCTGATCCTGACAGGTACTGTACCTTCTACTCTTGCTGAACCCCTATGGGAGTTCAAGGTGTTCTATGCATCTTAGACCCTTCGGAGGACAAATATGGTAACGTTTTAGAATCCTGTCCTTTTGTGTGTGTTGTTTAAATGCAGTATCACTGAACGGTGCCATGCAACAGTTAGCATTGGGTCTCTTGGTTGCTCCATAAAATACAGAAAATCTCAAGCAATTTGTATATGGCAGTGCAGAAATAGTAATCCCTTTTTAAATATTGATAGTGCCAGCAAAACTGCATGCGGCCTCTTCTGAATGCAAAACACTACAGAAGGTACAAAAGGCTACAAAGGTGAACTGAAAAGCTCTTGTAAAAAATAATTAAGATCCCAGAGCCTTATAAAACTATGGGTTTAATTCAGTCCTGGACTATGCTAGTTTCTGCCAGCATAACCCAGGGTGCAGGACTTCTATAACGGAGAGTCCCCGATGTGAGCAATGTGCCCTCAATCTCTGCCCTACCACAGAGCCTGCGGCTGGCCAGCATAGCACAAAAGAAAGCAATGCTGGATGGGGAGGGAACAAGCCCATTCAGCAGGGAAATGTACTGATTCAGCATATTCCTCCAGCAACCTCCACCAACAGAGTTCCTGTGGAGATCTATCTGCAATTTAAAACTGCCTTCCTCAGTCAGGATGCCTAGAGGAGAAAGGCAATGCAAACACTATCTACCTCATTCTGGGGAAAATCTCCCTTATGGCACAGGAAATCCCTGTTGTGCACTGGGGTGCAATTAGCCGGGCCCCCAATCCAGCACAGGAGAGTCAAATCCTATGGGTAACCAGACACATTATAAGCACATTTACGTTTTAAAAGAATATATCTGAAAAGTAGCTCCTCACTGTGGCTATTACCTTTCACTTCTCCACAATCATTTGAACTACTCATGCATGTTCTAAATTAACTACAATTACTTAGGAAAGAGACCTGGGGACCCATTATGGGCAGCTAAATGAAAATCTCTGGTCATTGTGTCAAAGAAGCAAATAAAACATTAGGATAAATGAGAAATGGGATGGAAAATTATACTGAACATGTTATGCCATTATGTAATTAATATTCACCCTCCCAGTGTTCATTTCTGGTCAGTATAGATGGGGGGTAGTTCAGAAATGAGTGATGAAAATAAAGTAGGGGCATGGAAATATTTCCTGATGAGAAGAGATTGAAAAGATTGGAACTATTTCTTTCAGACTGGAACTTAATACTGTTGGACGTGATAGAACTATACACAATAATAAACAGAATAGGGAAGCTACACTGGGTCCTTTCATTTACCTTTTGTCATAATACAAGTACACCTGTACCCCGATATAACGCTGTCCTCGGGAGCCAAAAAATCTTACCGCATTATAGGTGAAACCACATTATATCGTACTGGATTTGATCCGCCGGAGCGCACAGCCCCCAGCCCCCCGGAGTGCTGCTTTACTGCATTGTATCCAAATTAGTGTTATATCGGGTGGCGTTATATCGAGGTAGAGGTATAAAAGGTTTGGGTTTACAGTTCACACATTTAAAACAAATAAAAGAAAAAAGACGGTTACTCACCTGTGTAACTGTTGTTCTTCGAGATGTGTTGCTCATATCCATTCCAATTAGGTTTGTGCGTGCCGCGTGCACGATCCTTGGAAGATTTTTACCCTAGCAACACTTGGTGGGTCGGCTGAGGTGCCCCCTGGAGTGGTGCTCTTATGGCGCCCAATATATGCCCCTGCCGACCCAGCGCCCCCTCAGTTCCTTCTTGTCGGCTACTCCGACAGAGGGGAAGGAGGGCAGTTTTGGAATGGATATGAGCAACACATCTCGAAGAACAACAGTTACAAAGGTGAGTAAACGTCTTTTCTTCTTCGAATGCTTGCTCACATCGATTCCAATTAGGTGACTCCCAAGCCTTACCTAGGCAGTGGGGTCGGAGTGAGATGTCGTGGAGTGAAGGACCCCTGAACCAAATGCATCACCCCTGGACTGCTGCACTATCGCATAGAGGGAAGTGAAGGTACGTACTGATGACCAAGTTGCTGCCCTACAGATCTCCTGTATGGGCACATGAGCCAGAAAGGCAGAGGACGAAGCTTGAGCCCTAGTAGAGTGGGCAGTAAGGTGCGTAGTTGGGACACCAGCCAAGTCGTAGCACTCACGGATGCATGATGTAATCCAGGACGAGATGCACTGTGTGGAGACCAGGAGGCCCTTCATCCTGTCTGCCACCACTACAAACAGCTGGGTCGTCCTCCTAAAGGTTTCATTTGTTCGATGTAAAAGGCGAAGGCCCTGAGAACATCTAGGGAATGCAGCTGTTGCTCTTGTCGAGAAGTGTGCAATTTCTGGTAGAAGACTGGAAGAAAGATGTCTTGGTTGACATGGAAGGCAGACACCACCTTAGGAAGGAAGGCAGGGTGTGGTTGCAGCTGTACCTTGTCCTTATGAAACACCGTCTACGGTGGGTCCGACGTGAAGGCTCGAAGTTCCGACACACGTCTCGCCGAGGAAAGCTGTTTCCAGGAAAGGTAAAGAAGCAAGCAAGTGGCCATTGGCTTGAATGAGGCACCCATGAGCCTGGATAGTACCAGGTTGAGGTCCCACGTAGGGGCCGGATGCTGAATTTGCAGGTACAGACGTTCCAATCCCTTGAAGAACCTGCTGATCATGGGATTGGAGAAAACCAAGCACCTGTTTTCAACCGGGTAGAAGGCTGAAATTGCTGCTAGGTGTACTCTGATGGATGAAACTGCCAGGTCTTGCTGTTTCAAGGACAAGAGATAATCTAGGATGGTAGGTACTGGCACCTCCAGAGGGTCAGTATTGCTCAGGGCACACCAGCAGGAGAAACGCTTCCACTTGGCCAGATACATGGACCTAGTAGAGGGCTTTCTGCTACCCAGGAGTATGTGCTGCACTGAGCGGGAGAAACGCAGCTGAGACTGAGTTAGCCATGCAGCATCCATACTGTGAGATGGAGGGATTGCAGGTCCAGATGACACAATTGGCCGTGCTCCTGAGTGATCAGGTCCGGCCACAACGGGAGTGAAATTGGTGTGGTCACTGACAGATCGAAGAGAGTGGTGTACCAATGTTGTCTGGGCCACATCTGGGTGTGGCCTTGTCTCTTCGCAATTTGAGAAGGACCTTCTGGACCAATGGGAATGGAGGAAAGGCATAGAGCAGATGGTCTTTCTACAGCATCAGGAGGCATCCGATAGGGAGCCTGGGAAGCGCCCCTGGAGAGAGCAGAACACCTGGCACTTCCGATTCTTGGGAGAGGCGAAAAGGTCTATGTGGGGAAACCCCCACTTCCGGAAAACAGAATGGATAACATCCGGGCGAATTGACCACTCGTGAGCCAGGAAGGACCTGCTGAGGTGATCTGCCAAGGTGTTTTGGACTCCCGGGAGAAATGACGCCACCAGGTTGATTGAGTGGGCTATGCAGAATTCCCACAGGTGAATGGCTTCCTGACAGAGGGGGGACGATTGCACTCCCCCTTGTTTGTTGATGTAAAACATGGCCATTGTGTTGTCTGTGACGAATGTGACACAACGGCCCTGAAGGTGTTCGCAGAACACCTGACACACCAGGCTTACTGCTCTTAGTTCCCGTACATTGATGTGCAGGGTTATCTCTTGTGTGGACCAAAGGCCCTGTGTATGAAGGTCCGCAAGGTGAACGCCCCAGCCCAGAGATGATGCGTCCATGGTTAGGATTAGGAAGGGTTGTGGTGCATGGAATAGCATTCCTCCCGCATACAAAGTTGGGGTTCACCCACCAAGCCAGGGAGGTTAAGACTTCCGTCGGTACTGTGAGCACTGTGTCTAGATTGTCCCGGCCTGGGCAGTACACTGATGAGAGCCAGGCCTGAAGTGGACAGAGGCGTAGTCTGGCACGTCTGGTCACCAAGGTGCAAGATGCCATGTGTCCCAGTAGACCGAGGCACATGCGTGCTGTCGAGGTCCGGAAGCTTCCGAGGCCATGTATAGTGCTCACCATGGACTGGAAGCAGGCATGCGGTAGGCATGCCCAGGTGAGATTTGAATCCAGGACTGCTCCGATAAAGTCTATTCTCTGGGTCAGCTGCAAAGTGGACTTTTCGACATTGAGCAGCAGGCCCAGTTGTCTGAACAAGCTCATGATGAACCGAACATGGGATTGCACCTGGAGCTCAGATCGACCCCAAATGAGCCAGTCGTCGAGGTATGGAAACACTTGGATCCGACGTCAATGGAGCGAGGAAGCTAAGAGAAGCCATACACTTTGTAAATACCCTTGGTGCCATGGATAGGCTGAAGGGGAGGACGGTAAACTGGAAGTGTCATTGAGTGACCACAAAGTGAAGGAAGCACCTGTGTGGCAGGTAGATCGCTATGTGGAAGTACGCATCCCTCATGTCGAGGGCAGCATACCAGTCTCCAGGATCCAGGAAAGGGAAACCATGGGGAACTTCAATTTTGCCATAAATGTGTTGAGTCTGAGCAGGTCCAGAATGGGCCGTAGCCCCACCTTTGCCTTGGGGATTAGGAAGTAGCGGGAATAAAACCACCTGCCCCTCAGATCCCTTGGAACCTCCTCTATAGCTCCGATAGCCATGAGCGTCTGCATCTCCTGTAGAAGGAGATGCTCATGAGAGGGGTCCCTGAAGAGAGACAGGGAGGGAAGGGGGGAAGGGGGGGACAAAACAAATTGAAGTTGGTATCCACTTTCCACCATGCGTAGGACCGTAGGAGAGGTGGTTGGTGAAAGGTGGGGAAGGATCCTGTAAGGAGACTGGTGCTCTGCCGTTGGGCGCACCTTCAAAAGTTTTGTTTGGGTCCCGTCGATGGTTTGGGGGGGCGCTGGTTCTGGCCTGTCTGAGGATCAGATTGTCTCCTCCTACCACTGAAGCCATGTCTTCTAGAAAAGTCCTGTCTCAGCTGGGGGTTAGGGGAGGTGCACTGCGGTTGGGGTCGGAAGGGCCTACATTGCGTCACTGGGGTATGCATGCCCAAAGAGCGCATGATGGCCTGGTTATCCTTCAGGCTCTGGAGTCTGGAATCAGTTTTGTCTGAAAATAACCCCTGGCCATCAAAGGGCAGGTCCTGAATTGTTTGTTGCAGCTCTGGTGGAAGACTGGACACCTGCAACCATGATACGGCACATAGCTATGCCCGAGGTTAGAGTCCTAGCCACCGAGTCTGCCACATCTATTGAAGCCTGCAAGGATGTCCTGGTTACTTTCTTGCCCTCCTCTAGCAAGGCCCCGAACTCCTCCCTGGATTCCTGAGGAACCAGCTCTTTGAATTTCCCCATCGAGTTCCAGGTATTATAATTATAACGGCTCAAGAGGTTCTGCTGGTTAGCCACCCTAAGTTGTAGGCTGCCAGTCAAATAGAACTTGCACCCGAGTAAATCCAGGTGTCTAGCGTCCTTGGATTTAGGAGCGGGAGCTTGTTGACTGTGTCTTTCCCTCTCGTTAATGGACTGTACGATGAGGGAGCACAGTTTGGGATGAATGTACAAGAACTCATAGTCTTTGGAGGAGACCAAGTACTTCCTCTCCACTGCCTTGGCAGTGGGAGGAATAGATGCCGGAGACTGCCAGATTGTATTGGCATTAGTCTGGATGATCCTAATAAAGGGCAAGGCTATACGTGTGGGGGCATCAGCAGATAAAATGTCCACCACCGGATCCTCGACCTCCACCACCTCCTCCACCTGGAGGCTCATGTTTTGTGCCACCCTACGAAGCCAGAGGAGGACGTGCCCGCCACCGCCTCGTCAGGGGAGGACGAAGAGGATACGCCCGGGACTAAAGGGTCCTGGGGCACGTCTTCCTTGGGGTGAGGGTCTGGCTGCCCTCCATGCTAGGGGCATGGGCCTGAGCTGAGGGTAGGGCCATCGCCTCCGAGCCCCCTGGTGGGGGGGACTGACAGTGGCCTCCGGGTCTCGAGGTTTTGAGTGGGCAGAATGAGAAGCTCCCGATGGGACACCTTGTGCCTGATGGTATGCCCAAGGGATCCAAAAGGACCATTGTGGGGGTCCCTGAGCAGGATCCTGCTCCTCGTTGTGCCATTGGCTAGCGCCGTCCATGTCTTGGTCATGGACGCGGGAGCCACTCTCCACTTAGGACGACCTCGAGTTGGGGCGGGAAGGCCAAGGTGGAGCCGATCACTCATGCTGGGTTGCACTGTCATGCGTTGTTGGCCCACGCCGCGGGGACGGAGATTGGCGCCACGGTCTCGAGAGGTACCGTGATCTGGACTGGGACTGATGGTCGTATTGGTGCCGGGAGGTAGATCTGGACTTTGATTAAGATCTACGGGTGGAGCGGTGCTGGGAAAGACTCTGAGGAGACCGGTGCCGGGATCGGTGCCGGGAGCTGGACCAGAACTGACCATATCGGGAAGGAGATTTCTTGATGCGGAGCGGTGCCACAAGTATAACCGGTGCCGAGAAGGTGATCGATGCCAGGACTGCGAGCAGTGCCGTGGAGGAGACCAGTACCTGGATTGGGACCGTGACCTGGACTGGGACCAAGATTGGTGCCAACCCTTCTCGCTCTGCGATGGAGGGCGCATCATGGGGGGCTTCCCTATCGATGGAACGGCCCACACCGGCAGTACTGAAGTTTGTGATGGTCCCAGCTCAGTGAGCGCAATCAGGTCGCGAGCAGTGGAGAGTCTCCGGGGTGGAAGGCAGGCCAAGCTCGACCACAGTGCGCACCGGGGAGCTTATGTGCACTGGACTCAACGGCGCTTGTGGCACTGGAATCAATGGTGCCGGAGTTGGAGCCTTCGCGGGGCGGTCCGTCATGGGACGCTGCTCCAAGGGGGGCACAGGCGGTGGTGGCAACTGTACAGGAGCAGCAGGTTGCTTCTGCTGCTTTCTGGCTCCCGGAGACAGCGAGCGGTGCTGCGCTGGTAACGGTGCCGGAGACGTTCAGTGTCAGGAGACTTTACCAGTGCCGGGTTGATCCAGTGCCAGAGGCGTGCTTCGGACTGTGAAACTCAGTTATTAAAGTTTATTTTTCTATATAATAGGTATAACATCATTGATCATGCAGACAAATCACAATTCTGCTAATTATATGGCAAATGGATAAGACACTGCAAGTTTGTTTCCTCTTATTCTTTGCTGAACATTTTAGTGCTTCTGGAGAAGTGTGATGTTGATGGTACACACTAAAGCCAGGCATAGCAAAGGTTGCTGCTGGGCAGACTTTTCTGTGAAACACAAGATGGCAACCCCAAAGAAAACTGGTGTACAGTCAGTCCTGATACTAGCATAATTAAGGGGAAAAGGAGGACTTGGAGATAACCCTGCTGAACACTACACTTAGGGCTGGACTGTGCATGGTTGGCACAGTATTGAGTAGGGGATTGTGTAGAGTTGCATGGTCCAGTGGGAGCTCAAGGAGAAGCTGCATGATCCTCCTTTCCCTTCTCTGGGGCAATACAACTCCACACAATCCCCAAATTGTCCTTGGCCTTTAAGCAGGGTCGGGGCAGGTGTGAAAAATCTTCTTGTACCTTTTTCCCCACTTACAAACTTGTGCAAGGGCCAGGGACAATTGGATCTTTAAAAGCTTATTCCCTCTTTGCCTGGAGCTCTGGAGCTGCATGTGAATAAGTGTGTATGCATTTAAATGGTTGATTATATGTGCATAAATCAATTAATAAAGATATTTCTTCAGTTTCTGTACATCTCAGATCTGCCTTTAAAACAAGATAAGGTTAATTGATAGAGTTTCAGAAGATATTATAAACTGACAGTAGCTATATATTACACTATGTAAACTGGTGAATTCCCCAAGAATCCTGAGCTAAAATAACTTTTGGCATCCCTCTAAGTATATTATTTATAGCAAGTAGGTTAATTGGCTGCATGAAATGAAACAATCTCTCAAAACACAGAGAATCTATAGATATTCTGTCTGCAAGTGAATAATATTATTACAATGTATACCTGAATATCTCAATATATTTTACAAAGGAGTTAGAGCAGGGGTGGGCAAACTACGGCCCATGGACCAGATCTGGCCCACCAGCCATTTTAAGCCAGCCCTCAAGCTCGGTCTGGGGCTTGCCCCGCTCCAGTGCTCCAGCTGGGGCCCAGGGTCAGGGGCCACTCTACTCAGCTCTCGGAAGCTGCGGTATAGCCCCCTCTTTAGTGCTCCAGCCAGGGAGCAGGGTTGGGGGGCTGCTCCACTTGTCTCCCAGAAACAGTGGCATGGCCCCCCTCCAATGG
This sequence comes from Mauremys mutica, assembly GCF_020497125.1. NCBI lineage: Eukaryota > Metazoa > Chordata > Testudines > Geoemydidae > Mauremys > Mauremys mutica. The sequence goes on along the minus strand of NC_059073.1, from coordinate 89,191,676 downwards.
CCCCTTCTGGCGCTCCTATGGTGCCTGCAGAGAGGGCAGTGTGCAGAGCAGCCTGACTGCGCCTCCATGTAGGAGCTGGAGGAGGGACATGCTGCTGCTTCCAGGAGCCTCTTGAGGTAAGTGCAGCCTGGAGACTGCACCCCTGAGCCTCTCCCCATGCCTCAACCCACTGCCCCAGCTCTGATCCCCCTCCCACCAACCGAGCCCTTTGATCCCAGCCTCCTACACCCCAAACTCCTCCTACACTCCAAACTCCTCATCCTCAGCCTCACCCCAGAGCCTGCACCCCCAGCCGGAGCCCTCACACCCCCCCGCATCCCAACCCCAATTGCGTGATCATTCATGGCCCACCATACAATTTCTATTCACAGATGTGGCCCTCGGTCCAAAAAGTTTGCCCACCCCTGAGTTAGGGGTAGGTACCATAAACCACGTTTTACAGGCTGAGAAACTGAAGTGCAGAGGTTGACTAATTTGTCAGTATTACATAAGTCTGTGAAAGAGCCTAGACTGGAACCCCAGTTTTTTTTACTCTCATTCTCATGTCCTATTAATTCTACGTTTATTTTTCACACAGCTATGAAATGTCACCAACTGTAAATATTGTGTTTTACAGAAACTAACTAAAGCAAAAAAGAAGCTGAGGAATGAGGCAATGGCCATTTCTTTCCTTGGTAATTATAACAATTCAAAAGTTTAATTGTATAATGAGCCACAAAATCTCTTTGAGGAGAAACTAATCTGCTATGGCATGTTTTTGCTTGGCTGTTAAATTCTTTCATGTAACATTTTCTGCTGAATATTCCCATGTTATTGTTAACAAGGACCATGTACTATGAGGTGTAGGAAATATTCCCATTTCAAACATTTCACCTATTTTGCTTTGAATGTTATATGTACATGTTTGTGTGAGAGAATATGAGAGGAGAGTATGTGTTGTAGTATAAGATATTCTACCAAAATACGTTTCTAGTTGCCATTTCAGTTTTCCGTTTCAAATTCTGGTTACTTTGTTCCATTCAGTTTTTCTTGAAAATGGTCAACACTAAGAATTTGTTTCATGAAGAAGAATTAATATAGTTGATTATCCTATTATAATTGTTTTAGCATTCTGCCAAAAAGCTGATCTGTATCACTATTCCTATTTGTTTAGTGACTGATATTATATGTGAAAAGCTTTTATATCATTTTCTTTTTTCCAAGATAGAAAGAACATGTGGCATGTAATGCATGGTTCCTGTTATACCACCCAAACATATCAAGATAATAATATGTCAGAGGGAGTTTTGCCATGTCCCTCAATGGGAATAGGATTTCACCCTGAATGTTAAAGATTATGGGTATATTTTCATGCCATAATACATTGGGATTTACCCACATACATTTCCTATGCACCTAGATTATATTATACCTTACTGTATAGTTAGGCTAAACTATTTATCTCATGCCAAAAGATGGAGGATTTTCTCCAGAAGTAGTTGTTTACAGGTTTAAAATTTTTAGCAGACCCACAGGAGAAATGACAATCTGTTGAATGAGCTTAACTGAATCTCTAAGAGAACTATGATTCATATAACACTATTTTCATGCCTCTCATACCACATAGATACACACTATGGGAGATTTGTGATCCTTCACCCTTTCCAAACAGGGGAGAAATACAAGCTTTTTTATTACAGACAGAAAGCTAATACTTTAAGTTTTTTGTTCCTACAAAGAGCTGTCATAGTTGCTAAAGGAGCATTCAGGGAAGACAAGGCCATTGCAAAGAAGCTATATGAATTATTTTCCTTTCAGAAGATGAGGGGGAGATCCTCACTCCTGAACCATTCTTTTTTAGGTGACAGATCTAAGGAACTATCACAGGTTGAGGTGTTGATAGAAGGGTTTTTTGGAAAAAATTGATATATTAAACAGTAAAAAGTCACCAGGACCAGATGGTATTCACCCAAGAGATCTGAAGGAACTCAAATATGAAATTGCAGAACTACTAACCTATTGCTTAAGACAGTCTCTGTACCAGATGACTGGAAGGTAGCAATGTAATGCTATAACATGCTACTAGGGATACCTAGAGCTGTGAACCACAGTGCTACCTCTCTCCCTCAGCAAGAGTGAGTTTTGCTGGTGATTAGACTGTATGTCAGTTCCGTGCCACACCAGTCTGTCTTCCTCACCAGCAAACGCCTCAAGGTTCTTCTGGCACAAGCCTCATGTAGCTGGTAAGAATCAGTGAACTCCAGCTACCAAGCTCCTCAGAGATGTTTCTCTGCAATGTACAGCCCCTACCACGGTGCTTTCACAGAAGATATTAAGTTCAGTATTTTGTTAAAGGGTCTGTACATCACAGCTTATTAATATAACTGGGGTGGATATACCCTCCCCATGAAATGCAGTTTATAGTAAACATAAAAACAGTTAATTAACAAAAGAACATGGATTAATGATATCAAGTAAAAGAGATAAAGGTAGAGATGGTTACAAGCAAATAAATGTGAAGACACTTATCTTAAAGTCTAAAACTTAATCTAGCAAGACACAGTCTTTGTTCAACATGGTTTCTCTCACCCCATCCCCTTTCCAGCTTTTTATTGGCCAGGCCCCATCACAGAGATCAAACCACTTAACTTCTCTGTCTATTAAGGTGAAGGTTAAAGCTGGAGTCTCTCTCTGGTTCTTACACCCCCAAAGGAATTGTCTTTGACTTACAAGGCAGGAATGCCTCCTGTGGGATTCAGTCTCCTGGGTCTCTCAACTCAGTAACAGGATAGCCCTTGCTGGCTTAGCACAATGGCTCTGTGCACTGCTAATATGTAAATTGAAGTAAACCCACATTCCTTTCTTTAGGGCCGACCTGTTTATCACCTTTACCTATGCTAGGTTGTCTGGAGCAGTGTGTAGAGTATAAATACAGGGGTCCCCAGGATCACAAACACCTATTTTTTAAAAAAGGCTCCAAAGGCTATCCTGGCAATCACATGCCAGTAAGCCTAACTTCAGGCAAATTAATTGAAACTATAGTAAAGAACAAAATTACCAGACACATAAATGAACACAATATGTTGTGGAAAAGTCAACACAGCTTTTGTAAGGAGAAACCGGACCTCATCAATCTATTAGAATTCTTTGAGGGACTCAACAAGTATGTGTACAAGAGGGATCCAGTCAATACACTGTACTTGGACTTTCAGAAAGACTTTGACAAGTTTCCTAACCAAACGCTCTTAAGCAAACTAAGCAGACACGGGATAAGAAGGAAGGTCCTCTTATGGATTATTAACAGGTCAAAAGATCCAAACCAAAGTATAGGAATAAATGGTCAGTTTTCACAATGGAGAGAGGTAAATAGTGGGATCCCCAAAGATCTAGCCTGGGATAAGTGCTGTTCAACATGTTAATAAATGATCTAGAAAAGGGGATGAACAGTGAGGTGGCAAAATTTGCAGACAATACAAAATTACTTAAAATAATCCAGTCCAAAGCTGACTGTGAAGAGTTACAAAAGAATCTCACTAAACTGGGTGACTGGGCAACAAAATGGCAGATGAAATTTAAAGTTGATAAGTGCAAGGTAATGCACATTGAAAAAATTAATCTATACATATAACTGTACATACAAAATGATGGGGTGTAAATTAGCTGTTACCACTCAAGAAAGAGATCTTGGAGTCATGGTGGATAGTTCACTGAAAACATCTGCTCAAGGTGCAGCGGCAGTCAAAAAATCTAATAGAGTGTTAGGAATTATTAGGAAAGGAATAGATAAGAAAACAGAAAATATCATAATGCCCTATATAAATCCATGGTATGTCCACACTTTTAATATTGTGTGCACTTGTGGTTGCCAGATCTCAGAAAAGAATTGGAAAAGGTGCAATGAAAATGATTAGGGGGATTGAACAGCTTCTATACGAGGTAAGATTAAAAACTAGGGCTGTCAATTAATTGCAGTTAACTCACGCAATTAACTAAAAAAAATTAATCGCAGTTAATCGCACTTATAACAATAGAATACCAATTTAAATTTATTAAATATTTTTGGATATTTTTCTACATTTGCGATATTGATTTCAATTACAACACAGAATACAAAGTGCACAGTGCTCACTTTATATTATTAGTGTTTATTACAAATATTTGCACTGTAAAAGTGATTAACAAAAGAAATAGCATTTTTCAATTCACCTCATACATGTACTGAAGTGCAAAGTCTTTATTGTGAAAGTGTAACTTACAAATGCAGATTTTTTTTGGTTACATAACTGCACTCAAAAACAAAACAGTGTACAAATTTAGAGCCTACAAGTCCACTCAGTCCTACTTCTTATTCTGCCAATCACTAAGACTAACAAGCTTGTTTACATTGACAGGAGATAATGGTTCCTGCTTCTTATTTACAATGTTACCTGAAAGTGAGAACAGGTGTTCACATGGCACTTTTGTAGCCAGTGTTGCAAGGTATTTGCATGCCAGATATGCTAAACATTTGTATGCCCCTTCATGCTTCAGCCACCATTCCAGAGGACATGCTTCCATACTGATGATGCTCATTTAAAAAAAATGCATCAATTAAATTTGTGACTGTACTCCTTGGAGGGAGAATTGTATGTCTCCTGCTCTGTTTTATCCACATTCTTTATATATTTCATGTTATAGCAGTCTCGGATGATGACCCAGCACATATTCATTTTAAGAACCCTTTCACAGCAGATTTGACAAAATGCAAAGAAGATACCGATGTGTGATTTCTAAAAATAGCTACAGCACTCAAACCAAGGTTTAAGAATCTGAAGTGCCTTCCAAAATCTGAGAGGAATGAGGTGTGGAGCATGCTTTCACAAGTCTTAAAAAAGCAACACTCTGATGCAGAAACTACAGAACCCAAACCAACAAAAAAGAAAACGAACCTTCTGCTGGTGGCATCTGACTTAGATGATGAAAATGAACATGTGTCAGTCCACACTGCTTTGGATTGTTATCAAGCAGAACCCATCATCAGCATGGAAGCATGTTTTCTGGAATGGTGGTTGAAGCATGAAGGGACATATGAATCTTTAGTGCATCTGGCACGTATCTTGGAACACCGGCTACAACAGTGCGATGGGAACACCTGTTCTCACTTTCAGGTGACATTGTAAACAAGAAGCAGGCAGCATAATCACCTGCAAATTGTAACCAACCTTGTTTATCTGAGCGATTGGCTGAACAAGAAGTAGGACTGAGTGACTTGTAGACTCTAAAGTTTTACACTTTTTTTTTTGAATGCAGGTTTTTTTGTACATAATTCTACATTTGTAAGTTCAACTTTTATGATAAAGAGATTGCACTACAGTACTTTTATGAGGTGAATTGGAAAATACAATTTTTCTGGTTTTTACAGTGCAAATATTTGTCATAAAAATAAAGTGAGCACTGTACACTTTGTATTCTGTGTTGTAATTGGAATTAATATATTTGAAAATGTAGTAAACCTCTACAAATATTTAAAATAAATGGTATTCTATTGTTGTTTAACAACACGATTCATCGCAATTAATTTTTTTAATGGCTTGACAGCCCTATAAAAAAGGCTTGATTTTTCAACTCAGAAGAGAGATGACTAAGGGGATATAATAGAGGTCTATAAAATCATGAGTATTATGGAGAAAGTGAATAGGGAAGTGGTATTTAATCGTTCATATAACACAAGTACTAGGTGTCACCCAATTAAATTAACAGGCAGCAGGATTAAAATAAACTTAAGGAAGTACTTCTTCATGCAATGCATAGTCAACCTGTGAAACTCCTTGCTGGGATATTTTGAAGGCCAAAAGTGTAACTGGGTTCAAAAAAGAATTAGGTCCAGGGAGAATAGGTCCATCAATGGCTATTAGCCAAGATGGTCATGGATGCAACCCCATGCTCAGTGTGTTCCTAAACTTCCAAATGCCAGAAGTATCTGGCATTGTCTGTTTTCAGAGACAGAATACTGGGCTAGAAGGACCATTAGTCTGACACAGTATGGCCGTTCTTATGGTGCTTTGCTGAAAAAAGCCAAAGAAAATGCAGCAATCTCAGTAATTATATATAACTTGATATTCAGTTGTGCTGAAATATGTTTTACTTATGTAATGCTGAAGATTCAAATATGATTTGATTGCACTTAACCCTAACAAATAACAGTACTTTTCTTTCAATCAGGAATAAATTGCAAGTTATTCTGCATTGCATGACCTTCTTTTGTAGCTTTATTTGCAAACAATTGAATCAATTACTTTTTGCCTCCACCGCTTGCCAGATTCTGTCACACATCCTCATACTGAGCAGAACTTTTTCTCTCCTGTGAGTAGTCTACTCAATATGGAAAACATTGGAGGACAGACTCTGGCCCAGCTCAAAAAAAACATTTTTAATGAATTCACAACCCAGAATTGTGTTTGCCATCTATGGGTGTATTTTCTCATTAAAACATTTTCCTGCTATAAATGTAATATTTTTGGTGGTGTTCTGGAATCCTTCCTCTTCAGTCTTTCTCCTAAATCTTCACATGGCTATGATTCAGGTCGAGCAAGTCACATTAGGATATGACAATAATGCTTTCCAGGGCTCCTAACACCTGCTGAGCCTGGAATAGAGGGGGACTGTACTTGGAACCTGGACTTGGATGCCAATGAGCTGCCACTAAATTAGCCCAATCATATAGTCTTTTAAAAAGCTTTCATTTATTATACCCTAAGTGTACGTCTATACTACTCGCCGATCCGGGTACATCTAGTGTAGATACAATAAATCGATCCCTGATCACTCTGCCGTCGACTCTGGAACTCCACCACAGCGAGAGGCGGAAACAGCTATTCTCGTAGCTGAAGTTGCATATCTTAGATCGACCCTCCTCCCCCAAGTGTAGACTAGGCCTAAGATCAAGAGCAATCAAAAGGTACAGTTTTTGTTAAATGGAATGTATGTTATCTGGGAAATGAACAGATGTGGGGGCATTTAAAAATATAATTAGGAGTATTACCAAAAATTGATAAAGGGATATATTACCTTTTGCATCCTGATTTCTGACTCAAATCCAGTCTGAGTTGCTAGTGATCAAAAATTATCATACATAAATTAATGGTCTCAGCCGAGGGAAGAAGTGTCCTTGCCACATGGAAAAAAAAACACCACATTTTTTGTAATTAATGCATATCTTTGCTGGTAGTCTCATCAAAGAAACAAAAGGACTATATGGGCCTGGAGACTAAATTATACCTTTACTACTAAGAGTGGGGAACATGAAGTAGATTGTACTACACATGCCCTTGTGTGGAAGTTTTCATTCCTAATTACTGTAAATTTGGCACTGTCTATAACCACTAAATTTACATGAACATTTTTTTTTAAGAAGAGAGAAGAGAAGATCATTAACATGGTGAGATTAGGCTAAATTTCAAGGCCTTGATAAAACAAAATATTTAAGCATATGCCTAACTTTAAGCACACAACTAGTTCCCATTGATTTCCATTGAAGTACTCACAAGCTTAAAGTTAGGCACACGTTTAAGTACATTACTGACTCAAGGCCCAGGGTGAGAAACAACTTTTCTCAGCAACTGAACCAAAATCCTTGAGCTGTTTAATGTTGGGGGAAAAAAATGAACTGTATTTATTTATTTGGAGTAACAAATCTGTCCCCTCCCCTAAGATCATTAAAAATAGAACAGTAGTTTAAAAAACTGGCTTTTTCATACCAGAATTACAATTAATAAAATCTACAGTCTTAAAAAGGGTCATGATTACTTTTCTGTGCCCACATTAAAGCAGAAAAGACATGGAAAGCACTATTACTATATCCAGGGAAGTACAACACTGAAACCAGCAAGATGAATTTATTGATTACTAAATACAAAGTACTCTCAAGCATTTCACACATAATTCAAGGGTATGTCTACACTACCTGCCGGATCAGTGGGTAGCGATTGGTTTATCGGGAATCGATATATCGCATCTCATCTAGACATGATATATCGATCCCTGAACGCGCTCCCGTCGACTCCGGAACTCCACCAGGGCGAGTGGCGGTAGCGGAGTCGACAGAGGGAGCCGCGGTCGTCGATCCTGTGCCGTGAGGATGGGAGGTAAGTCGAAATAAGATACATTGACTTCAGCTACGCTATTCCCACAGCTGAAGTTGCGTATCTTACATTGACCCCGCCCCCTAGTGTAGACCAGGCCCAAGCAACCATATTCTCACTCACTCAGTTCCTAAGTGGAGCTGTGACTCTTCTATTTCTGATGTTTGTGGAGGAGGAGCAGCCTAATTTGGATCAATTAAAGAACAACACCAACAGAGTTTCCCATTCCAGAGAAACTTTGTATTGTCTGTCAGGACAGAGGATGCTTTCCCCTGTCCTGCTGGTTAGCCTTTATGGAGGAATGGATTTCTCCTGTTGAAACAGAAATTGTAGTGCTGAACAGGGATATTTATTGGTCAGTTGAAGAAAAGAGAACAAAGACAGCCCCATTCACTCAAAACTCAGCAACCCAAATCAAAAGCCTAACATACCCCTTTTCTTAGTCTATCCAGTAGGAATTGTAGAAACCTTTTTCTTTAACAGTAACTAGTTCTGAAAAAAACTATAGGTCTGTGAGTGTGTTGGGGGGAGATACTTATTTAAAATGTAACAGTCCAAATGTGCATTCACATTTGAGTTCTTCCTTTCTGAAAGGTTTCTGTGCCTGTATTTTCAGGGTTTCTTGACTAGGGAACCACAAATGTGCTCTTTTTATTGGATTAAAAAGGACCTGTGGGTCAGCAACTCTGTTCTTTAAAACAGAAAAATTATTATGAACTGTCACCAGTGCTTATCAAACTTTAATTTACACTCCTTCTTCCTTCTTTTTGCAGGACATGTCTCTGAATCCATACCTCAGTGAGGAGACCCAGGTTTGTATCCTGTTGTGCTTGTCCTGTTTACTGAATTCCAGGGTACCCCATCCACAGTCATCTAGTGTTCTTCTGAAGATAGTGATGCATAATAGGGAGATGAAGAAAAACATACAGGAAGATGCTCCCTCCTTTCTTGCACGTTAGCTTGTGTGGAAGAATTAAGAGATGTGGAAGGAAGACAGCTATTTTATACCAGATGTCCAAAGACCGATTTTAACACAGAAAAGTCATTGGTAAATATGTTCAAAGAGCTCAGTCTTTAAAAAGGAGTCCCCCAGTTACAGCCCAAATTAAGATATTTTGAGCAGAAAGGTCATTCGTTTCTTCAGTTATAGGTTTACACTTTGTGACAGTGTACCCCATAAGGCTTTATGGGGGTGTGTGCTTATAAATGTATGTATAATATAGCTAAAATAGGGCTTTGCTACATATGCCATGTAACATATCTATGTAAAGGTTATAATCTACTAGTTATGTTCATCCTAGTTGTATGCAGGCACCATTTGCATGTTCAAAGTTATAAACATTGGCTGTATAATTGCTTAATTTCTAAGTAGCATTAGTTAAAACATTTAGTCACTTCTTGGGAAAGGAATGTGCAAATTAGGTGCTCAATCAGAAAGCACTTAACAAACATAAGAGCTTGGAAGACTCCCGTCCACATAAAAAGTCTACCTGAGGATGTTCAAGGTAGCATGTGGGTAATGGCTACTACCTGCAAGTCCTAAGGCATGTGACTTACCTATGTGATTCCAAATCTCCATTTTGTAACTGAATTCTACACAGGGTGAGGAAGGGGTCTCCACCCACAAGAGACAGTTTATTTAAACCCCTGGGAGACCTCTCCATTTTGTCTTCAGCTGGCTAAAAGAGAAGCCTCTCCATCCCCCCCCACCCCCCCGATACTTAAAGAAAACTGAAACAAAGAACAGTAACTACAGGGGGTGTAAGTGATTGCTGGACCCAGGCTAAGAAAATTAGCCTGTAAAAGGGAGCATTCTGGAACTGGTAAAAATCTTATCTGTATTTAGTTTAATTAAACATAGATTTGCGCATTTTGTTTTATTTTGCTTGGTAACTTACTTTGTTCTATCTGTTACTACTTCAAACCACTTAAATCCTACTTTCTGTATTTAATAAAATCACTTTTAACTTATTAATTAACTCAGAGTATGTATTAATACCTGGGGGAGCAAACAACTGTGCATCTCTCTCTATCAGTGTTATAGAGGGCAAACTATTTATGAGTTTACCCTGCAGCATAAGCTTTATGCAGGGTAAAACGAATTTATTTGGGTTTAGACTCCATTGGAAGCTGGGCATCTAAATGCTAAAAACAAGCACACTTCTGTAAGCTGTTTTCAGGTAAACCTGCAGCTTTGGGGCAAGTAATTCAGACCCTGAGTCTGGGTTGGAGCAGACAAAAGTGTCTGGCTCAGCAAGACAGGGTGCTAAAGTCCTAAGCTGGCAGGAAAAATAGGAATAGGGGTAGTCTTGGCACATTAGGCAGCAGCTCCCAGGGGGGTTTCTGTAATCCAACCTGTCACACACTTATCCACTGAAATGTTTAACAGTCATATTCTGAATCACACAAGCAAGGTGTTACCATCACTACCATCATTGACTTTTTTGTCCTGAAGCGTGGTTTTCTTTGGGTTTATACATGTGTAAGAAAGACTGGGTTAATTCATTGAAGTCCTCATGAGGTAAAGCATGGCATTACAAAACTGCAGCATCATATTCTAATCTTGGGGGTGGAGGGTCTAATCAGTGTACAAACTGACCTTGAAATTTTGGAACAGCAACCTGTCAGAAGCCCTGGCTACTTCTAGTTCTCTCTCTTCTGAGCCTGTTTCACTGTCACATGCCGCCTCAACTCAATAGGCACTTTGGGGTGCAGATGCTTACTTGGATAATTCTGTCATCTGAAATGAGCGAGAATCAGGACTGTGTAATTTAACTGACACCAAGTATGAGCCACAATGAGACTGAGGATTGAAACATTCAGTAAATTCCAGCTATTTGGTACAAATTCTAGATCTCTCCCTTGTTTTAATCTTAGTATCTTATTACCGGAGAAATTTACTGTCATTTGTCTGTCATGACTGCAATTAATGCCTAAGCACCCAAATTCAATATTTGCAGGAATGCCACTGGGTAATCCACACTCTGCAATTTACTAGGAAAACAATCCATCTTCTTATCCAAAGTCACAGGATAACTCCTGCATGCCATCAAACATTTGTTTATATTCATTCAGGAACATTTTTGGGTTGAACTTCATTCAGGCATCTAGCAAAGTCATTCATCTTAATTTATCATGTTTTAAATTGTTAACAAGTTGTGTACACATTTCTTGTAAAGCCAAGTATTTTTCCATCTCCTTATAAATTACCTGAATGTTTTATGGCTCTTGGGTGAAAGCTATCACCAGTCAGTTCTGGAACTCTCCTCCCCTTCTTTTTAAACTTCCTTTGCTGTCAAAAGCAGCAACCTCAAGCATGACAAAGTGACTTACCAGACAAAGCGCTGCCTTGTTGCTGGGTGAAGTGTTGCCAGGTTTTCCCACACTGTAGTCTCACTCACCTGATATTCAGGTCTGCTGGTGGCCCCTTTTATCTTGTAATTCACCCATCCATCCAGGTCACTTTAAGTCTCACCCCTTTTGGAGTGTTAGTCAAGTCTAATAACAGTCCAGTCACCTGTGCCAGGCTCCAGCCCAACTCTAGGGTCGCTAGGATTTATGATGCTTGTCCCAGGTCTTTCCTTAGTGGTTTGTAGGGGAATTCAGTCCCTCCCTCTACCCTGAGTTCCAGTCCAGTAGAAGCATATAAGGTCTGCTTCTTCAGACCTCCTGCTTCTTTCATGCGCTTCTTCCTCTCCATCTCTCTTCAGGCCTCAGAAGAAAGGTAACACAGGAAAGGCACAACACAAAAATAATTAGGGCTGTTGATTAATCACAGTTAACTCACACAATTAACTCAAAAAATTAATTGCTATTTAAAAAATTAATCGTGATTAATCACAGTTTTAATTGCACTGTTCAACAATAGAATACCAATTGAACTTTATTAAATATTTTTGGATGTTTTTCTACATTTTTAAATATATTCATTTCAATTATAACACAGAATACAAAGTGTTCAGTGCTCACTTTATATTATTATTTTTATGCAGATATTTGCATTGTAAAAATGATAAACAAAAGAAATGATATTTTTTCAGTTCACCTCATACAAGTACTATAGTCCAATCTCTTCAGCTCAGGTATTTACATGCCAGATATGTTAAACATTCTTATGCCCCTTCATCCTTTGGCCACCATTCCAGAGGACATGGTTCCATGCTGATGATTCTTGTTAGAATAACAATACATTAATTAAATTAGTGACTGAACTCCTTGGGAAAGAACTGTATGTCTCCTGCTCTGTTTTACCTGCATTTTGCCATATATTTCATGTTATAGCAGTCTCGGATGATGACCCAGCACATGTTGTTCATTTTAAGAACACTTTCACTGAAGATTTGACAAAATTCAAAGAAGGTACCAATGTGAGATTTCTAACGATAGCTACAATACTTGAACCAAGATTTAAGAATCTGAAGTGCCTGAGAGGGAATCTGAGAGGGATGAGGTGCGGAGCTTTCAAAAGTCTTAAAAGAGCAACACTTCCATGCAGAAACTATAGAGCCCGAACCACTGAAAAAGAAAATCAACCTTCTTCTGGTGACATCTGACTCAGATGATGAAAATGAACATGCGTCGGTCTGCACTGCTTTGGATCATTATCAAGAAGAACTTGTCATCAGCATGGATGCATGTCCTCTGGAATGGTGGTTGATGCATGAAGGGACATATGAATCTTTAGCTTATCTGGCATGTAAATATCTTGTGATGCTGGTTACAACACGAATGCCTGTTCTCACTTTCAAGTGACATTGTAAACAAGAAGCAGGCAGCATTATCTCCTGCAAATTGTAACCAACCTTGTTTGTCTGAGCGATTGGCTGAACAAGAAGTAGGACTGAGTGGACTTGTAGGCTCTAAAGTTTTACACTGTTTTGTATTTGAAAGCAGGATTTTTTTACATAATTTTAAATTTGTAAGTTCAACTTTCATGATAAAGATATTGCATTATAGTATTTGTATGAGGTGAATTGAAAAATACAACTTTTTTGTTTTTTACAGTGCAAATATTTGTAATAAAAATAAATATGAAGTGATCACTGTACACTTTGTATTCTGTGTTGTAATTGAAATCAATATATTTGAAAATATAGAAAATATCCAAAATATTTAAATGAATGGTATTCTATTACATAGGTGCTGACTCTGTGGGTGCACCCACCAGCAGCTCCCCATGGCCCCGTCCCCCCTGCTCCAACTCATCTCCACTTCCACCGCAAGTGCGCCACTGCATCCTGCTTCTCCTCCCTCCCAGCCCTTGCGCCGCAACACAGCCGATTTATAGGGCAGGGAGGGAGAAGGGGGAACGCTGCGTGCTGGGGGAAGAGGCGGGGCCGGGATTTGGGGAAGGCATCCAATAGGGGCAGGGAGGGGAAGGAGTTAGGGCGGGGACTTTGGGGATGGGATTGGAATGGGGGTGGGGCTAGGGGCATGGATGGGGTGGAGTCGGGACGAGGCCAGGGGCAGGGGGCACGGGCACCCACCGGTGCCAGAGAAAGTTGGCGCCACTGTTCTATTATTAAAAGTGTGATTAATCGCGATTACTTTTTTAAATCGCTTGACAGCCCTAAAAATAATCCAAACATTTCCCTGACCTCCCTCTTTTCAGGAGATCCCTGACAAGCTGTAGGTTGGTGTCAAAGTTCAGGGCAAATGCATTTGTATTCCCCCTCCATGGTCCCTTGAGGGCACCCACTCTTGGCTCCCAGGTCCTCAGCTCTCACCTCTTGGGCGGAGTCCTTCATATCTCTGCCTCTGGACCAGGGGTTTATCCAGGTTGGACAGTTCCCTGCCTATACTGCAAACCAGCAAGCCAGACTGCCTGAAGAGGGCAGTGTCTTTGCTTGGCTTTCTCTCTGAAGGCTACAAACAGCTGTAATTGCCAGCAGTTACACGTTACCACACAGCTCTTTATAAGCAATCACATGTATCCATAAGGTAAAGCATTACGGAGGAAACTTAAAAACAATGAAGGAACCCACACACGTGTTAGTGAGCTTTATAGAAATCATCCCCCAACTCCAATAATGGCTCTGATAGGAGTCAATCCTTCAAATGCCACCAAAGGGTTTTCCTGTGGTTACAAGTTCATAACAGCCTGAGCTCAGAACTAGTGCAAGCCTGACTAGGTCAGTCTTTCTTTTACAAGGCTTGGGCCTTTACCTGTTCCTGAAGTCTCAAGAGCAATCAGGAAATAAAGGTCCTCTTCTCAGGGACTAGCTTCAAAAGACTGGCTTTTTGCAAAACTGGAGTTAGGGAATTTTCATTAACCTTCCCCAAGAGATTCCCCAGGCACACCACGTGACCCTGTTTGTTCCCGAAGTCCATTCTTGAGTGGCACATTTCTTAATAGTGTCTTCGGCAGATCCTAACATGCTGCCCTACAGCGTTTACATACTCACTCACATCACATCTTCCCCATATAGCCGTGGCCCACAATAATATATAACCTTTGCATTTAATCCAATGCATTCCGAAGATACTAAACCTTAATTCAACAGGGTTTTTCAAGGATAACTGCAGGAAACTGCCGTATCTGTCACCCCTGGATCAGTGCCATCTGGGTTATCATTCAGGGTCCACAGGAACTCTTAATCAGCTGTTTGCTGCATGGTGCTCTTTCCTGGGAGCTACTGAGAAGAGGTCTCTCCACCTCCCATGCCCGGCCCATTCTCAGCTGGGCTTCTCCCTTTTAAGACTCCTCCTCCAAGAACAGCATGCTTTGCAGATGCAGCAGGCTGCCCTGTTTGCCCAAAACAGTTTAACTATGGTCTACACAGATCAGAAGATGGGCTGCCTGCAGATCCCACCCCCCTCCCGCATCTATCATCGGGTGATTTATTAAGACAGAGGTAGAATAAGATGTAATACACAAATATTTATTATGTCACTGTTCAGTAAACTAGCCAAGGACCCCTTCAGACAATGAACAACATAAGCAAGACACACTCGGTTTTTAACAGTTACCAGAGCATGAAGCTCAGAGCCCTTAAACCCCCTTAACCTATGTATGTAAAACAGAGGAAAACCACAATGGGTATTACACTACCATATCTTGAGGACAGGGACACAATGACAAAAACTCAGGATACTGACAGGGATAGGGGTGAAACTCAGGGGCACTGGACACCAAACAGGAACTCAGGAACAGGGTATTCTCCTCCTTCTGGACAGGTCCTCTGGGCAGGTCTTCTCCCTCAGGTAGGTCTTCAGTGCTTGCCCACGCAGTCTCTGCTTGACCTCATTGTCCAGTGCAAGTATGCGCTCACTAATGGTGTGTAGCAGTTGAGTGCAAGTATGTTAATAGAGACCAAGAATCCAAAGTCCTATGAGTCCTGGTCCCTCTGGGGCTCCTGGCAGCTAGCTGAACTGTGTGGGACTCTGGCTGCCACTCAGATGGACAGCCCTGAGCGACAGGCCTGCCACTCACTAAATAACCTGCAGTTGCTAGGCAGATTATAGCTGGCACATGACTCTAACCGCCCTGACCTTTCCCCTCCTTAATTTGAAAAAGGCTGAAAGGGCACTAAATCATCTAAGGAGAAGGGTATCCAAGATGGAGGCTTAGCTGTCCTCTTACAAATCCATGATGGACATTACATAAAACTGGTCAGAAACAGATTTTACCCAACAGCCTGAGCCCAAAGCTGCTGTTTAACCCCTTCTTGCCTGGTGTGGATTTGTACACTCTGTCACAACAGAAAGACTGGACTAATACATTGCAGAAGACATGTTGAGGAACTGGCAGAAGTCTGACCTAAAAAAGGATGCTTGTCCTTTAGGTTTTGAGGTGACGCACAACCTCACAGTCCTTTTGGACTTCTCACTGTTCATGGACACCCAGATGGTAGCAGTGGCCAAAAATAAATTTTCACCTTTGGTTGGCCAGGAGGCCCTACTTCTCAGATGTGAAGCAACCCACAGTGATCAAGGCTTTTTCTCTGCAGTGCCCGTCATCAACAACTCAGCAAATAGCATGATACAATCTTAATTCTGTGTGTGGTTACCGCTAGTAATCAATGAGCCATAAGTGCCAAATAACTGCATTACTGCTTGAAAAAATATTCCTGCCTTAATGATTATTTAAGCATTTCTATATCAGCCATCACCATAATAAGTGTTTTATGTGAGAAACTACCAGATGGCAGCTTGAAATTCATGTACTCAGCTATTAGTTTTGCATAATGCTCATCTGTTTTTGTGGATTACTTAATGTGCTGTTCATCTACTTGACATTTGGCTTCCTGATGCCCTTTTCAAATCTGCCAGTGAGATAGCAGAAAATTGATAAAAATCACTGGCATACTGGGAGAGAAAGAAAAAATGTGGGAATTTCGAGCTACTGGAAAGAGGTTGAATCCTGAGTGTAACGGATTTAGATTGTACTGAACATACTGACAGAGCACATCAGCCATCTACTGCAATGTCAGTATTAAGATTTTGCAGAACTGATCACAGGCTGTGAGAAGGATATTGAACTTCTTTCATGCCCTGATTATTTCCACTGTAGGAAATATTGACTCTGAATAAACTTGAACAACAACAAATTTGAACGACAACCCCAGAGTACCAGTCAAGGTGCAGAAAAATAAAAGAATAAATCCTCAGATAATGAAAGAGAATACTTTATGTAGGCCTGGCATAAGTAACTTGCCTCATTTCTTAGTGGGCGTAATTGGGAAGGTGAATGGAAGGTTAAGTTGTAAATGGGAGCTTGACAAACAGCATGCTGGAATCAGGATATTTGTGCTAACTAGGAAGCAGCAACACCCTGATGCTAGGGACTATGGACAAAATAAACCCAGAATGTAAAGATCAAGTTCCATGTGAACAGCACATGGACAGAGCATGCTGTACAGGGATTGGTTCCTGCAAAGTAATCAATCCAAGCCAAAAATGTGTGACTTAATGTATAGCAAATGGAATCTAATGTGTAAAAGTATATAAAGGAAGAGATTGTCTGTGTAACTTTGGATGTGTGGTATGCCCTATACCCACCCCCTACGCTGGAGTCTGATCAACTCAGCACAGCTTTGCTGTATGCCAAATACAGGAACCTGAATGATGAGATCCAGAGTCGAACTGAGTGTTTTGGATTCCAGAGAACTGGATGAAGTGTTCTCCCAGAACTGGACACGGTGTTCCGGATAAGCCAAGTGGAAAAGGTCTCGGAGGGAATCCCAACACCCTGTGCAAAGTCACATATCTCCCATAAATGTGGGCTTTGAAAAAGTTAGCTTAGTTAGAACATAATCCTTCTGAGTATTTACCAAATCAGAATATTGACATCTAAAATAATAGACAGAGGCAGGTTTAAAATAATTTACTATGTAAAAGTATTACAAAGGTTTCTACTTCATACAGGAGTGTGACTTATTAATGTGTGCACATAAGTCTCGATCCAAAAGCTATTGAAGTCAGGGGAATATTTCCATACATTTCAGTGGGCTACAGATGAAGCCCAGCATTGGTGCAGTTTAGTTCCTCTACAGGAAATGTCCATTGGACTATGCTCCTGGGAAACCTTAACAAGAGGTTGTGTTTGTCTATGTTGGGAAAGGGAACATAAAGTGTGTTAGACAATGAGCAGCAAACAGGAAAGGTCTCTGTCTTTCCTGACAAAAAAGAAGTGCTGCAAATGTACAAAATACCATACCGCAGATGAGGACAAGTGGAAATAGGAAGTAATGATGATCAAGACAGCAGGTAACTGCATCGTGTATACCCTTAATATATACCATAGTTTATATCCAGTATCCTGTATATGATGTTTAGGGTTGCATGTTTTTAAACAATATATCAGAATTAATTAAGCCCTCCTAATTTTTTAGCAACCATGAATCCTTTGACTCTGGAGGTCAATGCTAATGGTGCAGGGGATGGGGAATAATATACTGAATAATGTAGCAGCAGCAGCAGCAGCATCTCAAAACACCCCTCCGAGAAAACATGGCTATCCATTAGGGCAGCACAAAGCAGGAAAATGCAAGGGGCAGCAAGCTACCCAGAAGAGGAAAAATAAAACCAGGGAGACAAACGGTAAGACTCTGAAGTGTACTAGTACAGCTCCAGAGCTGCAAACTATGGAGAATTAGGAAAATATGATACCTAGTTTTGGAGTTACTTGGACAAGGTTGCTGTAGGCTTTAGATGGGAACTGTTTCTGGACATTTAACCCAGAATGTTCAGGCTTGAAAATATTAGTATACTTAAACTACAATTTTTCAATTAGATTTTACCTACCTAGAGAGCTGCAATTGAATATAAAGTAGTTTCCAGTCACTTGATCCAATGCAATGCATGACTAAACCCACTAATAATTAGTTTAGAATACCCCATAGTTATGATAGATTGTATGTTATTTTGCAGCTCCTGATTGCCCAGGTAGTAAAGATGTTGGGACATTATCTGCAATTTTTTAATTCTGCTGTGTAATTTCCTTCTTTAATTTTCTGTTTCACACATTTTGGACCTGTTTATATTCTCACATAAACTAATACAAAGAGTAATAGTTTTTATTAATTCAGTAGAATTACAGTATTGTAAAACCAGTGAGAGCAGAATTAGTCACATTTCAGAACACAGTTCCTATCCAAGGCAGAGGACAATATAATTCCACTTTACTTTTAATACTATGACATGTTTTGTACTTTATTTCTAACTAGTGCTGCCAAGTGATTAAAAAAATTAATCGTGCTTAACCGAACGATTAAAAAATTAATTCTGATTAATCATACAATTAATTGTGCTGTTAAACAATAATAGAATATCATTTATTTAAATATTTTTGAATATTTTTTACATTTTCAAATATATTGATTTCAGTTACAACACGGAATACAAAGTGTACAGTGCTCACTTTATATTTATTTTTTATTACAAATATTTGCACTGTAAAAAACAAAAGAAATAGTATTTTTCAATTCACCTAATACAAGTATAGTAGTTCAATTTCTTTATCATGAAAGTTGAACTCACAAATGGAGAATTATGTACAAAAAAAACTGCATTCAAAAATAAAACAAATGTAAACAAAACTTTAGAGCCTTCAAGTCCACTCAGTTCTACATCTTGTTCAGCCAATCGCTCAGACAAACAAGATTGTTTATATTTGCAGGAGATAATGCTGCCCGCTTCTTGTTTACAATGTCACTTGAAAGTGAGAACAGACTTTGCACAGCATTGTTGTAGCCAGCTTCATAAGATATTTAAGTGCCAGATGCACTAAAGATTCATTTATCCTTTCATGCTTCAACCATCATTCCAGAGGACGTGCGTCCATGCTGGTGACAGGTTCTGCTCAATAATGATCCAAAGCAGTGCGGACCGACACATGTCCATTTTTATCATCTGAGTCAGATGCCACCTGCAGAAGGTTGATTTTCTTTTTTGGTGGTTTGGGTTCTGTAGTTTCTACATTGGAGTGTTGAGCTTTTAAGATTTCTGAAAGTATGCTCCACACCTTATCCCTCTCAGATTTTGGAAGGCATTTCAGATTCTTAAACCTGGAGTCAAGTGCTGTAGCTATCTTTAGAAAACTCACTTTTTTGTGTTTTGTCACATTTGCAGTGAAAGTGTTCTTAAAACGAACAGCATGTGCTGGATCATCATCCGAGACTGCTGTAACATTAAGTATATGGCAGAATGCAAATAAAACAAAGCAGGAGACATACAATTCTCCTCCAAGGAGTTCAGTCACAAATTTAATTAACGCATTATTTTTTTAAAGAAAGTCATTAGCATGGAAGCATGTCCTCTGGCAGCCAAGCATGATGCGGCATACAAATGTTTAGCATATCTGGCATGTAAATACCTTGCAATGCCAGCTACAAAAGCGCCATGTGAACGCCTGTTCTCCCTTTCAGGTGACATTGTAAATAAGAAGCGGGCAGCATTATCTCCAATAAGTGTAAACAAACTTCTTGTTCGTCTTCGCGATTGGCTGAACAAGAAGTAGGACTGAGTGGACTCATAGGCTCTAAAGTTTTATATTGTTTTATTTTGAGTGCAGATATGTAAAAAAAAATCTACACTTGTAAGTTGCACTTTCACAATAAAGAGATTGCACTACAGTACTTGTATGAGGTGAATTGAAAAATACTATCTTTTATCATTTTTACAGTGCTAATATCTGTAACCAAATTAATATAAAGTGAGCATTGTACACTTCGTATTCTGTGTGCAATTGAAATCAATATATTTGAAAATGTAGAAAAACATCCAAAAATTAATAAATTTCAATTGGTATTCTATTGTTTAACACTGTGATTAAACTGTGATTGTGATTAATTTTTTTAATCACATTTAATTTTTTTGAGTTAATCATGTAAGTTAACTGCGATTAATAGACAACCCTATTTCTAAACTTTACTTTGTATTAACTCTTTTTTTTTCAGACTAGAAATGACATACAACATCATCTGAGATGTATCTAGTGCATTTAAATACAAACTCACAAATACAACACTTAATAATAACCAGGGTCATTCATCCCTAACAGTTGTTCAGACTCAGAAGTTGGAGCCAAGTTGTTCTCCTTTACTGAGTCCAACTGTGGAATTAGTCACCCAGACATCATCACTGTTAGCGAAGGAGCAGGCTCTGACTGCTCTGGTGCTCAGATAGACTCAGGAAAATCATATTCTGAGCAGCCATGTAGGAGAGCAGATCAAAAACTTGAAGCAAAAACTTAACACAGTGAAGTCTAAAATAGACTCTCGATTTTCCAGTATGAACACTGCAATAGACTCTTGTTTGTCTGGAATGGATGCCAAATTGGAGAGGACATTGGCTATGGTGCAGTCAACCATGGACTTCAGAATGGCAGGCCTAGAGAACTCACTTAGACAGATTGCTTCAGCTGTTCCACAGCAAGAGACCAGACTTCTGCAACAGAGGTGGAGCAGCTGCACCAGGAGATAGATATGGCTCTTTCAAGAGTCTTCTCCCATTTGTGACCATACACAGGATAACTTTTTACCATCTGAGCCCCTCTCCACCTTCATGGATGTCAGCTGCATTGGGGCTACCACACAGCATCCAATTCTGTACCAGCACTGACACTATCATCATCCACAAGTGTCAATTCCACAACCACAACAACACAGGCCACACATCCACTCCTGTGGCTGCTGTATACATACCAACCTTAAGGGTTCATGAAATTCTTAAGTTGTATGCTCCTTGGGCAGGGTAAGGTTATCTCTATGTTCTGTATAGCTCTGAGAATGCTTTTGGGATTCAAATGCTGTTACATGTTATTATGGAGCTTCCTTTAGAGAGCAGAAGCATCTTAGATCACCAAAGGGCTCTCATGGTGTGACTTGAGCATTTCCATCACTATCCAGCTCCTTTTGGTTCCCAGTACTAGTGGTGAAAAATCAGCATTACCTTAACTGGGCCATTAAACTTCAGAGGAGAGATTGAGGTGGATCAAGAAACTCAAAGAATAGCACAGACTTTTTGTAGGCCTGCTGATCCAAGTCTCGAGTAGTTCCATCACCATTCAGTTCTGCTTGCATTGTGGTGGCCATAACAATTAGATCATCCATTAACACTGTGGCTCATCACAATCAAACAATTGTTGTTTTGAGCTGTCATGTACTGTCAGAGGGGCCTCTCCTCTGAAAGGCCATTAACTTTAAAGCTCATTCACACAAAGAAATAAGTGAGTACCATGTTAAACATAGAAGTCACTGTCATATTTGTGTTTATATATTAAAAATGTAACCAGACCAGAGGACCCTTGCAATTGTCCAGACTGGTGAGTTTTATTAATCATAACTCAGCCAACTATGTCTATACCAGTGGTTCTCAATAGGGGGTCCATAGTTCCAGGGGGCCACGAGCCCTTTCGGGGGGCTTCAGGACCCTGGGGCTGAAACTCTGAGCCCCAAAGTCCCTCGACATGGGGCTGAAACCCCAGCCCTGACACCCCTCAGTGTGGGCTGAAACTCTGAGCACTGGTTGCAGTGCCAGAGCAGGGAATGCCCAAGGGCCCACCCCCGGCCCGGAGCTCTGAGTCCTCCCCCTCATACTAGGCCCTGGAGTTTTTATAGCATGTTGAGGGAGGCCTCAGAAAGAAAAAGGTTGAGAACCCCTGTTCTATACCATATATGACTATTATGCAAGCCTCATTATCAATATCATTGCTGACATCTATTTATTAAAGCTACAGCATACTTGTGGAACATTGCATTATCTTATCCTTTAAAATAAACCAACAAGAGTAATGAACTGAACAACACTAAGTCAAACTTTTTTCAGTTAGTTTTAGCTCAGTTTTGAACCTGGATGGCTTGCTTATTATGCTGATGCTGCATGTTGTAGACATGTCCTTGTAACATTTCTGTTTGGTTCTTTAAAGCTATAATTATCAGTCTGTGGAAGAGACTTACACCTGAATGCACCAAAAATGAGTTAGGTGTCTAAGTCCCAGTTTTGGGACCACTACAATGCACAGAACTCCCGTTGAACCCAATAGGCGCATAAACTCAATTTTTTCAGTAATATGTTCCCTAAACACCTATGTTTCTGCCTCTGAGCATGCACACTGCTGCATCTATCTAGCCGTTTGGGAGCCTGCCTCCCAAAGTGATTCACAAAGCGCTGCCACATAAAAATCCCTGATGAAAATCAGCACCTTGAATCACACCCCTAAAGAAAAAAACCAGCCAGTGCAGTCTCTTGGCCACAGGTGTCACATGGTAAATTCCCTGCAGGAAATACCTATAAGCAATTCAGCTGCCAATCTGTAATAATTGAACTTCCAAATGGTAGTCAGGTGTAGTCCCAGGAGGGGTCATTGCAGTAATTCAGTCAGGCATTATGCAGTACTTTTGACATTAGTTTCTTAAAGCCACAGCACCCGTACATAACACTATATCATGGCTGGTGTCTAGTAAAACAGGATCAATCAAATACACAGCAAAGTTCAACTCAGCTTCTCATAGATGAGCAAAGGAAAGATTTTACCCGTGTATCGTGTTTTTATCAGACTCAGTCAGCTCTATAAACCCATGCTTGTGCTTGGCCCAAACATTTCTTGGAGCCTAGAGTTCCCATTAATCCCCTCAAGTTTACATGGTTGGTTCACAATTTGTAGGTTCAGCAGAATATATCTTTTACCAGATTTTACTTTCTGCCAGGTTCTCTGAAAGCTCCATCTCCTGGATTAGCTCTACATGCTGAGTACTGATGTCTGGTAGCAGCACTGCTGGAGAAGTTTTACCAGTGTTGGTGGCTCACCTTCTATCCCCTCAATTTCAGGGCACAAAACACTTTCAGAACATCAGGCAGATCCATGAGTTAAGTGGGGGAACCACCTCCATCTCTCACAACAGCCCCAGGAACCTAAAAGAGGCCAGAGTGAACATGCTTCAGAGCAGATACTGGATAATTTAGAAACATTTTACTACAGAAGGCAAATTAAAACTGTGCCTAACTTTAAGCATGTGAATAGTTCCACAGTGCTCAATGGTACTACTCATGTGCTTAAAGCCAAGCATATGCTTAAGTACTTTGCTGAATTGGGGCCTTTAATGGAGACAAATGTTCAGGTAGGAAATATCCCATGGTTTGCAGAGTGTGCCTCTCCCCTCAGCAGTCCAGAAGAATGAACTCCACATAATGATATCAATTTTCAAACAGATACAGTTCACAAGGTCACCTATATAAACCATGCTGATATGCAATTAAAAAAACCAACAACATGGCAGCAACCACAAGCTAAGTTGCAATGGAGGCACTATCCTAGCTCAGACCTGTCATGCACATGCTGCCCTTAGGTAGCTTCCTTGTTGAAAGCTAGGATGCCCGCAGGTACTTGATTGCTACCCAGTAGATACTAAGTTCAAAATCTTTCATAATATTAGCAGAACTGAGAGGTATCCAAGCGATAAGAGGAAAGAATACATCTTCTGCTGGTATTCCCTCCAGTGAATGCTGGTGTATGCATGGGCCTATGCATGTGTTGACTATTGTACTTTGGGCCAACCAAGAGCATGACTGTCACCCAGAAACTCCATTTGGTTCAAAATGTGGTAGCCTGCCTGAAGACAGGGCAGACCAATATGGGCATATCACATTAGTGGCAAACACTAGAACTATTTCATGAGCTGACTCCTACATTTTTAAAGCCATATACATTCTAGAGTTGAGATGTCTGAGAGAGAGGCTCTTGATGTATAGCTAGTCACTGCAGCTGCATTTGGGGAAAATGAGGCCAAGCAGCCTTGCAGGAACCAGGGCCAGAGGCTCTCAGCTGTCAGTCACAGTTGTGTTAATCACTACTTGCAGAGATCAGGCTAAACCTTGTCATCTTTACGCTGCCAGGCGAGACATCCTGTTTGTACACCACATGCAAGCTTTCCCCTTAAAACTGAACTGTGGAATGGCCCCAACTGTTTTATTCTAAAAAATAAACGAGATAACTGTGTTGTCTTAAACAGCTGTAGGAGAGAGAAAGGGGAGATTTTCTCCTTTTCCTTGAAGGAACTGGTGTCCAATATCTATGTAACAGTACTCTTCAAAATCAATATACTAACAAGAATCCTTTTGAATATTGAACAGGTTGAAGATTTGCAAGAATCTTGTGAGGCTCAGGGCCTTAGTTTTGAGTTCCCAACTTTAGATAGACGAAAGGAGCTGGTTTTCAGAAAGTGCTAAGCTTCCATCCTCTGAAAATTAGGCCCCTTTTACAAGTTGGGCACCCAAAAATGGAGGCAACCAAAATCACTACTCGCTTTTGACAACTTGGTCCTGGTTCTTCTGTAATCAAGTTTGACACAGCTGGTCTTTTTCTGGAACTCAAGGCACTCAAACACAACAGGATAGCACAAAGCAAATTAGCACTAATCTAATAGTCAAAATATAGAAACCCACACAGCTGTCTCACCATGAACTCAAGTGAATGCTCTAAAGTTATTCATTTAAGGTAAAGGAGTAGAAATGTAGATTTAATCCACCACTGCCACCTGATTTTGCTCCAACAACCCTTTCTAACAGATCATTCTCCAACTGAGATTTTTCTGTGAAAATGCCTTCTGCTGCTCTTTACGTTCAGCATGTTTCTATTACTGCATACCCAGTGAGCCAGTTACAATAATTTCAGTTGACATTTGTGTCATGTAAGATTTTATATACTTCATTCCAATCCTCTTTTTTGTTAGGTTATGAACATTAATACTTTAACCTGTCTCCCTCAGTCATACCTATTCAATCCAGGAACCAACCTTTATCTTTCCATGTGTTATATTTAGAACAATGTCCATGTAAATGAATCAGGCCCAATCCTATAAACCTGATCCCTGTAAGGTCCTGAATACCCTCATTTCCCATTAACTTGGAGTTAAAGGTGCTTGGTACCTTATAGGAGATACTCATCCTCTCAGGACTGGGACATTTATCATCTCTAGGTTATTAAGTGAGACTACAATTAAACCTTTGTCTCCACATTTTAATATGCTTTAAGTAGTTTTTCTTATAAAAAACATATCCTACTTCTCAGTCAGCCTTATTTTTACTGCATATATTTCTACTGTTGGCAATTCTCAGTTTGTTTCTGTTTTATTTTTTACTTTCACTGTTATTTTATATTTACCAGCATATTTCATTTCTAATTTAGCTTGCTTAAAAGAAATCCATAGCCCAATGAATCAAATGAGTTACTTACTATATGTTCACTATTATTTCAATTACAGTGTGCATACTAGTACATATAACTAGTTTCTGGTTGGTCCCTGTGTGTAAGTCATTTATGTAGATTAGAAAGTGCAATGGTCTGAGCAATGATTTCTAAGGGCCTTATCTGATTCTTAGCCCCAATTTATCTAACCCTCCTTGCAAATATGGTCTCTTATTTCTCTTATTTCCATGCCCCTATGAATATCAAGAATGATCCCTCTTAGGGCACATTATAAAAAAAAATCTATAAATACACATTTAAAAATTCAAATAATCTTCAATATAACGTATTGTTTCAGGTTTTGGAGACTGAATAAGAGACTGAGTTACTGTAAGAAGGAAGATAAGCCCGTATCCAATATATACTAAGGATGAGCTTCACTAAGCTCTACACATATTTTAAACTGAAAAAATGGCTTAAATAAGATGCTATACTTAAGACTTTGACCTTATGTTCTAGCTAAAATTTAGCACCTACAGCACCTCAGTGCCTGCTCTCAACCAACTTGGACAATGGTTCAGTACTATCTCTGAGAGGAGAGTCCCTCCTAACGAATCACTAACACTTTCTGTAGCATTTCGGAAGTTACCTACAGAAGTGATCAGTCACAACCTTGCTTGTCTTATGAGAGCACAGCCCAAGGATCGGCTATGAGAGTCTGCCACATTGTGAGAAGGTGTTTGATAGTGGGAATACAGACATAGGTGCTGGAACTAGGGGTATGGAGATGCTCCTCCACCCCTTGGCTGGAAGTGGTTTCCATTATATATAGTGTTTATAGTTTGGTTCAATGGCTCTCAGCACCCCCACTACACAAATTATTCCAGCACCCCTGAATACAGATGGTATGTGATACAAGCGGACATATCTGTCAAAAAATGGTCTACAGTGAGGGATGGAAGCAATGCTCTGTGCTCAGAGCTTGTGGAAAGCTCAGACATGCAAAACCATCATGACTTTTTTCCTTACATATTACCGGTGTCAATATGAATTGAGGTGATAAACCTGCAAGGCATAACCCTGCTCCCATGTTACATGCTATTTAAAGAGCAACTAGAGGCAAGTCTTCTTGGGGTGATGGCCACTTGGATGGACCGGCACCAAGATCCAGAAGTCTCATCAGGAGTCAAGCTTAATAGGTAATTACATTTATTAAGAAGGATTACAATTCATAAAGAGGTTTAGTTTGGTCTGATTGTTTGAATATTAGAGGTTGAATTGGACAAGATTATGGTGGCTTGGGGAACTGATATGTTCTCTTTGGAGGTGGTGATGTTGTTTTCCAAGATCAAGGCTTTCACGGAAAAAGATCCCAAACCCTTTAGATAGTACTACCCTGATAGTAGTGAATATAACCTTCAGAATGTGAAACAAGTGCAAAACAGAAGTGCAGTAATGTCTGACAAAAGCCAGAAACAGAGGCTCTGAGAGGTCTGAACTGTCCCTTCACTGCAAACGGGTATGAACTCTGATAACTGAGTCCATATTAGTAGCTATCTCATGACAGAGCAGAGATGCAAGAAAGAATAAGGACAATGCTCAGCTGACCCAGAGAATGCTGGAAAGAAAAGGAGTGATCATAAGAGGAAGATTGACAACATGTACAGAACAGTGAGCAATTTTAGCATCTCAGGTGGGTGGGGCTTAGTATTAGAGTTGGTTTCTGCACGGAGTTTGGGATAGTGGCACTCCCCTCCAAGCCTTGTGGATGGAGGACAGTTGGAGTATAAACCCAAATGACAAAGGCAAAGTTGTACATACTGATTTTAGAATGATCTATGCAGATACTACTTTAAAAGAAAGGTGTGGGTATCAGCAGGAGGGAGGAGAAAGGACAAAGAGTGGCTCTAAGGTGTAAAGTATACCTGAGGTCTGACTTAACAGTTCTGAGGGATCATATACTGATCTTGCCTTTTTAATACTGTATCAGAACATAAGAATGGCACACTGGGTCAGACCAATGGTCTGTGTAGCCCAGTATCTTGTGTTCCGCCAGTGGCCAGTGCCAGATGCTTCAGAGGAAATGAACAAAACAGGGCAATTTTGACTGATCCATCCCCTGTCATCCAGTCGCAGATTCTTGCAGTTGGAGATCTAGAGAACCCGGAGAATAGGGTTGCATCCCTGACTATCTTGGCTAATAGCCATTGATGGACTTATCCTCCATGAATTTATCTAATTCTTTTTTTAACCCCATTATACTTTGGACCTTCACAAAGTCCCATGACCATGAGTACCCCAGCCTGACTGTGCATTGTATGAAGTAGTACTTCCTTTTGTTAGTTTTAAACCTGTGTTTTAAATCGTATGGCATATGGTCAAACCACCTTATTTATCTCATTCCAGTAAACCCAGAGGTTCTGTTAGATTTGCCATTTGAACTATGTTTTGTTTCCCAGCAGATTACTACTACCTGATGGGTTGTAGTTTTCCTGAGGCGTAGTTTTTTATATAATTTGTAAGAATTACAGTTTCCTGGATTAATTTTTACCTCATTTTTGAACAACATAAGTAGGTATTAGGACTAGTAATGAATAAAAAGACACATATTATAGCCTGACATATATAGACAATTAATTCATACAGTTACATGCTCTGTCTAGCTACCAGTTGTTTCTTGAATTTAAGGGAGGAAAAGGGTGGTGTGATATTAAACTCCTTTGTAGTGTTTTACTGGAAACACTGTGATTGAGAAGGTTCCTGTAAATGCTGCACATTTTTTTAAACCAAACATCCCCCAAGCTCCTTTTTCATATGAAACAAAACAATTATTAGTAGTTCAGATTCAGTGAGGATATGTTAGCCATTTCCAAGGGAGAAAACCTCCTACCAGAGCTAAGAAGAGCAGCTTTCAAATGCTGTTAACAGAGGAGTCCTAGGAGGATGGCATGGCCTCAAGGGAGATAGTTCCTCATAGATATGGTCCTTTTGAAAGCCAGACACACAAAAGATACACTGTTGAAAGCTTTTCTTGCATTAATAAAAAAATTTCATAAGCAGAATCTTTTATAATATTTTGAAAACTTTTAAAAAGGGGGCCTCCGATGTCCTAAGTATGTTTGGATGAGAACCCTTCCCTGCTATCATAATTTCTACAGAGAAGACCTCATCACTAGATCCTTTTTAGTCTCCACACATTAGGACAGCTATTGAAGTAGGGGAAGGAAAGATGAGGGGAATGAATTGACAATATTGTATGGAAATCAGCTCTTTATATTGACATAAAAATGTATAAAGATGTAACTTTACTAATTACTAGAAAGATGTGGATGCCTTCCAAGGGGATGGGTAGGAGAAGCAGTTATATAGAGTGGAAAAACAGCAGCCTGAGAAATTTCAGAGGTGGCAACTTGCTTAACTGTGAGAACATCAATAAATTACTCAGAAAAAGCACTCATCAGTCTCCTCCCATAGCAGCCGTAGTGTACAAGGTTTAATCCCTCTGACAGTTAGTGATAACAAATAAATAACAATGAATGAAAATATTAAATTATTCGTAGTGTGGTAGTTCTTAGGACCCCAATCAAGAGTCAGGTCCCATCATTCTAGGCATTGAACAGAAATAAAACAAAAAAAAGACTATCTCTAGCCAGAGAGTTCACAGTGTTCATGACCAACAGGATGCAACAGGAGGACAAAAAGTATGTCTACAGTTGAGCAGGGAAGCGTGATTTCCACTTGCGTAGATGTACCCGCATTAGCTCTGCTCAAGCTAGCAACTAAAAATAGCCGTGTGCCTGTGGCTGCATGGTGAGCCACTTGGGCTAGCTGCCCCGAATACAACCCTGCCCAACGCCTTGAGGGTATAATCAGGCAGTCAGCCCAAGCTGCCGCCCGTAATGCCTCAGCCAGATGGCTATTTTTAAGCGCTAGCTTGAGCAGAGCTAGTGCAGATGTGTCTAGTCGAGCTGGGAATCACACCTCCCAGCTCACATGCAGACATCCCCAAAGACAAAAGAGTGGGGACGGGTGGGAAACTGAGGTAATAAAGTAAAGAGAGTTAAGCAGAAAAGCAGATGTGTCAGCTCACCAAGGCCAATCTAGGTAGCAGTGATTTCTAGGCCTCCTGGCAGAGGTGTGGTTTGAGTAGGCATTTAAAAGAGGATAAGGTGCCAGCTTTATGGGTATTGACAAGGCGTGTTGCTTATGAATGAGGGCAGCATGTGAGGAAGTGTGGAGTATGTGACATTTTGTCAAGGCGATCCTACCCACAATGTTATCAGTTCTCTCAAAGATGTGATCAAGGAGGAAACACTCTTCCCCACCGAGAGAGAAAAAATAGAACGGGAAATGTCACCCCTCAGAAACTGAACATGTCAAAGAATAGCTGGAGTAATGTCGGTGAAACTGCATTTCAGTGCAAATTTTCTGGTTTTAGTTTAGACCTAAGCTTTGATTATATAGTCACAGAGAACATTTAATTGTAATATTCTGCCAAAGAAAAATATACCTGAAAGTCAGGAGAAAAGAAGAATTAATTCAGGTGACAGTTTGGATGGTGATAGAATTGCAATAAACTACTGGTGATAATATAAGGAAGACAAGTCAATATATATATAAAAACAATTTTAAATGATTACCCTCTTCTTTATGATTCATTATTTGTATAGCACTAACTGTTTGCAAGTCTGTTTCAGACTGTTAAGAAGATAATGCCCATGCTCACAAACAGTTTACAGTCCCTGATTCTGCAATCAGATCTGTTAGTGTAAACTCCTTTGCCCCCACGGAGGCCCATTGGCTCTCTGTGGATACAAGGGTCTACATTAGTGATCTAATTCCAGGGTCAGGGCCTTAGTAGACAATATGCAAACATGTGGACAAGGGGGATCCGGTGGACATAGTGTACTTAGATTTCCAGAAAGCCTTTGACAAGGTCCCTCACCAAAGGCTCTTACGTAAATTAAGCTGTCATGGGATAAAAAGAAAGGTCCTTTCATGGATTGAGAACTGGTTAAAGGACAGGGAACAAAGGGTAGGAATTAATGGTAAATTCTCAGAATGGAGAGGGGTAACTAGTGGTGTTCCCCAAGGGTCAGTCCTCGGACCAATCCTATTCAATTTATTCATAAATGATCTGGAGAAAGGGGTAAACAGTGAGGTGGCAAAGTTTGCAGATGATACTAAACTACTCAAGACAGTTAAGACCAAAGCAGATTGTGAAGAACTTCAAAAAGATCTCACAAAACTAAGTGATTGGGCAACAAAATGGCAAATGAAATTTAATGTGGATAAATGTAAAGTAATGCACATTGGAAAAAATAACCCCAACTATACATACAACATGATGGGGGCTAATTTAGCTACAACGAGTCAGGAAAAAGATCTTGGAGTTATCGTGGATAGTTCTCTGAAGATGTCCACGCAGTGTGCAGAGGCGGTCAAAAAAGCAAACAGGATGTTAGGAATCATTAAAAAGGGGATAGAGAATAAGACTGAGAATATATTATTGCCCTTATATAAATCCATGGTACGCCCACATCTCGAATACCGTGTTCAGATGTGGTCTCCTCACCTCAAAAAAGATATTCTAGCACTAGAAAAGGTTCAGAAAAGAGCAACTAAAATGATTAGGGGTTTAGAGAGGGTCCCATATGAGGAAAGATTAAAGAGGCTAGGACTCTTCAGTTTGGAAAAGAGAAGACTAAGGGGGGACATGATAGAGGTATATAAAATCATGAGTGATGTTGAGAAAGTGGATAAGGAAAAGTTATTTACTTATTCCCATAATACAAGAACTAGGGGTCACCAAATGAAATTAATAGGCAGCAGGTTTAAAACAAATAAAAGGAAGTTCTTCTTCACGCAGCGCACAGTCAACTTGTGGAACTCCTTACCTGAGGAGGTTGTGAAGGCTAGGACTATAACAATGTTTAAAAGGGGACTGGATAAATTCATGGTGGCTAAGTCCATAAATGGCTATTAGCCAGGATGGGTAAGAATGGTGTCCCTAGCCTCTGTTCGTCAGAGGATGGAGATGGATGGCAGGAGAGAGATCACTTGATCATTGCCTGTTAGGTTCACTTCCTCAGGGGCACCTGGCATTGGCCACTGTCGGTAGACAGATACTGGGCTAGATGGACCTTTGGTCTGACCCGGTACGGCCTTTCTTATGTTCTTATGTTCTTATGAGAAAGTGGGACTAAAAGCACTGTTAGCAAATAGTGACATTTGGCAGGAAACTTGTCAGACCCACAATTTTACTTAGGAATTTAAAGAAGATTGTAAGTTGTTTAGTCTAACATTCCTCAGAAGGGATGCATGTTGAAATGAACTTAGACTGTAATACAGGTGGATTCACAGTACACAGTTTAAGAGAGATTAAAAAACAGCCCTTGTGGAAGTAAAAGATAAAAGTTAACAGTAAAGTAAAATGTAATGGACTACATTAGCAGATGTACTTATTTTAATTTGGGTGTCACCTAATATCACCTTTATCCCTCAATAAGAATTAAGTCTAGATCAATGTTCAGCTTGATACTCCCCAGCATGCAACCAATAGGTTTTTGCTGATGAATTACACTGGAATTATCAGAATTAGTTGAGACTCCTGCTTTGCCCTTTGGAAACAGTAATACTACATTTCAGTAGACTTCTCTGACAGCCTCACAAAGAAGGGACAAGGACAGGCTGATGAGCAGTGTAGTCGTCTCCTGGGCTTTAATGTTCCAAGTATACAATGAACAGTATACACTGCCAGTTATAACATGCAATATGAAACATTTTACAACCTTAAAAAAACTCTTTGCCCTCTGCCCCCACTAAAGAGTATTATTCTGTCATTCACCAAAAAGCAACAATAAAATTATTCAGTTGCTGCTGCACAGTTTGTCTTTAAATCTTTTCAGGCTTTCAGGTTTCAAAGTTAATGCACAGCAGTTGTAGCATTTCACAATTATAAACTGTACTAACATGGTTTCTTTCTGTGAAGGTCACAGAGAGTTCAGTTTTACAAAGGAAGGTCTTTGTGGATTAATGGCAAAAGCTTCTGTCACCATCCTCTATTTAATTGGACAGAATTGTGCTTTACAAAAAGTGTTTAATTTCCTGAGTGGTTTTTATTCTCTCTATTTGTGCCTACATGACAAAACTTAACTCTCTACTGTTGCTGGAATGCAAGGAATTCCTTGTGTTCAGTGAAGTTTACATTTAATTTTAAGCCACACTCAAGCATTACTTTTTTTTAAATACAAAAATAGTACATTTCAGTTAAGTGTAACTGTCACCAATATTTAGAGTGGTAGCTGTGTTAGTCTGTATCAGCTAAAAGAACGAGGAGTACTTGTGCCAATGAGGTGGGTTTTAGCCCATGAAAGCTTATGCTCAAATAAATTTGTTAGTCTCTAAGGCGCCACAAGTACTCCTCGTTCTTTTTATCAATATTTATGTTCTACTTAAATAATGCATCTAATATGACAATTTGTTTATAATGAGGGGGGAATTTTATATTGTTTTATTCATGCCTTATGTAACAGCAAAACAGTTTTTGGTAAGGATTTTTTTTTAAACAAAAAATAGTTAAGGACAGTTACTCCTGCATCACTCAAAGAAGAGTTGGCTCTAAATTTTTATTGACAGAAAGTCTAAAGCAGCGTGTTAGTAATTCAAATAGGAACCACATTAGCCATCTGGATATTTTTCCAAATCCGATTGTGTGTGAAAGGAGGTCAAGGTGAGTTTAATATTTGCTTAATATGCATATAGTGTAAAGTTTTAAAAAAAACTATTACAGCAAGACCCACTTTGATGTTCAACCTTGGAGAATAGTTATATTTATAACTTTCATGCAATGCTGACTCTTTCCTCACTTCAGAGGGGCGTTCACATCATAGCAATAATCTCACGAGAACATCAGTTTAACTTTATGGAGACCCTATTATGATATTGGTACAATGTGAGACAATGAATATGCATTGGCAACATTATTTCAATTGAAGCCTGTCACAGCTTCCTTTCCAAAGGCATTGGAAGGTCATTTGTGAGATTTGGATTGGTGTAATGGTTTCAGTTCAAGACTAAGGAGACCACTAGAGGTTTCTATTACAATGCTATGATGATATGTTTATGCTAGGAAAATTATTTCATTTCAAACCTGAACCATTAGAGGAATCATTGCACATGACGGCCCATTACAATGTTATAGATTATGGCACTACAGTTATTTCAATATCATATTCACAATAAAATAATGGGAAACTAGCAAGACTAAGAGGAATTTTGAACAGTATGTAGTCAAAGGCATAAAACCAAATAACAAGAAATTCTTTAAGTATATCAGGAAGCCTCTGAGAGAATATCAGTGGAATAAAGCAAACCAGGGAATAAAGCAAACAATCAAGGATAAGGAAACTATAGCTAGAGAAGCTAAATGAATTATTTGCATCAGTGTTCACCACACAGGTTGTTGGAAACATATCTAACCTGAACCTATTCTTTTTAGGTAACAAAGATGATGTACTATGAAAGACTGAAGTGACAAAAGAGGAGATGCAGGAAGAAATTGATAAGAGCAAACCTGGTTTGGTAAGTGTCCATAACAACCTTTTTAATACCTCCACCACATAGCAACGCATAGCATTTCAATACATTTTAGTGATAGTGAAATCATCTTAAGAAACACCAGGATAGTCTTGTTATGGTTAACAGTATTTTCTTACAACTTCTACTGATTACTTTTTTCCTTTGCTGAACTTGCAATACTTCAATATCCACCTTATTCTAGATTTAAGATATGTTTATGTAGCACTGTTCATTTCAAAGTGCTACAAAGCACATTGCAAACTATGGCCCTGATCCTGCAGTCTGATCTGTGCAGACAGACTCCTCCACTTGGGTGGGGTCACACTGACCTTGCAGAGTACTGGTGTTGTGGCAAGATACCATTCTTAATAAATGAGTTGCTGCATTTTGCACTAGCTTCAGTTTCTGGATTGATTTATGATTTAGTGCCACATAAGGCTCCCCAATCGTGAAATATTAAAATGACAGAAGTATGCTTGAAAGTAGCAAGGCCTTCCTGCTTCTGAAAAAAACGTTCATATTCTCCTGGCCTGACAGAGATGGTAAAGAGCCTTTCTAGATACTGAACATCTAGCAGGAGATGAGGATATAAAAATACCTCCAGATGGAGAGCTCTAGCAACAAGTTGCTGGAAAGCACTTGCAATATAAAGAGGCAGATATAATTTTTGATACAACTTCTCTCAAACTACCTGTCTCACCTATGTCTTGTGTACATTGAGTCTACTGTCATCCATGCCCCAATCTCAGTCATTCACTCACTAAGACATTCAACAACACTGGCAAATTAGGATGAGAGCAAGAGCGCACACATGCTCACGCATGCATGATAGATGTCATTAGCACACTGAAACCATTACATCCCATGCCTCCTAAACTTTCCCAACTGCTCCCTATACATACTGCTCAAGAGAAGATACCACTGGCTGAAGCCCCTTAAAAAGGTCTCCTTCCACCATTTCAAAATGATAAAACTTGAACACTTATACCAACGAGGTAGTCCATATAGTTTTCAGGAACAAAATGTACATTTTTCAAGCACAGTGTACTTTATTACTTGATAAATATATTGCCTTTCTCTTGCTAAACTACTGGAAGCACATCACTTCTATGTTGTGTTGCTCCTTTGTCTTGTATATAATTTTAGAGGTTTATTTATGGACTTTCTGTATTGATGCAGCAGAGCTCAATTATCTTCTGGATAATTCCACTTCATGAGAAAACATTAGCACAGTATTTATAAATTCCTGGTTTGAAGATTGTGTTTCAACTTCACCTTCATATATCTTTCAGCCAACAAAAAATACATTTAATGGAAGTTAAGGTAATGGCAGGAAGTGCAGCATCCACCCAAAACCTTACAAGAATGGAAATAAGTTAAGTGGTAGATGTGTGCATTGCTTTCTACTTCATATTGCCTACAATGCTCTTGATATAACAGGCTAAAGCTGTCACTTCCATCTCCACCAGATACTCAAAAGTAATACTATCATGAGACTACTACCATTAGTAATCCAACTGCTCCACACTTGTTAGTAAGGGTATGACTACACTGCAGTAAAACACACATGGTTGGCCTGTGTCAGCTGACTCAGGCTTGGGGAGCTTGGGTTGTGGGGCTATTCAATTGAAATGTAGATATTCAGGCCTGGGCTGGAGCCCAGGCTCTGGGATGCTCGCCTACTCATGGGGTCCCAAAGTTCAGGCTCCAGCCTGAGCCTGAATGTCTACACAGCAATTTTACAGCCCCACAGCCTGAGCTGCACAAGCCTGTGTCAGCTGGCCTGGGCTAGCCATGGGTGTTTAATTGCTGTGTAGATGTACCGTTAGTGTCTTAAAAAAAATCAGACTGTGTGTTCTCACTTTGATTGGGACTTCAATTCTAATAGACATTTAACAAAATCTAAGGAGGAAGCTCTTTCTCCTACTATATTTTTCAATTTTATATCATGTCTGGCATTAAATAAAACAGGTGTCATTAGTAAAATGGATGAAAATATCTTATTTCTATTGGGATGTTTCCACTAACTTCCTTGGAAACTGCCTAGTACTCATTGTTCATCCATGCCAGAAGAAAGACAGGAAGCCATGGATGTGGTTAATTAGGCCGCAACTTGATTCAATTATATCTGAGAGTATCCAGCAACAAATTGTACAGTGGAATCAGCTCTTCACTGTTCCAGACATAGGAGACCCAAGCCCCCTGCCTCAGCTCCCTAAAAGAGGGCCAGGAAATGGAGAGGAAGTCTGTCCCCACTGACAAGATATAGGAGGCTGTGATGGGGCATCTGCTTCACACTGGCCCATAAAGAGTTAATAGAGGCAGACAATTAGAGAGGGGCTGTGAGGAACAGCCAATCAGTGCTGGGCTGGCCCATATAAGCAGGGCTGCAGAGTAGCTTCAGTAGCTAGCTGCCTGGAGCTTGAGGAGAGAAGACCAAGCTCCTAGCAGGAGGAAGGAGTGCCAGCACTCAGGACAATGCTGCTAGTAGGGATTGTGGAAGCTAGAGAGAGCTTTAGGCTAGCCGCTAAACTGGCAGGCTGAAGCCCTGAGGTAAGGACGAAGAAGGTACTGGAGGCCATGGGAAAATGGTCCAGGGAAATGAACTGAATTGGAGGGGATGCAGCAAGTGGCGGCCATCTACAGGGTCCCTGGGCTGGGACCTGGAGTAGTGGGTGGGCCTGGTCCCCTCCCACCCCACTTGCCATTGAGGAAGTGGCTGGACTGACCGACTCTGACACTGTTCCCCAGATGGGGGGGAGCAAAGAGTGTGGCACAGTTGGAGGGCTGTGTCCAGAAGAGGATGCCACAGTCCTTGGAGTGACATGGGTCCTGGAGCAGAAGTGATTGCGGATCTTTCAGCTTGTGGGACAGAGACCAACTCACATAAAGGTTACAGTGGGCCCAAAAGGAGTTCCTTGTTCATTGATATAGCACCTCTCTAGTAAGTTCCATCATGAAATCCACCAGACACTGTATGTTTGGGGGTATTTGTGGATTTAAGGGACTTGCTAATTGCAGAAGCCAATTCATTCACAGTAAATTGAGGTAAACAGGACACAGCTCAGCTGAAATATTAAGAAGTAATGTTTGCTAAAGCTGAAATTGGTTAATCACTAAGAATTATCAGTGTGACTTTGTGTGAACTTAGTATCAGCCTCAAAAGTGTTTTAGAACTGTAACATAACCAGATGTTTCAATTTTAAAATTACCCAATTAGTATTAATTACCAGTCCTGCATTGTAAGGCTAAGAAATTTTATCAAAGTAATATGTTGCTCAATT
Organism: Mauremys mutica; assembly: GCF_020497125.1. Taxonomy (NCBI): domain Eukaryota; kingdom Metazoa; phylum Chordata; order Testudines; family Geoemydidae; genus Mauremys; species Mauremys mutica. The sequence continues at coordinate 89,154,087 of NC_059073.1, read as the reverse complement.
TTTTTAATACACAGGTTTGTTGGCACTACGGGTACAATATATTTGGATTTAACTAATAAACAAATATACTAAAATTAGGATGTATATATTATCATAATCCACAGGAGGTAGTTTGCTTGTGCTGCATTTTGAATAGTCATGTCTCTAGACGAGACTCCACTCTTTCAGATGTTTATTATATTTTCCTCACGGTTATATGACTGTAGTTAAAACTTAAAGTGTCGGACAAGATAAGGTAGTGCAGATATAATATTGTCTTGACAGTTTTGCTACAGCACTTTATTTTTATTGCAAAATATCGAACTGCAACAGTCACATATAGGATGATGATTCATATGACTCAATCTTAAGTCAATAACTTTGATGCTTTTACTATTTCTGGTTTTCATTGAGAAAATCTGATAAACCTGCTTTCACTGTAGCTGATTTAAAAATGAATAAAAAGAAGATTTTAAGGCTTTAAACATTTGAGTGTTCAAAGCAAAACCTTTGCTTTTGGATAATTTACACAAAATCATTACATACTGGATACTAATTCAAGATCAAGCATGACAAAGTGAAGGGGCAGATGAAAGAAGAGGTCATTATTCGTGCTGCTTTACAAAATTTCATAGGACAAAAGGCTCTGAGCACACCGATGTCATCCTCAAAGGAGGTTTAGAAAGCTGCTGTGATGGCCGCAGGAAGTGTGCTGTCCACGGGGTAGGGGGGGTCTATTGTTTCCTTGAGGCATGCATATAACTCTATACTAATATCAATGGAAGTTACATATGCATATGGAGAAGAGAGTACAAACTTCAGATACTAATGGATCATGTCATTATTGGCCTTTATGCAGTTGCACTGGGTGAGCAGAAGGGTACAAGGAGCCATCCACTTCCCCCCATCCTCCTCCCCCCCACCGCTTTCCTCACCCTTGGTCATCTGCACAAGGGCTAGAGATCTTTGCAGTCCTTTCATCAACAAAATGAAAAAGAGGACATGTCCTTCTGTTTTGCTCTGGGGGTGCACAACAAGGCACAGTCATGGTCCTTACCTCTGCACACCAGCCTGCTCCTCCTGCTGAGCACACTATGGGGAGCAGGCTGCACTATCCCCTAGGATCCCCTGTGCACTGGGGAGCTCAGGAAGGGCTTATGGGGCACAGTCACTCCCCAAACTCCTCCCTGTAAGATGCAGTTCCACCTCCCCTTCAGTGCAGTGCTGTGATTAAATGGCAGAATTTAGCCCCAAGTGGTGATAAATGTGTGGCTCTTTCCCCCTTTGGACTGTACACCTATACCCCAATATAATGTGACCCGATATAACACAAATTCGGATATAACGCGGTAAAGCAGTGCTCGGGTGGGGGTGGGGGCTGCGCACTCCAGTGGATCAAAGCAAGTTCGATATAACACAGTTTCACCTATAACGCAGTAAGATTTTTTGGCTCCCGAGGACAGCGTTATACCAGGGTAGAGGTGTACTTCTTTAGCTTGGATTTGTATTTCTTAACTAACGTCGTTGGGTAAATGAAACTGAACAAGATAAATAGATTGCATATCTGGATCCTTGCATTAACTTTCCAGAACAGAGCAGTTTAAGGTGCTTTATAGATTGGGTAAGGCCAGTGATGTGTCACAGAAGGTATCTGCCTGTGTGAAAAGCATTATCTTTATATTAGGTGATCTGGAGTTTCACATGTTAGCACCAATTAAATACTTCTGAGTACTGATTTCATCTAGTGTATTTCTTCTCTTGAGAACTGAAAAGACTAAACCACGAACTCTTTAAATATCCTACCTAGAGATATAAATTATTAACCTCACTGGGGAATTTGAAATTTATCTGATCTGACAAAGCTTACAGAATATGTGTTAAGCTTACAAGAGCAGGGTGTTGGACTAGATGATCTCTTGAGGTCCCTTCCAACACTAATAATCTATGATACCGTAATCTGCCGATGTAAATGGGGACAGGCCGATTCACGGCAATGGAGCTGTAACCCTTTACAGCAACAGAGAATTTAGCTCAGTGCTTCTATATTGTTTCAATTTAGTTTTAATATTAAAAAGCTACAAACGTTTCCATTCTAGATACTTTTTATTCATTGGCAACTCCGAAGAAGTCATTGTTTCTTACCCTACTATTGTTTCTTGTCCTTTCCTTGTTTGCATAGGGCCACATCCTTCACCATGGTAAATCAGTGCAGCTCCTTTGACTTCAAAGTAATGCTGAATTACACCTGTTGAAAGTGTAGGACATATTCTTTCATTCTGAAAATGTTCCTAAGAGAAAAATAAAGTCAAATAAGAAGTTTTATTAAATATCTGTCCAGCTTTGTCTGTAACAAATAAAACATGCTCACAATTCCTCTGTTTAGTGTTTAATTTACTTGTTTCATTCTTTTCAAATAAAAGAAAAATCTTTTAAACTGCTGTGATCTATTGAAATAGTAATTTGCACTTGTATACTTTGTTTATAGATTTCGTGTCCTTAAAAATCTTATAGCAGCTGAATCTAATTTTGCCTTCAGGCATGTCTGTCAAAGGCTGATCTGCAAGTGAAAAAAATAATTACATACTATTTTATGTCTTGATGGAAATTCTGATACCCAGTGTAACTGAGACAGACTTTTTCTTTAGAAGGGAATGTAATTGGAGAAAAAACAACTTTGTTCCACTGGAGTGAATAGACCCATTTTCACTTATTCTAAAGAAAACTGTAATCAGGACTGGAAATGTACCCTGTGAAAAGCAGATATACAGAATACTCCTGATTTGCCATCTTCATCTTTCAAAGCCTAACCAAGCAAAATGTCTAGACTACTTCAAAAAAGAAAAATAGTGAATTTGTGATCACTGAATCATCAGTTCTGATGGACACTTGAGCAGAAGTGCATTGTGATTTAACCAACCTCTCAGCTCTGAACAATAAGTAAACACCCAAGATCTGAAAAGCAAGCACTCAATTTCAGGGAAGTTCTTTTCCAGAGGCAATTTTTGTGGCTCAGGCTTATCCCTGATTGTAGCTAGACTTGGGGCAGCCTTAGGTCTGGTCTACACTAGGAGGTTATGTCGAATTTAGCAGCGTTAAATCAAATTAACCCTGCACCCGTCCACACAACGAAGCCTTTTTTGTCGACATAAAGGGCTCTTAAAATCGATTTCTGTACTCCTCCCCGACGAGGGGAGTAGCGCTAAATTCGACATGGCCATGTCGAATTAGGGTAGGTGTGGATGGAATTCGACGCTAATAGCTCCGGGAGCTATCCCACAGTGCACCACTCTGTTGACGCTCTGGACAGCAGTCCGAGCTCGGATGCTGTGACCAGCCACACAGGAAAAGCCCCGGGAAAATTTGAATTCCTTTTCCTGTCTGGCCAGTTTGAATCTCATTTCCTGTTTGGACATCGTGGCGAGCTCAACAGCACCGGCAACGATGCAGATCTCTCCAGCAGAGGTGTCCATGCAATCTCAGAATAGAAAGAGGGCCCCAGCATGGACTGATCGGGAAGTCTTGGATCTGATCGCTGTGTGGGGCGATGAGTCTGTGCTTTCGGAGCTGCGCTCCGAAAAACGGAATGCGAAGATCTACGAGAAGATCTCCAAAGCCATGACAGACAGAGGATACAGCCAGGATGCAACGCAGTGCCGCGTGAAAATCAAGGAGCTGAGACAAGGCTACCAGAAGACCAAAGCGGCAAACGGACGCTCCGGATCCCAGCCCCAGACATGCCGCTTCTACGAGGCACTGCATTCCATTCTAGGTGCGGCCGCCACCACTACCCCACCACTGACCGTGGACTCTGACAATGGGATAGTGTCAACGGACGGTTCCTCGGAGATGTTCGCGGACGGAGAAGATGAGGAAGGAGATGAGGAGGACGAGGCAGTCGAAAGCGCTTACAACGCTGATTTCCCCGACAGCCAGGATCTCTTCATCACCCTCACGGAGATCCCCTACCAACCCTCCCCAGCCGTTAACCCGGACCCTGAATCAGGGGAAGGATCAGTCGGTAAGTGCTTTAAACATGTAAACATTTATTTTTAACAGAACAGGAATATTAACTATGCGAAAAGAAGGTCAATATGAACATGGATAGAACAGAAATCCTCTTCGGAGATCTCCACGAAGCTCTCCTGGAGGTAATCGAAAATCCTCTGCATGAGGTTCCTGGGGAGAGCGGCCTTATTGGGTCCTCCGTGGTAGCACACTCTTCCGCGCCAGGCTATCATCAGATACTCGGGTATCATTGCCTCGCAGAGCATGGCGGCATAGGGCCCTGGTTTTTGCTGGCTTTCACGCTGCATGCAGTCTTTATCTGTGGCAGTGATCCTCATCAGGGTGATGTCGCTCATGGTGACCTGCTTTGAATTAGGGGAATGTTAGGATTGGGACTGCTTGCCTGTTCCTTTACATAACTGTAACCGGCGGTTTACAGCCATGCGGTGGAGGCGGGACAGGGGCAGCATACAGGGATCTTTCCCGGGGACAGCCGCGAGGGGGTGGGACAGGGGCAGAGTCCATGCTTTCCGGATTGCCGGCAGCAGGAACTGGCCAACGCTAGGAGCATTGCTTTGACCGTGAAAGGAGGGCACTGCTATAAATTAAGTTTTAAGCAGCCAAAAGTCTGCGGCTTACCATGTCTGCCTGCAACACGAATTCTGCTGTCCTGCCCCGCTTGTCTGATCTCCACTGAAAGGCCCCAGGCACTGAATGCGAAGGCCGAAAAGTTGACCTTGTCCTGAGTGCGCATGAGATAGGTGCTGTGCATGGTCTTGTTCACAGAGACAGACTAGACTATGTTCATTGTTCGCAAAAATGTATCTTTGTAAGGAATTCACTCCCTTTTTCCCATCACACAGCTGCGGCTGTCTCCCGACCTACCCCGGCATCCCCCTCACAGAGGCTGGCGCAGATTAGGCGGCGAAAGAAAAGGACACGGGACGAGATGTTCTCAGAACTTATGGGCTGCTCCCCAGCAGAGGCGGCCCAGCAGACCAAGTGGAGGGAGAACATTTCACAGTACCAGCGCTCACACAGCGAACGGGAGGACAGGTGGCGGCAGGAAGACCAGCAGGCGACTCAAACGCTGCTTGGACTAATGAGGGAGCAAACGGACATGCTCCGGCACCTTGTGGATGTTCTGCAGGACCGGAGGCAGGAGGACAGAGCCCCACTGCAGTGCATCTGCAACCGCCCTCCCCCACCACAAAGTCCCATACCCCCCTCACCCAAAGTACCAAGAAGGTGGGGCAGCAGGGGCCGTGAAAACTGTCACTACACCCCTGCAGAGTGCTCAAGTACAAGAAGGCTCTCATTCCCAAAATTTTGATAAATCCTTTCCTTCCCGCCTCACCCAAGCCCCCGTCCCAGTTTCATCCCCTAACTGTGTAGTTGATAATAAAAAATACTTTTCTGTTAATTACTGTTTCCGTCATGTTCTTTTAGAGGAGACTGTGTTTGAAGGGGGGGAAGGGCGTTGGTAATTGGACAGGACAGTCACCTTTACCAGGGTACAGACACGGCGGCAGGTTCAGCAGCAGGTCACACACACAGTGCAGTCACTAGGCACCCTGGTCAATCTGGGAGGTGGTTTCCATGTTCTGTGTGTGGGGGGGCTATGTGACTTTGTGGCGGGGGAGGGCGCTTAGAGATCTTATGCAGCGGTCCTTATACTGGATCACAGAGCCACGCAGCAGGGGATCTGTAACCATCCTCCCCCGCCACAAAGTCACATAGCCCCCACACACAGAGTCCCGAAAAGGAGGGGTGGCAGGCTCCGTTGAAACAACCAGTCCGCCACTGCAGATCACTCTAGGAGCAGGAGCCTGTCATTCCTCGAGTTTAGAAGTCTTTACATCACTACATCCGCTACCCACCACAGTCTGCGTCCCTTTACCGCAAAATCAGTAATAAAGAAAACGGTGTTAATTAACAAAGTTCCATGTATTTTATTTTTAAACGTGTGTTGGAAGGGGGGGAACGGGATGAACGGGGTATGTAACTGCAGAGGATAGTCAACAGTAACTGGGTAAAGAAATGGGGGCAGGTTCAGCTTCTCTTAAACAAACTTAATAGTCACAGGTTACCCTGCTCCCTGAGGAACCTAGCTTTCAAAGCCTCCCGGATGCACAGCACTTCCCGCTGGGCTCTTCTAATCGCACGGCTGTCTGGCTGGGCATAATCAGCAGCCAGGCTATTTGCCTCAACCTCCCATCCCGCCATAAAGGTCTCCCCCTTGCTCTCACAGAGATTGTGAAGCACACAGCAAGCTGCATTAACAATGGGGATATTGGTTTCGTTGAGATCTGAACGAGTCATCTCCCCTTGAGACGTCCGAAAGCACACTCCACCACCATTCTGCACTTGCTCAGCCGGTAGTTGAAGAGTTCTTTGCCACTGTCCATGGCGCCTGTATAGGGCTTCATGAGCCAGGGCATTAGCGGGTAGGCTGGGTCCCCAAAGATCACTATAGGCATCTCCAAATCCCCAACAGTTATTTTGTGGTCCGGGAAGAAAATACCTTCCTGCAGGCGTCTAAACAGACCAGAGTTCATGAAAACACGCGCGTCATGAACCTTGCCTGGCCATCCGACGTTGATGTTGGTAAAACGTACCCTACGGTCCACCAGTGCTTGCAGCACCATTGGAAAGTAGCCCTTTCGGTTAATATACTGGCTGGCCTGGTGGTCCGGTCCCAGGATAGGGATGTGAGTTCCATCTATAGCCCCACCGCAGTTTGGGAATCCCATTGTGGCGAAGCCATCTATGATGACCTGAACGTTTCCCAGGGTCACTACCTTTGAGAGCAGTAGCTCAATGATTGCGTTGGCTACTTGCATCACAGCAACCCCCACGGTAGATTTGCCCATGCCAAAGTGGTTCGCTACTGACCGGTAGCTGTCTGGCGTTGCAAGTTTCCAGAGGGCGATGGCCACTCGCTTCTGCACAGTCAGGGCTGCTCGCATCCGGATGTCCTTGCGCTTCAGGGCAGGAGACAGCAACTCACACAGTTCAAGGAAAGTTCCCTACGCATCCTAAAGTTTCGCAGCCACTGTGATTCATCCCAGACCTGCAGCACTATGCGGTCCCACCAGTCCATGCTTGTTTCCCGGGCCCAGAATCGCCGTTCCACAGCATGAACATGACCCATTGCCACCATGATGTCCATGGCGCGAGGTCCCGTGCTTTGTGAGAGGTCTGTGCCACTCTCAGACTTCATGTCCTCACCGCGCTGCCGTAGCCTCCTCACCCGATTTCTCAGCATCTGAATGTGAAAAAGGTGGACGATAAGGTGCGAGGAGTTGACAACGGCCATAACTGCAGCGATGATCACAGCAGGCTCCATGCTCTCAGTGCTGTGGCGTCCGCGCTGTCACTCACCAGAAAAGTGCGTGAACTGATTGCCCGCCGGCGCTTTCAGGGAGGGAGGGCGGAAGTGATGGTTGAATGACGACAGTTACCCAAAACCACCCTCGACACATTTTTTCCCCCAGCAGGCATTGGGGGCTTGACCCAGAATTCCAATGGGCAGCGGGGACTGCGGGAACTGTGGGATAGCTGCCCACAGTGCACCGCTTCCAGTGTCGACGCTTGCCCCATTAGTGTGGACTCACAAAGTCGAATTACTGTCCTTAGTGTGGATACACACGTTCGACTTTGTAATATCGGTTCCACAAATTCGATTTAAGTAGAATCGAACTACTCTGGTAGTGTAGACATACCCTTAGACTTCCGAAAAGAAAGTGACCCCATCTCCCTGCACAGATGTTCCTTACTAGTATTGAGATGGTGTTTTTTTCTGTTTTCTGCAATTAAATTAAATATTCCTGTAATTTATTATAAAAAACAGAGGAAAAGAGTAAATGCAAGCAATACTTCTCACTACATTTAGTTTCCTATATCTGTTTCTCTAAAAATCCCTCAGTTTGGGGGAAATGGCTAAGGAGAGAGTTTGAACAAGAAGAATGCACAATAATTAGGACCCAGCAGTGAAATAGTACAGTATAATACGAAGTATGGAGGATTCTCATAAATGTTTAATCAAAACTAAAGAAGAGCTGTGAACCTTCCTTTCTTGTACTAGGAAGTAGCCTTGGTGTTGAAGGCAGCTGCTTTTCCATTGTTCTGTCTGGAAGACCCAGGAAGCTTCTATGGTGATGTGGAGAGACCACCTCATCCTCAGTTTCCTTAGACACCTGAATTTAATAATACCCAATCTGTAATATTACAACAAGAGAAGTTATTGCAGCGAGACTGTACACCACATTTTCTTCGAGTGTAAATGGGCACAGCTCCAATGACTACAACAGAGTTAACTCATTTACGCCTGCAGAGAATTGGGCTTTAAGCTGTGGGAGAATCAACAGGAGCAGGTTAATTTTTAACAACTTTTAAGAAACATAAGGAAAGATTGTCTTGTTCCTCAGGTACTTGTGCTTGGAGTCAGAAAACCTAAATTCTATTGTCAGCTCTACCAAACACTATTTGTTTTCCTTTGGGCAAGTTATTTACATGAGTGAGACTAAAATGGATCAATATTTTAAAAGTGCTTTGAGATCTTTGGATTTAAGGTAGTATACAAGTAGATAGTAATATTGCTATCTTCATCCTGCATTTGTGCAACAGCTCCTGGACCAAAACAGAGAGAAAAATACACAAACTATAGGGTTATACACGTCACAATAACTTCTGATCACATTTTTTTTTAGAAAAGTTTCCATTAGGCATCAGTTGCTTTTTAATCCATAACAATAAAATAGCAAGCATTCTAGGCAAATGGTTTTCTCCCTGGGAGACAAAGTATATGGGATACTACAGATGGTTATGTTCAATAAAGAAACAATAGACAACAGAAAGAGAGAGGCATTAGCTATAAGGATTTTTTGTTTAAGAAAATGTGGTGCTATCAATGTTTTCTGGTTAGCTACTGCTACTGATTCCTATTAATTTTTGAGTCTTTCCAGCAACAAACATTTAGTTTATATTTAGATATTATATAGATTTTATTGAACAAAACAAAATTAACCTCCCAGCCTTTTACATTTTGGACACCAAAAGTGTATTGTCATTGAACATTACATATATCTCAATCTCTCTAAAGAGAGACTCTAGTTCTGTTCAGATACCCTGTGATTTTGATCATATGACATTACAGTGATGTGGTGTTAGGTTGCAGGTGGGGAGGATGAGAAGGTCCCTATTTATGTATTTTATGTGGCCCACAGTCTCTCTGGGGTATAGCTCTAAGACAGGGGTTCTCAAACTGGGGTCAGGACCCCTCAGGGGGCCACAAGGTTATTACACAGGGGGTCATGAGCTGTCAACCTCCACCCAAACCCCGCTTTGCCTCCAGCATTTATAATGGTGTTAAATATATAAACAAGTGTTTTTAATTTATAAGGGGGGTCTCACTCAGAGGTTTGCTATGTGAAAGAGGTCACCAGTAAAAAAGGTTGAGAACCACTGCTCTAAGACTTCATTTTCAAATTTACATTTCTGCACTTGTTCTCTTTAAGAGAGTGAAGAAAGCCTTATACAACCTTCAAGTACACTTTTCTGCAAAAATTATAACTAAAGAGAGACCTAGGAACCAACATGACTTGAGCCTATGCAAGCATAAAACTAGTCAAGTGTTATCCATTTTACATCAGCTTCTCAGGACCTGTGAATATCTAATCCTAGATATTCACAGAAACAATGGCAAAAGTAGCAGTTATGAAGATCAAGGTTTTACTGTGGTAATCCCTGTGAAGTTAATGAATATAGTGGCATAAGTGAATTCTTTGGAAGATACTGCCTTCCCATGCTAATACACCACAGGAAGAACAGTTACTACACAGTCAGTGTTATAACTGGGTGAACAGTGAGCAAAAATTAGACACAACTATTTCATATGTATAAATAAAATTGTATGTTGACTGTGCTTATGCCCTTTAGTATTCTGTCTACACAAGCCCTTGTGTAAGTGAAGTATAAGTAAGTATAGGCCCAGGGTCAATATTCATTTAAGTACAAAAACACATTCATTTTGTGACTGAACAAAATTCAGTTGGGGTAAATCCAAGGTTTTTTTATAAAAGGTTAATCTTGGGAAAGAAACACTTCTCTGTGCCCAATCAGAGTGCTCAAATATTGAATCACAACTATCAGAAGGAATCACTGACAGTTAAATAATCTTTGGACTGGCATTTGTTCACACAAAATCATTTTTTGATTTTGATCAAATTCATAAAAAGTTGTGGTGAGTTTATAGTTAGTTCACAAAAAAGAAAAAAAGGGTAATTTCACTGAGTAAGTTATTTCTTGCAAATTATTCACCCAGCTCTTTTCAGTATCACCATTTATTCTAGAACTCCATTAACACAGTATCACTTACACATAAAAGTCATGTACTACTAGAATTTATGTGGAAATACTTCATAGGATTTATTTTTTTATGCTGACTTTTGGTGACCAATGCTATCCAACTCACAGATGAACTGTTCAGTTTTGACTTTCCAGTACACATTTCTTTGAAAGATACATATGCTCTTGTATAAATTCACATGGGGCAGACCCAAAGCTCATTGAAAACAAGGAAAAGCCTTTCCATTGATTTGAAAGGGATTTGGATAATGCCCATTCTGAAAAATGTGGGTCAGAATCCTTTAGGCCAGATTGGCTTCATGCATGCATGGCTGCACAAAAGGATGGGAGGGTGCAGGCACCCTCTCCTATCCTGTGCCGTCTTGTCAGAAGCAGGGCACTGCTGTAGTCACTGCTCTCCTAATCTGAACTGCCCCCTCACATGTTAGCCACCACACAGGGGAAAGGGTGGAAATGGGATCCTGTCACCATCTTCATTCTGCAAGATTCAGAAGAGCTGGTCAGCCTTGGAGGAGAGCAGATGGTATATCCCAGGGTTTCTCAAACAGGGGTCGCCCCTTGTGTAGGGAAAGCCCCTGGTGGGCTGGGCCGGTGTGTTTACCTGTCCCATCCACAAGTCCGGCCGATCGCGGCTCCCACTGGTCGTGGATCGCTGCTCCGGGCCAATGGGAGCTGCTGGAAGTGGTGGCCAGCGGCGACCCCTGTTTGAGAAACCCTGGGTTAGTGAGTCTGAATTGTGTTTTTTATTAACTATTTTATGCAAATCATTAAAAAATCTGCTTTGATTTGTACTAGTGAAACTTATCAGATTAGTTTCTGGCTGTAGAGTTGCTGCTACTCTCTTCATATGAAAACATATAAACTGCTCCCAGGGGAACCATGTTGCTCTTTTATATTTGATGCCTGCCATTGTTTCTGCTAAGACTTCTAAAAATCTACTGCCTTGGCTTCTGTTGCTGCCAATTTCCATTCCATTTTTACTGATTTGATTCTTTCTCAGTTCTTCAAATTGTGTTTTACAGAGGCATGACAGAGTACATTTTTAAGCAGTGGAAAGTTGATGGCCACACAAATCCTGTTAAAGAAAATCTGCTGGCTAGCAGAGCTATAGTCAAGATGGCTGGGAGACTTAGCCATGCATTTAGTTTTTTCCACAGACAGAAATGGCTCTTTGCACTGACCCTGCCTTTGCATTTCATGGCTTTGTAATATTTAAATAATATTCTGAATTTAAAAAGAGAGATTAGTGGCTATGTGCACATCTTTTCTAGTTATCTTCGATTGTGTCAAATGATAGTGCTTTGATAAAAAAAACCCTGTAAGCTATTTAATTCTGACAATATCAACATAGCTGAGCAATAAAACAAACAAAACCAAAAACAGTGAGTGAGTATGTCTTAGTATGACTGCCCACTCCATGGCACTAGTGATCCCATGCTCAGCACTGATTTGTAATTTAGAGCTATGTGATATCTCATTCACATTATACGCTACTTATAATTTATTAGATGTGGAAAATGTAACACACAATGTGAGAGCCTTCAAAGGAGTATTTAGTTGTGACAGTGCCTTGATCGATAATAGACCCTCAAGAAAGCAAGGACTTTACAGTTGGATACCTGCAGTACATGACTAGTTTGTACAGGTCCAAACTTCCCCATAAAATGGTTTTCCAAGTTTGTATGACATCCCTACATGTTCTGTGTGCCTGCTGTAGCAGAGATGAGGAGGAATTTATTTTCATTGGTTGAGATTTACTTCACCTACATTAGGGCCATGTGTTCTACATTTGAACCAGATGTTCATAAGTGAGGTCAGATACTGTGTGCACTTTTGCACATTCAGTTACAGTAATGGCTTATGCAAATTGGATGTTTGTGATTGTGAATAGATATTGAGGCATCTAAATGCTCAAAATATCCCCCCCAGAAATATGTACAAAAGTGTACACCAACCTTGGGCCTTACTTTGGCCTGGATTCTGAAAGTCCTTGCACTGAACCATTGTCATTGTCCACTAACATTTCTCATCCCTGAAAGTAATTTTATATTTTTTTCCTCTTTCCATTTTCTTCCATTCATAACTCTCTACAATTTAGTGCATATTGAATTTCATTAACATGCTTTTATCTCTTCCAAAATTTGAAATATTTCATAATCCTGTTGGAATGTTTGAGTGGTTGGTTCACATATAGGTTTGATGGCCATCATCTTGGCCACCATAGCAAGGCTTGAACCAGGACCTCAAGAGCTGAAAGCCTGGGTCTCCTTCAACTTATACTGAAGAGCAAGGGTCTCCAGCTCGGGGCTGTAACAGATTCCTATTCTTTTGATGACACAAATAGACACTGACCAATGAGTTACATAAGCATTAAAATATCATAGTAAACATGCTCAGGTACTCAGTGATGGTCATAATGTAAGTACCGGAATAGAACATACTATGATAGAAGATAGCAGTTAGTGTCTACGTTCAGATCTAGCTCCAGGTTTCGATCCTGACACCCCCTTCATGTGAGTACAAGTGGGTCTGGCATTTTTTGGGTCTGAGTTTAAACTAGAGTATTCTCTAGTATAAGAATAGATATAAAAAGCTAACAAGGCCTGTACATTTTTGGGCTGCGAAGGATCTCATCACTGAGCAAGGAAGTAATAATCCCTCTCTACAATGATCTACTGTGATCTCAGCTGTAATAGTTTTGTTCAGTTCAAGGTACCTGCTTACTGAAAATATATTGACCGATTGGAAAGAGAGCAGAAAAGATCAACAAAGATGATTAAGAGACTGGCAGGACAGATTATAAGAATTAAATTTGCATAGCTTGTCTAAGCAGTGATGAAAGGGAGAAATTATAGGAGCCTACATACATTTGAAGACTGTAAACTCTAGGGGAAGAAGAGGTATTGTTTAAAGTAGTATACCAGGATATAACTAGGGTAATGGGTTGAATGTGAAAGTTACATAGCATATGTAAAACAGGGCTAGCCATGAGATCTCTTACATTTCCCAAGGAATGAGTGTTAGCCTCTTCCCTTGGCATGCTTAGAAACAGGCTATACAATGTACTGGAAGTAGTAACAACCAACACCTTGCACTTATATCGTGGTAGAGACCAATGCTGCAATAGCAGGGGAAAGACTGAATACTCTAGGTCCTTTCTCATTCTAATTTCTATACTTCCGTATAAAAGCAAAAACCTCCTAGCACTTGGTGTTTAATAAAGATACTGAGCCAAATTATGCTCTCATAATCACTAGTTCAGTGGCTGGTGGTGCATGTAGCTAACAGCTGTTTTGACTCACAGTTCTGGGTACAAGTAGAAAAAAACAGTGTTTGAGCATTATAAAAGAAACTAATGAGGCTACATTTGGTATGCTATAGGCATTTCTGGTCACTGTATTATATGAAGGCTGTTGTAGAAATGAAGTTACAGCAGAGGGCAACCAGTATTGTATAATACAGAGACTTGAAGATCTCAATTTTTCAAAAAGTTTTGAGAAACTAGGTCTGTGTTAATGGAAGAAAGGAGATTTAGAAGGGACATCATTGAAATATACAGCGTCTGATGGGAATTGAAAGGATTCATGCTACAAGACTATTTGATGTACAGTCAGAGATAAGAACAAAGATTCATCTTTAACTAACGTAAAGGAAGGGCTTACTATCAAAGACATTACAGAGAATTTCTTTAGAGTATAGCTAATAAATACACTAATCAGTTTTAATGTGGCAGACAAGTGCCTGAATAGAAGAGTAAAAACTAAATGCTCAGAGCATCATTACCTACAGAAGAGCACTATTTCAGCTCAAAGGGCAGAAGCCTTTTTGTTTTGTTTTGGCTTGGTTTTTTGAAGTGTCATTTTAAAATGAGTAACTGTTTAAGATCAATGGGGCTGAAATCTAGTTTAGGTTCCACTCTTTCGCAATTCTCACATCTATAAAGTGCTTTAAGGTGAACAAGAATTTTTTTCTGTGTGTAGCTCTCTAGGATCATGTAGGTCCTGGCCTTGGTTCTCCTGCATTCACAGAAAGAACCAACACAAACTGATCCTTGCAATATCCAGTAATCTAGATTTATACTATGCTTGAAACCTAAATCCCATAGGAAAGGATCTCTCTCTCTCTTTTTTTTTTTGGTTAACCACAGGACCGTTATGCACTTATGAAACAATTCCCCCCCCCCCCGGTGTATTGTATATTACTGTTAAGAAGTGAAGTTTTTAATTGTAAAATGTTATACAAAGTAATTTGTGTGTTTTGGTTTCAAAACATTTCCCCATTCCCCGAGCATGTTCCTCTGAATGGTCAACTGCTTCACCAAATACCTTGTTGTCTGTATGGATTATTTCTCAATCCAGGGCAAAATTCTAGCCCTACTGCAACCTCCTATTTCTTTCAGTGAAGAAAGATTTCATCCCAAATATTTTAAATGCAATATGTCTTTGAAAGATGAGACCAATAGTCCATCCATCATTCAGCCTGTACAATGCTGTCAAAGAGATCACAGGGAGTAGGTTGCTGACTGTGAGATCTTTCACCACACCTCAGGGTGAGTATCATACCATCCATCTGTGGTCCTTGGAGGCATTACATTAAGAAATCAGCCCTTTCTGAAAATCATGAGCTTTTAAGGATTCTCAGGTTAGGCATCCAAAACCACTAGTAATTTCTATAAGGCATAGGCCCTGAGTGCAATTTTAGAGGCCAGTTTTGATATTTTGGTTTGAAATGTATATTTTGTCATCTTAATTTAACACATCATTCACTGCAACAGCTACCGTAGGCTACATGAACTGCAAAAGTTTCATTTCTAGTTGATCAAACAGCTTATGGTTCAGACAAAACATAAAAATTAAAAGAGAGTGTACAAAAACAGGTGTATTGAAACAGCAGCAGTAAAGCCACCCGAATGAGCATTCTACCTGGAAGACTGAAAGGGAGTATGCATGTTTGGATATTGGAGGAAGAGAAAGAACAGTGTGAGATACAAAGAAAGAGTAGAGTAGAGGATCATATATTTATGGTACCATATATATATGATCCTCTACACTTTCTTTGTATCTCACACTATTCTTTCTCTTCCTCCAATATCCAAACATACATATGTGCCACAAAACACAGAAGGACCTCAGTATAATGCAACTTCAGTGAAGTAAGTCTGACTTAGCATCTGGCCCGGAACATGTTGCTGAGACCCAAGAATAAGGGACAAAACAATTATTCATATTGGAAAGCACAGGAAGTTTATTGTTTAGTGTAAAGAACCCTTTCTGTACCGGCTTTATTCCTGATGTAAATATTTGTAACAATAAAAATGAAGGCATGTCAAATTTATGTGGAACATAGATAGCTGGGATTAAAATGAACAACATCCCTTGAAAGGAGGTACATTTGAGAGGTAAATTGTCAGATATCTATTTATGATGATGTGTGTTGCAGTACAGCAAGATTCATCATTATGATTAGATGACACATTTATTTCTTCTAACAGAAAAGAAATTATAAACATATTTTAACCTGGCACCATTTGTAGATTGCTACTATATTTAATTCAGTTTAAAAACTCAAACACAGTAATCTATTTCAAATCAGATATGTTTCACCTTGCAGTCTACTCTTTATGGTACTTAATTAAAGTTTTGCAAATTGTAGTTTCTTTACTCAAACATGAGGGTTTTGGCATCATTTTGGGGGGGGGCAGGGGGATTTTTACATCAAATTGTACATTATGGCAGCAATTACATTGTTGTCAGAAAAATATATATTTAGTTGATCAGGCAGAGCACATAGCTAATTGCTCTTTTGAGAGCAATTAAAGCACTTGAAACTAGAACAACATGTGCTAAGCCATGCAGCTGCCCCTAGTGAACTATATTGGAATTCTTTGAGATTCCAAATAAAAGAAGGGGGAAGAGGAAGGAAGGAGAGAAAAGGGGGGGAAGACAAGTGAAAAAAATTAATTTTCTAGTAGAGTAAATTATAATACAAAGATGGTTTTCATTTATGCAAATTGCTATCAAGCAATTTCTTGTGTGATGATTTCTATGTTAATAAACATTTAATTTGAAAGATTCTCATTTGAAAAAAGGTGCTCGGATTAAACAGTTGCAAGCTGGGGGAGATACAGAAATATATTCAATTATACATGGAATCATAGGTTAGATATTCTTATTACTGTGGCTAGGTTTAATTCTGCTTTTTATATTTGGTTGAGTTGTGTATTATCTATATTTGATTGCTAAAAGTTGTATTACCATAATTAAAAATCCTGCCTGTAACTGGAAACAATGAAATATGCATATTTTACCATTGCCCTTTTCTAGATAGATCTACGTCATTCAGCTTTATTTTCCCATTAAATAGAAGAAGAGAAAAAAGTTTGTTAAAAGGGTGATTCTGATACAGTATATGATTATTGAACTCACCATTTCTAATTATCTCAGAATGGATAATCAATATTTTATTATACAATTATGGGCCAGATTCTGATGCAGCAACTTACTCTGATTGAGTAGCACCTTGCTCAATGAGTTGCCTCATTATGTTAAAGCTATTGCTCGTGCAGCAAGCTACCATTCAAATTGAGTAAGACGAACATCAGGCTGGTCTTCTATCAAGCAAATTCCTTGCAACCCAAGAACAGTTTAAGAAAAGTTGTATTTCATATGCTTCTAATATTATACATGGAAACTCATCTCATACTCTGATGAACTCCTTAAACAACTTCATACCATAAAGCAAATCAAAATGATTGACTTTCTGCTATCCTTGCATGTGTCAGTGTTTAATACATTAAAATCATTTATGTTTATGTTGAATAACTCCATCTGACACTCACTGCCAGCAGTCTATTCCATATGTGGAGAACATACACTGTGAAACCTGTATTAAAAGGTAACCCCCCAAAATCCAAGTAAAGCGCAAATAGCTGGGCTTGGTCTACTCTAGGATGATGGGGGAGGAAGGTTGAAAGAATTGTCCCCAGCAGGCTGCAGTAGCCCTTGCATCTCTAATGTGACCCCTCTGTACAGTGAGGTGAAGGGGCAAGGAAGAGAGAGAGGATATGTGTAGCAGAGGAACCTCTAGCACCATTCCCTGAGTGCTGCCCTGCAAAGAAGCTGCTGGGGAGTTGAACAGCTCCCCAAATCCTGTCCGTTTTAGTCTTTGCACACTGATGGTTGTGCCATTTGGGCAGCCAGGTAATCTTCTGTGGCACTAAGGGCTTCCATTAGGCAACCCTTTTGTCTCCATCCACCAAAGCTTTCCTGCCTTGGCTCCCCCAAAAAGTTTGACTCAGTTTGGACACTCATTAAATAATTATCTCCACCGGACAATGGATAGGTATCCGCTTCTGGCAGTGAGTGTCAGATGGAGTTATTCAACACAAACATAATGTTTTTAATTTACTATTAAACACTGAAACATGCAAGGATAGCAGAAAGTCAATCATTTTGGTTTGCTTTATGGTGTGAAGTTGTTTAAGGAGAGCTCATCAGAGTATGAGAAGCAGCCAGCATGCTGATAAAAGAAACTGGTAAAGGCATGCTATTAAAGGAAACTGAGACTTTATATGACATTACTAATATGTAAGCTGCACTAAGAACAGTACAACCAATTTTATAAGCCTGCATAGTACCATGAGAGGAAAAATTCTTCCTGATCTTTGCTCTTTATCACTTTGTGCCTGGAAGCACAAGAGTTAATAATAACTATATGCGTTTACACTAACTA
Source organism: Mauremys mutica (assembly GCF_020497125.1). Taxonomy (NCBI): domain Eukaryota; kingdom Metazoa; phylum Chordata; order Testudines; family Geoemydidae; genus Mauremys; species Mauremys mutica. Next base: position 89,136,003 of record NC_059073.1, on the reverse strand, counting down.
CTTTAAATTAACAAGTTTTGTTTCGACTCTTCAGTGAATGCAAAAGCCCCACTGACCTTAGCTCTGGAAAGTAGGTTAATATTATTTCAATCTACAGGAACCAGTGATATTTTCACAAATTCTGTGAGGACTTAAAGACACAGTAGCAAAAAGTACAGCATAAATACAGTAACATTAACTTTTATTAATGGAAACATTGTGTCTTTTCAGCATCAGGAAAAAATTGGAACCTTGCTTTAAATAGCATAATGTTGCCTCCTACAGAATCTGTGGTTGCAGAAAAAAAAAGATAGTTTATACTTTTCCTCTTAGTAGAAAATACTTACAGACCTATACAAAATGGAACAATATTTTATATGCTGCTTAACTACTTTGAAACAATTGATTTAAGTTGAAGATGATGAGAGAAACATGCAGATTTACAGTGTGTGTTGATACTCATGCTGTAGGCCAAGAGACAGCTAATTGGTTTTGTATGATTTTATAATAATATGATATATGGAGATATACTTATCTCATAGAACTGGAAGGGACCCTAAAAGGTAATTGAATCCAGCCTCTACTAGCAGGACCAAGTACTGATTTTTTGCCCCAGACCCATACGTGGCCCCCTCAAGAATTGAGCTCATAACCATGAGCTAATGCTCAAACCACTGAGCTATCCCTCCCTCCTTTTACCTAAAGTATTTTTGCAGAAGAGTATGCATGGTATATTTCCTATTTATAGTGGTGTACATACATCATTAACAAAAGAGGGAACCAAGATTTAGAAAGTAATAATTTAAAAAATTAGAATACCCTTTTTTATTATAGCTCTCTTTCTATAAGGTTTTTTTTTTTTGGTAGAGGACAGAGTATTGGTGATATTTGGGGATTACAGCAGAGAGAGGAATGAAGCGTTCTCTTCCTACAGGTGCAGCACACTTACCTCAATGAAACTTCTATTTTAAGGAGCTTAAAAGTTTGGATGTAATCACCAGACCAGGAGGATGAGGTAGATGAGACTTTCTTCAGACAGCTAACAGAAGTTTCCAGATCACAGGCCCTAGTTCTCATGGGGTTTTCAATCATCCTGACATCTGCTGGGAGAGCAATACAGGAGTGCACAGACAATCCAGGAAGTTTTTGGGGACAAATTCCTGGAGCAAGTGCTGGAGGAACCAACTAGGGGGCATGTTCCTTTTGACCTGTTGGTCACAAAAAGGGAAGAATTGGTAGGGCAATTGGTGGGTGCCAACCTGGGCATCAGTGACCATGTGATGGTCAAGTTCAGGATCCTGACAAAAGGAAGAAAGGAGAGCAGCAGAATACAGACCCTGGACTTCAGAAAAGCAGACTTTGACTCCCTCAGGGAACTGATGGGCAGGATCCCCTGGGAGGCTAATATGAAGGGGAAAGGAGTCCAGCAGAGCTGGCTGTATTTTAAAGAAGGCTTATTGAGGGCACAGGAACAAACCATCCTGATGTGCAGAAAGAATAGCAAATATGGCTGGCAACCAGTTTGGCTTAACAGAGAAATATTTTGTGATCTTAAATACAAAAAGGAAGCTTACAAGAAATGGAAACTTGTATAGATGACTGGGGAGGAGTATAAAAATATTGCTTGAGCATGCAGGGGAGTAATCAGGAAGGCCAAAGCACAACTGGAGTTGCAGCTAGCAAGGGATGTGAAAGGTAACAAGAAGGGTTTCTACAGGTATGTTAGCAACAAGAAGAAGGTCAGGGAAAGTGTGGGATCCTTACTGAATGGAGGAGGCAACCAAGTGACAGATGATTTGAAAAAAGCTGAAGTACTCAATGTTTTTTTTGCCTCCATCTTCACAGAAACGGTCAGCTCCCAGATTGCTGCACTGGGTAGCACAGTATGGGGAGGAGATAAGCACCCCTCAGTGGTGAAAGAACAGGTTCTGGACATGCACAAGTCCATGGGGCTGGATCTAATGCATCTGAGGGTGGCGAGGGAGTTGGCTGATGTGATTGCAAAGCCATTAGCCATTATCTCTGAAAACTCATGGTGATTGGGGGAGGTCCTGGACAATTGGAAAAAGGCAAATATAGTGCCCATCTTTAAAAAGGGAAAGAAGGAGAATCTGGGGAACTACAGACCGGTCAGCGTCACCTCAATCCCTGGAAAAATCATGGATCAGGTCCTCCAGGAATCCATTTTGAAGACAGGAAGGTGATCAGGAACAGTCAACATGGATTCACCAAGGGCAAGTCATGCCTGACCAACCTGATTGCCTTCTATGATGAGATAACTGGCTCTGTGGATATGGAGAAAGCAGTGGACGTGATACATCTTGACTTTAGCAAAGCTTTTGATATGGTCTCTCGGTATTCTTTCCAGCAAGTTAAAGAAGTATGGATTGGATGAATGGACTATAAGGGGGATAGAAAGCTGTCTTGATCATTGGGCTCAACAGGTAGTGATCAATAGCTCAATGTCTAGTTGGCAGCTGGTATCAAGTGGAGTGCCCTAGGGGTCAGTCCTGGGGCCGGTTTTGTTCAACATCTTCATTAATGATCTGGATGATGGGATGGATTGAACCCTCAGCAAGTTCGCGGATGACACTAAGCTGGGGGGAGAGGTAGATATGCTGGAGGATAGGGATAGGGTTCAGAGTGACCTAGACAAATTGGAGGATTGGGCCAAAAGAAATCTGATGAGGTTCAACAAGGATAAGTGAGGAGACCTGCACTTAGGAAGGAAGAATCCCATGCACGGCTACAGGCTGGGGACCGACGGGCTAAGCGGCAGTTCTGCAGAAAAGGACCTGGGGATTACAGTGGACAAGAAGCTGGATATAAGTCAACAGTGTGCCATTGTTGCCAAGAAGGCTAATGACATATTGGGCTGCATTAGTAGGGGCATTGCCAGCAGATCGAGGGAAGTGATTATTCCCATCTATTTGGCACTGGTGAGGCCACATCTAGAGTATTGCATCCAGTTTTGGGCCCCCGACAACAGAAAGGATGTGGACAAATTGGAGAGAGTCCAGCAGAGGGCAATGAAAATGATTAGGGAGCTGGAGCACATGACTTATGAGGAGAGGCTGTGGGAACTTGGTTTATTTAGTCTGCAGAAGAGTGAGGGGGGATTTGATAGCAGCCTTCAGCTACCTGAAGAGGGGGTTCCAAAGAGGATGGATCTAGACTGTTCTCAGTGGTGGCAGATGATAGAACAAGAAGCAATGGTCTCAAGTTGCAGTTGGGGAGGTCTAGGTTGGATATTAGGAAAAACTATTTCACTAGGAGGCTGGTGAAGCACTGGAATGGGTTACCGAGGGAGGTGGTGGAGTCTCCATCCTTAGAGGTTTTTAAGGCTCGGCTTGACAAAGCCCTGTCTGGGATGGTTTAGTTGGGGTTGGTCCTGCTTTGAGCAAGGGGTTGGACTAGATCAGTGGTTCTCAAACTTTTGTACTGGTGACCCCTTTCAAATAGCAAGTCTCTGAGTGCCCCCCCCAAATTAAAAACACCTTTTTATGTATTTAACACCGTTATAAATGCTGGATGCAAAGCAGGGTTTGGGGTGGAGGCTGACAGCTCGTAACCTCCCATGTAATAACCTCGCAGCCCCCTGAAGTGTCCTGACCGCCAGTTTGAGAATCCCTGGACTAGATGACCTCCTGAGGTCTCTTCCAACCCTAATCTTCTATGATTCTATGATTCTCTGCTAGTCATCATTTCAGACTCATCAACACTAAGGAACATTTGCTTAAAGGGTATGGTTGAAGCCTACTAACTTACTTTGCATATTTTCTTCTACCATCTATTAAAATTGGTCACAAGATTGTGAAATTTTGTTGCAAATATTAGTGGTCAGAATTTCAATAATTTCCAATGACCTCTACTATCATATAAATGCTTATATATATTGTGTGAGTGACTCACAAATGTTAATGAATTTGTCCTCATAACACACCTGAGAGGTGGTGAATGTTATAGATGGAGAGCTGAGGCACACAGAAATTAAGTGACATGTTCAATGTCATAGAGGAAGTCTGTGGCAGAGATCAGACTAGACAGTCCAGATTTCATGAGTCTAAGTCTAGTTCGTTACTCACAAGACCATCCTTCCCCCTGATTAGCCAAGTTTTTAGAATCTTATAAAACACCAGATGGAATGTGAATTAGTGAACTGTGGTTTGAAGAGGGTTAAGGACAGCATGTATAGTTACATCTAAGACATACAGCATATGTTCCTACTGGGAAATTCACATTTTAAACACAACTAAACACTATATATGTACTGGGCATACTGAGTGCAATATACGTACACAGGATGCTCGGTATGCTGCCCTGACTCTTCTAGTTGTTTTGTAAGAGACCAAGTTGTTGACCTTCAGAATACACTGAATAAAGGCCATCTATTTGCTCCTTTTCTTGCTTGAGGTGGGCTGGATGTGAAGAGTGTTTCCTGTTATTGCCACCAAATGCAACATGAGGGTAGGAGACATTTTAGTTCTGTGGGGTGTGATGTTATGTAGGACCTGGGATGAGATTTCCTCTGAAGAATCAGGGGGAAGAGTCTTAGTCATAAGAATTTTACAAAATTTCTTTAAAAAAACCAAACAAACAAGGTAGCTCTTTTCACTATTCATATCTGCAAGAGGTATGTATTGTAATTGGTTAAAGCCTGCTCTGATTGTAGCACATTATTGTAGATTTGGAACTTTGGCTTCTCAGCCAACGCATACATTTGGCCATGCAAACTGTATAACACGATCAATAGAAATTGGCACTCAAGTTGATTATTCCTATCTTACTTTCACTTGTGGGCTGATTTGCATGTTTTTCTAATTAAGAGTCCTTTGTACTCAGTCATTCTTTCTCTGAGGAATATTCAGAAACACATTTAACTAACTAATGTTGTTTCCTTTAATAACTTTTCAACTGGTTTCCAAATTTTGAGTGATGTAACTATAATGTATTTGTCACTGGAGTCAATTTACAAAGTGAAGTCTTGGAATGAGTTAAGATAAAAATGCAGAAAGCTCTGAATTCAGTAACAGAAATAAATAAGTTTCCCAGATTTCAAAGTCCATCCATGCTCTGACTTCAGAGTGGGAGACTATATATTAGATCCTTATTCACATTATCCCTTCTTCTTGGAGCTCCCACCTGAATTGATACTAAAGGTTGATTATCCATAATGCTTACTTCCTGCCCACTGGCTACTGCAGACCCTATCTCAAACAACTCTCTATCCCTGCCATACCATCCGCACACCACTGACAAACCTATCATGCCTCCCCAAAACCTCACTCTCCCTGCCACTCTGTCACATCACAGCCCATTCCCTATATCCTCTGCTGTCCAACCTGGCTGCCTATTGTCTCTTGGGAAGTGGAGCTGGTGAGTCAGTGAGGCAGGCTGGCAGTGACGGAAAATGGAATTTGCCGATGGAAGAGTTCTGTCAGCTAATCTTTATGTAACTCAGTTAGGTGACCCTGAATAAGGAGAACAACTCTGTATTTTATTTTGAAAGTTGGCTGTGCATATGAGAGAGAAAGAGGGGTTTGGTTTTTAGCTAGAGGAACCAAAAATGTGAGGGAAAACAATATAAAATTTCAAAGAGGGACCATTTTAAAAAGCATCTTCTGTAAAGGTTATTGTTTTACAAAAGAAAAGACAAAATTTATTATCCTTAAAAGAGTCATTGTGATCAATTTGGAGACTAAATTTGTTCATTAAAGTGTGCAAGAGGGGAGTTCTGTTTTAAGTCCAACTCTCAACACATCCTTAACTGTGGAGCTACCACCAGGGCCTCCACTGTAAATCTTCACCAAAGGTAATTCTCTCAGTCTGTGGTTGTTTGAGCTGCATGTGTTTCAGGAGCCCACAGATGGGTGGACTCTACAGCACACCACTGTATTTAGCAGAATGCACAGCCTGCTACTGACATTGCCATGCCTCACCTCCAAATCTCACTCACTGCTGTATAGCTAAGACAGCTTCCCATGGGATGGAAGCTTATTTAAATAGCTTCCTGCCTCTTGCACTTCTCAGCTTTGAATTCTGTGGACTCACCCTACTTTGCACATTTGTGCTCAATCACAAGCTTAGATTATGCAACCAGCAGGAGTTATTATAGCTGACATCCAAAATGGAGCTGTCAACAAGGAGAGAGACTGATAAATTCTGGCTGGAAAAACTTTACAATCCCACTGATATTCAGTCAGCTGGGGAATAACCTGCCCCTATCGTAGGGCCCTGGATGCACCCTAAGAAGACAACTGTGATTGAATAGGAGGGGGAATTAAACCTGCCTACCCAGGAAGTGAATGAACTTAGCCTATTCTGTGTCGCTGGCCAGGGGGTCGCCCCCTTAAGATGAGGTCATAACTTATGTGAGCCCATATCCACAGACTCATTTTGCCCAATCAGGTCCTTATTAGATTTTAGGCATTACCTTTCCCTTGGGGTGGTATGAAAATTAAGGGAAAATATGCTTTAATTAAATCCCACACGCTGATGGAATACAAGCTGTCAGGAACAGTATCCCTGATGATGCCACAGCACAACTGGTTGCTGAGCTCTGTGTCTTTATCCTCAGACACAACTATTTCAAATTTGATGACAATATATATCTCCAGATCAGTGGCACCGCTATGGGCACCCGCATGGCCCCACAATATGCCAATATTTTTATGGCTGACCTGGAACAACGCTTCCTCAGCTCCCGTCCACTCACGCCCCTTCTCTACCTACGCTACATTGATGACATCTTCATCATCTGGACCCATGGGAAGGAGACTCTGGAAAAATTCCACCACGATTTCAACAGCTTCCACCCCACCATCAACCTCAGCCTGGACCAATCTACATGGGAGGTCCACTTCCTAGACACTACGGTGCAAATAAGTGATGGTCACATTAACACCACCCTATACCGAAAACCTACCGACCGCTATGCCTACCTTCATGCCTCCAGCTTCCATCCCGGGCACACCACAAGATCCATTGTCTACAGCCAAGCACTGAGGTACAACCGCATCTGCTCTAACCCCACAGACAGAGACCAACACCTACAAAATCTCCACCAAGCATTCTCAAAACTACAGTACCCGCACGAGGAAATAAGGAGACAGATCAACAGAGCCAGACATGTACCCAGAAGTCTCCTACTGCAAGACAAACCCAAGAAAGAAACCAACAGGACTCCACTGGCCATCACATACAGTCCCCAGCTAAAACCCCTCCAGCGCATCATCAGGGATCTACAACCCATCCTGGAGAATGATCCCACACTTTCACAGGCCTTGGGTGGCAGGCCAGTCCTCGCCCACAGACAACCTGCCAACCTGAAGCATATTCTCACCAGTAACTGCACACCACACCATAGTAACTCTAGCTCAGGAACCAATCCATGCAACAAACCTCGATGCCAACTCTGCCCACATATCTACACCAGCGACACCATCACAAGACCTAACCAGATCAGCCACACCATCACCGGTTCATTCACCTGCACGTCCACCAATGTAATATATGCCATCATATGCCAGCAATGCCCCTCTGCTATGTACATCGGCCAAACTGGACAGTCTCTAAGGAAAAGGATAAATGGACACAAATCAGATATTAGGAATGGCAATATACAAAAACCTGTAGGAGAACACTTCAACCTCCCTGGCCACACAATAGCAGATCTTAAGGTGGCCATCCTGCAGCAAAAAAACTTCAGGACCAGACTTCAGAGAGAAACTGCTGAGCTCCAGTTCATCTGTAAATTTGACACCATCAGCTCAGGATTAAACAAAGACTGTGAATGGCTTGCCAACTACAGAACCAGTTTCTCCTCTCTTGGTTTTCACTCAACTGCTAGAACAGGCCTCATCCTCCCTGATTGAACTAACCTCGTTATCTCTAGCTTGCTTCTTGCTTGCATATATAAACCTGCCCCTGGAAATTTCCACCACTTGCATCCGAAGAAGTGGGTATTCACCCACGAAAGCTCATGCTGCAAAACGTCTGTTAGTCTATAAGGTGCCACAGGATTCTTTGCTGCTTTTATAATCAGTGTTAGACAACATTACCTGGTTTGCTGAATCTTCTGGAAAGTTAATCAATGTACATGATTTCCAAATGTCAATTGGTAAAGAAAAGGTCACTGCAAAATATAATCCCAATCCATCAAATGTACCCAGGGCCAAATCAGGTGTGGAAGGTTTTTGATAGTGACTACTTCTGTGGAAGGTCTGCCCAACTTGTGGAAAGTTTAGTCAGCCACCAAAACCAGAAGATCAACCTCCACCAACCAAAATCTCTACAAGGGGAGTTGTGGAATTGCTCATAGCAATGAGCCCTTCTCCTGCTGTACTCAATCTCCTCTATGCTCAGTTGATCTGTCCTTCTACCCTTGCTGAGATAATACAGCTGGTTCTGGTAACTTCAGGGCACAGTTCACAGATTTGTATGGGCATGTGAGGGGGAGGGCAGAAGTGTGGGAGGCTATGGGAGAAGAGGTGGAACATCTTGGAAAAGTCATGGGGCAGGATTATTTAAATAAATAAACTCAATCATACCTGGGAGGGATAGGAGATTTCTTGAATCCACGCCATCTCATTTGAATGGATGAGATTCATGCCTGATTGCTTTGTTGTTTTGGAAAATTAGGGAAAGAGGGAAGTTCTGGGTACAAAACTCCACTTGTGGTGTTGTCCCTCTTCTTCCTTCCTTGACTGGGATATGTGTAATTTCCATGCAGCATATCCCCTTTGTCCTTCTCCCCAATTCATTTTTGAAACAGTCAACTTCTTTAAATTCTTCCATGTTTGGCTGACATTAAATGAAGCAATAAAACTAAAATAATCACCAATGTCATTCCACTGAAATCAACTGCATACAGATGAACAAACAGGGTAAATGCACAGACATATTCACTTGGCAAAGAATTGGCAATTATGAAGGGGACAATTCCCCTTGGATTATGTAGCAGCTCTTGCAGATACATAACTCAGGAAGCCAGCTAGCACTACTTCCTTGAAGCAGAAGCCAGTCTTTCAGCTGAGTAAGGCCTTTTGAATATTGTAAATTTCCCCTAGCAGATTAAAGATTCTTAATTATACATTTCTTTTAGTATAAATATTTATAATGTACAGCCAACAATATTTCTCTTATTCAGTTTAGAGCATGTTATGATATTTCATAATTATTCTTTGCTTTAGTTACACAACGTATGTTCTCGAACCTGAAAGCCTCATTTCTGCCTGGCACCTTAGCAGAACTTTATTATCTATAGCAACTGATGGGAACATTTTGAAATGTAGTCGTTATTTGGCAATATTTGTTGTTGTGCAAACAAACATGTTGGGTAGACTTACAACAAATTAATATTTAATAAATGACTGCCTTATGGGAAAGGCATCTAAACTGTAAAGTTAATAATAAATGTGTTTCAAATAGATGTTTTCAGCATAAAGCCTGTTGAATCATTTATAAATTGAGTCGCTTCACTAAGGCTTTTCATATTTAATGCCTTAACTGCATGTATTTATTGCATTTCTGAAATGAACTAAGAATATTACATTCAGAAGCTGCCAGTCAGGAGTATTTAGATGAAAGGGAAAAAACCATGCATTTTTGCATTTTAGGTCAAACATGTAACTAATTAGGGCTAGGATTGTGTCTTTAGGAAAGGGCAGTGACCAATCAATACACTGTCTTAGAAATACTGTAAGGGTTCCCCTGTCACATAAACATAGAAGTTTACTTAAAGCCTTTAAAAGGTTGCAGCATTCTCCTTTCATTTGCCAGTGTCATGGCGCTGTCTCATTCCTGCCTATTCCTCACCTATTGGCTCCTATGAGGTGCATTTGGCGCACAATTCCAGCACTCCTCACAGCCCTGCCATTGTCATGTGAGTAGTTCTAATGTGTCTTCACAAGTGGGTTACAACAGCCTTACTTCCTCATACTCTTCTGCATGGCTGTGCTAACCCTAAATAGAAAAACATGGATATTTATAAATATATCAGTAGGGTTCCAGCTGAAATCGGCAATATTGCCATGTTGTCCTTAGCTAATGCTCATTGGCCCTAACCCTCAGCCCAGCACCTGGCCTCAGTGGTAGGATCACAGGCTGAGTAGACAGATAGTGGGGGTGGGAATCTTTACCACAAATACAGCCCTCGGAGCAGGTGTCTAGCTCTCTGAGGAGGCTACTTCATGTATGGATTTAGTGCTCATGCAGTCCTGGGGAAAGAAGGAATCTGTTTATCTACAGGGCATGCTTTCTACACACACTGGCCTGTGGGCACACCTCAACTCTAAGACTTCCTTTGGGGATAACAGGGATAGTTCAGTCTCCCTGGCCCATGAAGTTCTTGGCCTCTCTGCAGAATCTGCCAGTTTATAGAAAGTGTGGTAATGAATTTGTGATGTGGGAGTTGCAGCTGAGATCCCCCAAAATCACCTCATATAGATTCATAGATTTTAAGGCCAGAAGGGATCATTATGATTATTTAGTCTGACATCTAGATAGAGGCCCTCAACATCCATTAGACGGGAACACAAATATGTAATCCCTACTGAGTTAGGCTGGATTCAAACTAATTGCCAACAAGCAAAAGTTTCTGAAGCTCTCTAGCAATGTCCTGTCGCATCCCGTCCCCAATAAGTGCTAAAGTTACACCTTCAAGAGTGTTACACAAGCCTAATGTAGAAACAGCCTTAGAATAATGTATTCAGCTTTGGGCACCATGTTCAAACATATAAATGAGGCATACAGATTTAAAAGAATTTTTTTTAAAAGATAAAAGTTTTAGAAAATAAAAGTTTTCATGAGGAAAAAGTAAACTGAATATGCAACATAAGGAAATATGTCAAGAAATGCTATAACGAAGATAGGGGTGAATAATTCTCACTAGTCAACAAGAGCAAAAAAGGAATGAGTTTAAGCTGAAGCAAGAAAAACCGAAAATGGAACAAACTGATAAGGCAAGTCCTGAAATTGCTATCATGGGATGTGTTCATCTATATGGGATGGTTTAGGAACAACTAATTCTATCTGGCCAGCAGAGGGGTGGAAATGACTACATGTCCCTGCCAATTCAATATTCTCTTAAATATGTCATTCCCATATTCTGTCTCATTTTCTCTCCCTGGACTGCAAATCACCATTTTTTCATAGATCAGTATCATGCTACTTTGTGTCACATCTGTCATCCACCTTTTTCATTTGCATGTGACACCTGTCTTGTTTTTAATCCAGAATTTATCTACAAGAATCTGAACATGAAGTTGTATTTTTAAGTTATGCAGTCTGAAGTCCTCATCCAGCTCTAGTTTTGATCAATTACCCTTGTTTATCAATTCACATGGAACAGACTTTGATCCATCTGATAGTGTTCAAGTGTTGAACGATTCCCTAGGAATCAGGGGCATAAATAAAGTTCTCCAGTACAATTGAGTCTATCATTATTTATTAATTATTACCTAGGTAGTGCTCAGAATATGGTCAGACTGTCCCTGCTCCACAGACCTTGAAGTCTAAACCTACTTATTACGGATAGCTAAATCGAGTGATGATATGGTATGGGGTAAAGGTTTTATTAGCTTGAATTAATCAAGAGTGGCAAAAGGTAAACATCAGTTATTCCAAATGAACACTGATGAAGCCTTTATATCACCCCTCATTGCTAGGCAAGGTATGTGCCATGTCATAGAGGAATTTGCCACATTTTATAAAGAAACCCCATATTTGATAAATGTTTTAGAGATTTCTCAAAAAAGTTTCCATTTCCTGTGTCCCTCCACCTATGTTACCATTAAACCAATTGTACAGGCCTCAGAGGGAGAAAAAAATTGAAGCTAATAAAAACATTCCTAGAAATTACCTAAAATAGATTTGCTGTATATAAAACGACCATGACTTTAAGTCCACTGTCTCATAATGTTCCCGTGCTAGGAGCAGCATGCCTTGTCTCCATTATGAAACCAGGAATCTCTGTCTCCGATGCAGAGCCGGCTCCAGACCCCAGCACGCCAAGCCTGTGCTTGGGGCGGCATTTTGCCGGCAGGATGGCAGCCGACTCCGGCGGACCTTCCGCAGTCATGCCTGTGGGAGGTCCACCGGAGCTGCGGGACCAGCGGACCTCCCGCAGGCATGACTGTGGATGCTCCACCGGAGCCGCAGACCAATGAACCCTCCGCAGCTGCGGGAGGTCCACTGGAGCCACGGGACCAGTGGACCCTCCGCAGTCATGCGTGCGGGAGGTCCGCTGGTCCCGCAGCTCCGGTGCACCTCCCGCAGGCATGACTGCTTGGGGCGGCCAAATTCCTAGAGTCGCCCCTGCTCCGATGGGATAGAGCTTCCGGTTTCTAACTCAGATTCTGAAATCTGACCCAACTTCATCTGGAGTTAGTGGGTGCCGCTCAGGGGAGCTGAAACTCAACTGAGTTACATCTATTTACACTAGGGTTACATGTTATTGCTTAAGGATTGTGAGGGAATCTCCACTAAGAACTTATTAGCATTTTTAATTTCACTACCACCACAATCTTAAATATTTTAATAATGCATTTGTATTTAATATTCTTTGGATTTGTTTTTAACCTTTGAAAACAATATACCAAAGACCAGATGTCCTAGTGTAACGTCACTGAGATCAATCAGCAGAAAAGATTTTGGCTCTATGATTCTATGTGTGGGTTTGGGTTTTAAGCTTTGCTTCATAACTCAGTTTTTAACACCAATGTAAGCAAGATCTGAATGTCTCTAACACCATCATGACACTGAACTTCTAGTATTTCTCAGTACACCTTGACACATTTTCAAAGCGTATACTTTACCTCTGCCTGAAGTAAAGCAGGTAGTGTGTGGATTATTGAAATGATGCATCATTTCATTATGTATGACTCCATTAATATGTTGATCATTGACACAGTCTATCATGGCACTGTTAGAATGCCAATGTGTTGCATATTATAGAGCCATTATGCTAATCATCCATACTGAAATCCATAGGATCTGGTGTATTACCATTGGAATATATTCATAACGTACAATAAATGTCAGGCTACTTTATGAAAAGCAATAATTGCTGTCAATTTGCTAACATTCATAACATTCCTTTTCATATACAGTTTAAAGTGAGTCAAAAATCTAGGAACTGGTGACCTAACAAATATTTTTAAAAATAGAAAAGCATTCTTTTTCTAAGGCCTAATCCTTAGAACTACTCAGAGGCCTCAGCTCTCATTGAATTCCTTAGAACTGAGGGGTGAAATCCTGACTCCAATGAAGTCAATGAGAATTTTGCAGTTGACTTGTGGAAGACCAGGATTTCACATGAGGACTCTAATTACCTCTAAGGAGAGTGTAACATCTTAGTTTGGTATTTTTACCACTTTTCTAACTAATATACATGTTTTATTTCTCCAACCTACAAATAGCCAAAGTATAAATCTAATTTTGCTAAAAACACACTCTAGAAGCATAAAACCAAATCAGGTTAGACAAGAAGTTTGAGTTATAAATTCCTCTAAAAGGGGCTTTCAATGAAAATTCCAGTACAGCCTTAACTGAAACAATATGCTTGACACAACACAATCTGGGGATGCGTACACAGTGACACTATGTCACGATGGGGTGAAAGAGAGGTTAAAGACCTCACTCCTGCAAATGCTTATTGCATATGCTTTACTGATTCAACAATAGCACTTAAGCATATGTGTAGCTTTATGCATGTGCTTAAGTGTTTTGCTGAAAAGGGATAGACTTAAGCATGTTCTTAAAAGCATTGCTAGAGAGGGGCCTGTGAGTAGTCCAATTAACCCAATGCACATATTTAATATTATATGCTTTGAGTAGTCACATCACCACGGACTTTGCAAATAGTAAATAACTTCAATGGGATTGCTGATGTTTCAAATATTATTAAATATTTTATAGCCTTTGAGATATTACATGATATTTTGGGAGCTTCAAATAGACATACCCGATCCCTGTTGACCAGCTCAAATCTCCAGCAGGGTTTCATGATTGATGGGGTAGCACCAGCAGAGAATACCCTGATGCATCACTTAAGCTCCAGTTCAAGAAGCTATCCTTTTTTAGGAAACACTTAAGCCTGTTCTTTTGTTGGTGTCAATGGGACTTAGTCATGTACCGTAGGGCCCAACTCACAACCCACTGAACTCACTGGAAGGAGGCCCATTGATTATAGTGGGCTTTAGGTAAGATCTTAAGTGCTTTCTTGAATAATTATGGACTAATGCACATCTGGACAACTATGGTAGAGATGGGTGTCACAGGCCCAAAGTAAGAGGTAGGTGGGTAGGGAAAGGAAGTTTTGGGAGATATCCCTCTTAGCTTACCTGTCTGGAACATTTAACACATTTCTAAGGCTATTGGTTGATAAAGTTATTGATTAAAATAAATCTATTTGCAGGTCACCTTTTCAGCTTCACTTCAGCCATTGTTCAGATGTGGGAGCTGCAAAGAGACCTGAATACTGACAAAACAAGAGGTGTGAAAGAATGTATTGCTTTTCTTGTTTATGTATTATAACTGCATTTTATGGTAAGCCTTTTAAAACATTCACTGTGTGTGTACATTCTTTTTCATATGCTTTCATATCATGTAGGCTTCTCAGAAGCACATTAAAGTACAAAAATGATATCTTATTTACTGACCCACTGATGCCAGTACATTTATATTTGAAGTGTCACAATTATGACTGATTAAAAAATTAAGTAGTGAGTCGCAGAGTATTTTGTTATAGCATGAGATTGTGCATTATAAGCAGTAGGCATATAAGGGGCACAAATGCTCAAGTATCTAACTATTACTGTGTTTCTGAAAAAGTGGCATCTTTTGGTTGGTATGTGCCACAGAATTCTGGTGTGCTCATTAAAATGCCCTTGACCATGTTTGTATGAGTAAAGGAATTAATTCATAGATTCTAGGGCTGGAAGGGACCTCGAGAGGTCATCGAGTCCAGTCCCCTGCCCTCATAGCAGGACCAAATACTGTCTAGACCATCCCTGATAGACATTTATCAAACCCACTCTTAAATATCTCCAGAGATGGAGATTCCACAACCTCCCTAGGCAGTTTATTCCAGTGTTTAACCACCCTGACAGTTAGGAACTTGTTCCTAATGTCCAACCTAAACCTCCCTTGCTGAAGTTTAAGCCCATTGTTTCTTGTTCTATCCTTAGAGGCTAAGATGAACAAGTTTTCTCCATCCTCCTTATGACACCCTTTTAGATACCTGAAAACTGCTATCATGTCCCCTCTCAGTCTTCTCTTTTCCAAACTAAACAAACCCAATTCTTTCAGCTTTCCTTCAGAGGTCATGTTCCAACCTGGGTGAAAATTCCAACACAGATAAAGATTCTGAGACCTTGTGCAAATGTGAAACATACTCCATGTAACCTGGACCCGGGCCTTTGGAACTTTCTACACGTGAGATATGAAAGTCTAAACTGTATCATGTTTATGGGACTATGCAGGTTTCCTCCTCCAGGAGGATGACAAAGGGCCAGCAAGATAATGAACATGTAAACAGGTAAAATACTAGAGGCATAGAGGTTTTAAATCTTACCTTGGGCAGAATTTGTTGTGAATATGAACTACATAAATGGCTTCTAGATGCTACAGTGATGCATTATTTGTATTACCATTTACATGGATTTTTGAGATGTTTACCAAACTGGGGAGTTAATGACAGTGCCTGGAAATCTGATTCAAAAGGCAGGATGACTCACCAGATACTGACAATCAGAATATCACTAATTGTAATCACTTATGGCTTTTTATAGTTTGTGAATATCCATTACAGCCAGACAAAGCCCACTGAAGTCACTGAAAGTTTTTCCAATTGATTCCAATGGGCTATTTAATGTGGACTTCCAGTTGTTGGCAAGTTAGTTAATTTTTTTCTATAAGTTCTGTTTATTTTCATTAGCATATTAATTTCTTTTTGGGGAGCCTAATCTAACAGGAATTATTTAATCACATAATTAATACAGTACATAGAAAGAGACACTTATTGTCAGTTTATTAGGGACAGCACATGATTAAGACAGGGGATTAATAGAAAACAACACAATGTCCTTTGTAGATATGGAGATCACAGTTTTTAAAGTTTAATTTCACAGCTGCTTGCAATATATTTTTATTAGCTGTTGCAAAGGCTCATCTACAGTTTGAATACAGCGCCAGAAAGTATTCATTTTCAAACTCACTAAGTTTTTCAAATAAATTGTTACTACAACCTGCAGAGGCAGCCCAGAGTTATACCAATTTCAGTGTTATGCTCTGTGATAGAAAGCTAACCTCTGCCATTTTGAGTTATTAGATAGTGGGATGCAATAAATAAATAGGATGTAAATCAAGCCAGTTTTATAAACAAGACATTTGAATGTGAGAGGAAAAAAACCACCTGTCCCTGGTCTGAGAACTTGTGCAGCTAGCCTAGAGTACAATATTCTCCTGATCACTGAAGAGAAGAAATATAGGCCCTCATCCTGCAATTGATAGCATGCAGACAAAGCACTGCACCAGCACAGTGCTTCACTAATCAGTGAGAACCTGTACAAATGCAGCATAAAGATCACAGTGCACAACTGGAGTCTTAGTGGAAGTACTGATGCAATCTTAGGGTATGTCTTCACTACTGGCCAGATCGGCGGGGAAGCGATTGATCCCCGAGCGCTCTCCTGTCGACTCCTGTACTCCAGTGAGAGCTGCAGTCAGAGTCGACAGGGGAGCGGTAGCAGTCGACTCATCATAGTGAAGATACTGCGGTAAGTCGATCTAAGTACGTCGACTTCAGCTATGTTATTCACATAGCTGAAGATGCTTAACTTAGATCTACCCCTGCCCACAGTGGAGACCAGGCCTAAAACACACACAAGTAAAGAAACTGGGGTTGATGATTGAGTAGACTGCAGTCAGTAGGGTAACTGGCTCTGTGCTGATGGAGATTCTACTGCAAAAAATACTTGTCTGCAAATAATGGATGCCATTAATACTATCTATGCACCACACATTTACTTGGGGTGCTTTGAATACAACCCTTGTTCTTCAGATCTAAAACCAGACATCTACTATTTTAGCTTGGAGAGACAAGAAGGAGGGGCCAGGAATCTATATATTCAAGTGGTTTTGTATGTGTTTGCTGCAGCACTGTATCTTGGTGAATTAAAACAAGATATGTGTGTTACATAACAGTGCTGTGTAAAGCTACTCAAAGACTGTTTGGGTTCCTAGTTATGGTGATGGTCACATTACAAATAGAGAGAGATCTGATGGTGAGGGCAACATAATTCTATACATAGTGGCATGAATTAGAATTAATGTGATTAGGCATAAACAGCATTTACCATGGTTGTTCAATGTGACTTACATCAGGATGGAGCAAAATGATTGATTCTAAAGTCCTCCAGAGAGAGGACCACAAGTTCCATAATTAGGTAGCTCCTGAATTTTGTGATTTAACATTGCATCCTTAACCTAGTTCTATTTCTAGTATTGATATGGTGTATCATAAATTACTTCCACCCCTGACTAAGTTGCTCCATGAATAGTTGAGTTCTAATGCAGTCATTGCAATCACCTGTTTACAGAGGTGTTGCAAGCAACATTTAAAACTAAGATGATAACACACTCTAAGAAGCATGATATTCTATTTTGCAACATAGCTCATTTCTAGGATTTTGTTTCTTATCTGGAGAGTTTGATTTTCAGATGCTGTATCCCAGAAGATCATGTCTGGGAAGATAATGTCTGGGAAGATAATGTCTGATTTGTGTCCATTTATCCTTTTCCTTAGAGACTGTCCAGTTTGGCCGATGTACATAGCAGAGGGGCATTGCTGGCATATGATGGCATATATTACATTGGTGGACGTGCAGGTGAATGAACCGGTGATGGTGTGGCTGATCTGGTTACGTCCTGTGATGGTGTTGCTGGTGTAGATATGTGGGCAGAGTTGGCATCGAGGTTTGTTGCATGGATTGGTTCCTGAGCTAGAGTTACTATGGATGTAGAGGCTCTCTACACAAACATCCCACACACTGATGGAATACAAGCTGTCAGGAACAGTATCCCTGATGATGCCACAGCACAACTGGTTGCTGAGCTCTGTGCCTTTATCCTCACACACAACTATTTCAAATTTAATGACAATATATATCTCCAGATCAGTGGCACCGCTATGGGCACCCGCATGGCCCCACAATATGCCAATATTTTTATGGCCGACCTGGAACAACGCTTCCTCAGCTCCCGTCCACTCACGCCCCTTCTCTACCTACGCTATATTGATGACATCTTCATCATCTGGACCCAAGGTCCACCAATGTAATATATGCCATCATATGCCAGCAATGCCTAGACTTTATGTCTACAACTTTAGATTATTAATTATATCTTAACACCCAAAAGTTAGAAATACAGGGGAGTTTTAAACAAACCTATAACTCAACCAGAGAGTTAGAATCTGAACCGTGGGATGCTAGAGTTTCTTATCAGTTCTTCAAACACTGTCCTTAGCACAGCTAATGCTATGCCAGGAATGCAATCCCTGGCTTATCTCACGTTTTCCAGGGCTCTGTAAAACAATGCTGCTTCTCAGTACTTTTCCACTCTGGGATTACCCAGAAACCTCTGTTAGCCTGACTTCAGTCAGGTTGGCATAACTGGTTTTGTGCTACATCTTTATTCAGGCCTAACACCTACACTCTGCTGTCATCAATATTGGAGGAAATGTGAAAAAAAAATCTATATACATTCAGAGTGTGGAAATGAAATAGGGTTTGACTACATTTGAATCCCTTTTTATCTTCTTTCTGTGAG
Organism: Mauremys mutica; assembly: GCF_020497125.1. NCBI lineage: Eukaryota > Metazoa > Chordata > Testudines > Geoemydidae > Mauremys > Mauremys mutica. The sequence goes on along the minus strand of NC_059073.1, from coordinate 89,117,193 downwards.
CATTTAGACAAGTGAGGTTTTATTGACACATTTTCGGAGCGGGAAGTGTGTGTTTGTGTGCACCACATTCATATTTTAAGTGCTCACACAACCATCTTAGGCTCACTTTGTTGTTTTAGGAGTTCAGATGTTAGGAGGCAAATAGTTGGGATTGAGAGATTACACTCATGTACACACACACATGTGACAGTGATTATGATGAATGGTACTAGAGCACAGGAATAGTATTCCATATGGATTGGAATACAACACAGCAGTGGATAGTGTTCCTGAAACTCCTAGCTAGGCAACTGACACAGAGGCTTTGGCTACACTTACACTTCAAAGCGCTGCCGCGGCAGCGCTTTGAAGCGCTAAGTGTAGTCAAAGCACCAGCGCTGGGAGAAAACTCTCCCAGCGCTGTCCGTACTCCACATCCCTGTGGAGAATAACGGACAGCGCTGGGAGCGCGGCTCCCAGCGCTGGGGCTCTGACTACACTGGCGCTTTGTAGCGCCGCAATTTGCAGCGCTGCAGAGGGTGTGTTTTCACACCCTGCTGCAGCGCTGCAAATTTGTAAGTGTAGCCAAGCCCAGAGACAACTAATTAAATGGGAAGAAAAAAAAAAGATGTAGCAGCACTCTTCACAGCTGGGACAAAGCAAGCAATTACTAAGCTGTGTGTGGCTATTACTGTGGTGAATGGTGTTAAGTGCTAGAAAATGGATGACCGGTAAATGCAATCAAGGCATTATTAGAAATGTTGCTGGAAAAAGCCACGATGGAGAAGGTCTCCCAATTACCAGGGATAAAAAGCCCTGCCCTTAATGCAGTTAATTAAGTGAGATGGAGAAGGATAGGATAGGCTCTGCTCTAACAGCAATTAGGTTCACAGATAAGAGTCTGGCCTTCTCCTTCATAGTTTAGATAATGTCCCAGCATGCCTCAAACAATTCATTTGATGGTGACCACATAGAAACTCCGGATATTATCCCAGCCAATAATATTACAATAACCCTATTTTTCTAACAGTGATATCAGGCAATGCCTGTGTGGCTCAGAAAGGGGGTGGGGGGAAATGAGTCCTAAAGTTCTGTAATGCTGCCTTCAACCCTACTTCTGTGTAAATTGTACCCTATCTCCCTATGAGCGATTTAAACCCCCGTTAACTTACTGAGTCCTTCTCCCTGGTTATCCAGTTAGAAAAGAAACAAGAATGTTATTTAAGTGACTACTTACACAGGTCTATCAGTAAATCTAGAATATGGAATCCTCACAACCAACACACTTTGAGTGATAGACTGAAATATGTTCATGAAAAAAAGTCAAATATAGACTAAGAAACAAATGTGAGAGTCCCTCAATTTCTTCCAGACCGCCGGGCCCCGGTAATTTGCAGCGGCTTCCCCCACCATCCCCCCTCGTTGGCCCTGTAGTTAACCCATCTCTAATTAGCAGTTTGCTTCAGTCCTCAGCAGGGGTTTTCTCTGAGAGATGGAGTGAATGTGAGGTAGTGTGACTACTCTTATTGGCTAGCTGCATAGAACATTATCAGTCTTTGTTTGTTAATTCTGATGTCAGCAGTCATTGCCATCTCTCTCCCTACTTGAACCTAGAGTAGGTTATTCACAGCTCAGAGCTCTCTGACCTTGGATCCAAGATGTTTACCTCTATGCCTGGGAAGCTTTTGTGATCGGATTGTGCTGTCATAACTGGCAACTAGTTCCATGCACATAAAAATATTTCTGCTCTTAAGCTGTGAACGCTCTTGGGCAGCAGCACATTGCTCTGTTAGTAGAAAAAAAAATCGAAGGTTCAGATCATATTAGAGAGATGAGATTACAAGACTAATAAAAATGACTATACTCCATACAAGAGTCACTGAGGGCTTGTAAAGGAAGAGGTATGGGCCAGTGATTACAGTGCTCACCTGGGACCCAGGTGATCTGGGTTCAAGTTTCTTAGGCCCAGATCCTCAAAGGTAATTCAATATTTGAAAACAAGGGGAGTTACGCACATGAATATTTGAGGATCTGGGCTTTAGCCTAGTTCAAGAGTATTTAGGTGCCTAACTCCCATTGGTTTTATATAGTTAAATACTTTTGAGGTGAGTTCCCCACCACCCAATTTACAAATGGAGAAGTAGTATTTCCCTACTTCACAGGAGTGTTGATATAAATACATTAAAATTGTAAGTCATTCTGGTAACAGGTGCCATATAAGTATAATAGACAGTCATATTAGAAGTGCTAATATTACTTTTCAATATTATCTGCTTCTTAGGAAAGTCTGACTATATCAGCTCTGGAAGAAGTTCTGGCTTGTAGACTAATGGCAAGGTCATTGAAAGCACAGCTACTGTCAGGATGGAAATAGGTGATGGGCAAAAAAAAGTTACTTTACTGGGATGAAGAGAGTAAAACTTTTTCATGTGTAATGATAATAGTAAGCATGTAGCAGGATAATGGATATTTTATAAATCATCTAAGAACCCAGATCCAGCCTCCTTCAGCAAACTTAATCCTAATCAAGAACTGAGATCTGTAATTTCTTGTTTTCCTGCATTTGTAAAGTAGCCTAAACCCAATATCAGAACACTCCAAAATAGGTTTTGAGAAGAAATTTCCCACCAACCTCCCCCCCACACACATGCCCCTCCTAACTTCCCGGTTCAGCTCATAAGAACATAAGAAAGGCCGTACCGGGTCAGACCAAAGGTCCATCTAGCCCAGTATCTGTCTACTGACAGTGGCCAATGCCAGGTGCCCCAGAGGGAGTGAATCTAACAGGCAAAGATCAAGTGATCTCTCTCCTGCCATCCATCTCCATCCTCTGACGAACAGAGGCTAGGGACACCATTCTTACCCATCCTGGCTAATAGCCATTTATGGACTTAGCCACCATGAATTTATCCAGTCCCCTTTTAAACATTGTTATAGTCCTAGCCTTCACAACCTCCTCAGGTAAGGAGTTCCACAAGTTGACTGTGCGCTGCGTGAAGAAGAACTTCCTTTTATTTGTTTTAAACCTGCTGCCTATTAATTTCATTTGGTGACCCCTAGTTCTTGTATTATGGGAATAAGTAAATAACTTTTCCTTATCCACTTTCTCAACATCACTCATGATTTTATATACCTCTATCATGTCCCCCCTTAGTCTTCTCTTTTCCAAGCTGAAGAGTCCTAGCCTCTTTAATCTTTCCTCGTATGGGACCCTCTCTAAACCCCTAATCATTTTAGTTGCCCTTTTCTGAACCTTTCCTAGTGCTAGAATAACTTTTTTGAGGTGAGGAGACCACATCTGAACACAGTATTCGAGATGTGGGCGTACCATGGATTTATATAAGGGCAATAATATATTCTCAGTCTTTTTCTCTATCCCCTTTTTAATGATTCCTAACATCCTGTTTGCTTTTTTGACCGCCTCTGCACACTGCGTGGACATCTTCAGAGAACTATTCACGATGACGCCAAGATCTTTTTCCTGACTCGTTGTAGCTAAATTAGCCCTCATCATGTTGTATGTATAGTTGGGGTTATTTTTTCCAATGTGCATTACTTTACATTTATCCACATTAAATTTCATTTGCCATTTTGTTGCCCAATCACTTAGTTTTGTGAGATCTTTTTGAAGTTCTTCACAATCTGCTTTGGTCTTAACTATCTTGAGAAGTTTAGTATCATCTGCAAACTTGGCCACCTCACTGTTTACCCCTTTCTCCAGATCATTTATGAATAAATTGAATAGGATTGGTCCGAGGACTGACCCTTGGGGAACACCACTAGTTACCCCTCTCCATTCTGAGAATTTACCATTAATTCCTACCCTTTGTTCCCTGTCCTTTAACCAGTTCTCAGTCCATGAAAGGACCTTTCCTTTTATCCCATGACAGCTTAATTTACGTAAGAGCCTTTGGTGAGGGACCTTGTCAAAGGCTTTCTGGAAATCCAAGTACACTATGTCCTCCGGATCCCCTTTGTCCACATGTTTGTTGACCCCTTCAAAGAATTCTAATAGATTAGTAAGACACGATTTCCCTTTACAGAAACCATGTTGACTATTGCTCAAGAGTTTATGTTTTTCTATGTGTCTGACAATTTTATTCTTTACTATTGTTTCAACTAATTTGCCCGGTACCGATGTTAGACTTACCGGTCTGTAATTGCCGGGATCACCCCTAGAGCCCTTTTTAAATATTGGCGTTACATTAGCTAACTTCCAGTCATTGGGTACCGAAGCCGATTTAAAGGACAGGTTACAAACCTTAGTTAATACTTCTGCAACTTCACATTTGAGTTCTTTCAGAACTCTTGGGTGAATGCCATCTGGTCCCGGTGACTTGTTAATGTTGAGTTTATCAATTAATTCCAAAACCTCCTCTAGTGACACTTCAATCTGTGACAGTTCCTCAGATTTGTCACCTACAAAAGCCAGCTCAGGTTTGGGAATCTCCCTAACATCCTCAGCCGTGAAGACTGAAGCAAAGAATCCATTTAGTTTCTCCGCAATGACTTTATCGTCTTTAAGCGCTCCTTTTGTATTTTGATCATCAAGGGGCCCCACTGGTTGTTTAGCAGGCTTCCTGCTTCTGATGTACTTAAAAAACATTTTGTTATTACCTTTGGAGTTTTTGGCTAGCTGTTCTTCAAACTCCTCTTTGGCTTTTCTTATTACACTCTTGCACTTAAGTTGGCTGTGTTTGTGCTCCTTTCTATTTGCCTCACTAGGATTTGACTTCCACTTTTTAAAGGAAGTCTTTTTATCTCTCACTGCTTCTTTTACATGGTTGTTAAGCCACGGTGGCTCTTTTTTAGTTCTTTTACTGTTTTTCTTAATTTGGGGTATACATTGAAGTTGGGCCTCTATTATGGTGTCTTTAAAAAGGGCCCATGCAACTTGCAGGGATTTCACTTTAGTCACTGTACCTTTTAACATTTGTCTAACTAACCCCCTCATTTTTGTATAGTTCCCCCTTTTGAAATTAAATGCCACAGTGTTGGGCAGTTGTGTTCTTCCCACCACAGGGATGTTGGATGCTATTGTATTATGGTCACTATTTCCAAGCGGTCCTGCTATAGTTACCTCTTGGACCAGCTCCTGCGCTCCACTCAGGATTAAATCTAGAGTTGCCTCTCCCCTTGTGGGTTCCCGTACCAGCTGCTCCATGAAGCAGTCATTTAAAGTATCGAGAAATTTTATCTCTGCATTTCGTCCTGAAGTGAAATGTTCCCAGTCAATATGGGGATAAGTGAAATCCCCCACTATTATTGTGTTCTTAATTTTGATAGCCTCTCTAATTTCCCTTAGCATTTCATCATCACTATTACTGTCCTGGTCAGGTGGTCGATAATAGATCCCTAATGTTATATTTTTATATATATTTTTAATGTTATATTTAGAAGCTCCACTTCTGTTTGAAAACCAGAGAGGCCTAGATTCTCCTGTCTAGTCTGGTTCAAGTCCAGAAGTAGGGGGAGGTATATTTAAGCCTCTTTTTCAGCCCCCTACTCCTCCAGTTACTCATATTGTGGGCCAAACCTAGGCCTAAAAGAATACCTACTCTGATCTATGGTGATTACCAAGAGCCCTGAGGGCCAGTCTAGCAGCCATGGTTCAGATGGGCGTAGCAAAGCCCTGACCATGTCCTCTTTTCTTTGGACATGCTTCTTTGGCTGATGGGTCAAGAATGCGGTGGGGTAGGAGATGCTGTTGTAGCTTTGCTCCAGTGGATAAGATCTCTAGGTGGAGAGGATCTTTCAGAGGGCATGTAAGGCTCATTTTGCAGTAGCTTGCACTGCCATTGTTGCTCAAAGAAGCTGTATTGTACAAATGAATCAGACCCCAGAAAACCAAAGTGTTAGTGCTTGCAAACCTTGAATAGCAGTACAGTAAGAGCAAAATAAGAGATGTTTAGGTTGTTAGAGCTCATTCATTCGCAGAAATAAAGATATCTGTGGAACAGACATTAATTTTTTTTCCCCTGTAACTCCAAAATGTACCTAACCTGTTTGCTTCTAAGAAACATCCATTTGTCTATTTAAAAAAATCCTTATTATTTAAAAAGCTCAAACTGTTTATTGTTCATTAGAACAATTATCTTTTTAAATATGATCAGTTAATTACTTCTGACAACTAAATGCTTCGGAAAAATAGTGCTGTCTCTCTTTCCGCACCTTCAATTTCCAGCAAATAAATAATTGCATCTTAATTTAATCACCAGGACAAATCTGAGTTAACTATTTCTGGTAAATTGTCACCACTCACACCAAAATGTGGTAGTAAGGCATAATAACTACACACAAGTGCAAAATGCCCTTCTCTCACATACAGTACTTGTTCATTCCACAAGCTTGTATTCTACATTACTGGTTGTGTTTGTAGCCATATCTACATCAGATCATGTTTTATTCCAGTTTAGTAAAATGATAAACCTGCTGGCATAGTACAATAAACTGGAATTACTCAAACATATTTTCAAAATTCTTCGGCATACAGGCTATAGAAGGTATATTAGGAATAAAAATGACAAACTTTAGGAAGCCAGTCTGATTCTAATGGTAATAAAACATTGAATATTATTCAACATGTTAGTTGCTAGCTCTGGTATGCAAGTCAGGAAACAAAATCATTTTCTTTTGAATGGCCTCACTATGAACAGCCTCAGAACCTGACATTTTTTTATACCAATCCTGCAAAAAGAACCATGTCAGTAGACCCGTGTCTGTGCACAGTCCCATGTGGGGCTTTGTGCAATTCTCTTGCTGGATGAGGGCCTTGCTTAAATGACATCTTAAGTCAGCCCATCCTTCACCAATATCTTATTTTGCATGGCTACCACCAGCTACATTGAGCAAGTGTGTCAGCTTCATAGATCTGTATAGGTATTTGTTTAGCAATATTTTAAAGAGTTCTGAAAAAGTCCTAATACTGGCCCCCTGCAAGAAAACTTTTCCTCCTGCATGTTCACTTTCTTAACTTCATCCCATTTCTCTTAGCTATACTTCTGAGTGGCACCCTAAATAATTTCTTCTCATCCTTAGCGTCTTAAAATCTACAAAGATTTGTAAATTTAGGTCCTCCCACCTACAGTCGAGTCCTGCAACTCCCTATCTGGCCAGGCATTCCTGTTTCATGGCCCCTTTGTGCTGGTGAAGTGATACAAAGCAGCAGTACTGCAACTAAGAATCAGAGCCAACATAGCTTCAGTACATATTCAGTTTATGATCTGAATTATAATCCATTTATAATCTGACAGCCTGTCATGCACATCAGAGTGAGGATAAAGTCATGATGACAGGTTAATCAGATAAGGCAGAAGAGTTACCTTTCAGGGTATTTGATATTTTTTGCTAAATTAAAGTTTCTTGCCCCACATAACTGGACACATTTCTTTATAATTGCCTTAAATTCTAATAAAGCTGCTTAACTTCAGTTATACAGAAGATTGGACCCACGGAGCCAAATTCACTGCTGGAGTAAGTTGTTCAATTCCACTGAAGTCATTGGAGTTACATCTGCTTACATAAGTGGTAAAAACAACCAATATGTTCTACATTAGGCCTGTTATAAGTGATACTTAAAGCTCCACGGTAGAATTTTCAGCAGGGCCAGTGTGATTTAGGAGCCTAAATCTCATTTTAAAAAGAGACTCAAGCACTTAAATGCCTAATTCCCATTGACTTTCAGTAAGACAGTTTCTTAAGTGCATACGTCACTTTTGAAAAATGAGACTTAAGAGCCTAAGTCATTTAAGGTGCTTGTGAAACTTTTACTTCATGGTCTTTTGTGTCCTGTGCATTTTGCTAAAGTCTTTCAGACATTTTTATATTAAAAAATATACTTTGGGATACTTCATAGCATACAAGGCCCTAGAGTCACATAGTCAAAATTGTATTTAATATTTTAAACTTTTATCAATATTTTTTCAAAATGTTAATTCTATTCCTGTCTACTTTCTGATGCAACCAAGACCAGTATTGATAACGTCTCCTCTAAGTGTTTTTGTTTTAATGGAAACCTCTGAGAAACTATCTGTGATTGCATATGAGGAACTGGCTAGCATTGTGTGTCTTTGCTGTAATTGGTGTTGATTCAGTAAGTCACTTAAGAAGGTGCTTGAAGTGCTTTGATGAATATAGATGAACTTCAGCATATACTTAGGTCCCTGTTTAAGTCCAATTGAAGGCAATGGAGAGAAAGATAGTTTAGTGATTAGGGCATTTGTTTGGGGCTTTAGCTACATAGGTTCAATCCCCTGCTCTAAAACAAACTTCCTGGATGAACTTGCACAGGGCAGGCCCAAATTTTTAAGAGTATTTAGATGCCTCTGAGTTTTTAAAAATCTGGCTCTTAATCTTTCTGTGCTTCAGTTTCTGAGCTGCAAAATGAGAACAATAGCATGTTCCTACCTTCGGGTTTTGCTAGGATAAGTATATTAAAGATTGTGCTGTTCCAGAAGCCATATATCTACTTGAGATACAAGTGCTTTGCTGAGTAGAGAGTTGGTTTGATAAAACAGAGACTTAGGCAAGTGCTTAAGTTCCATGGAAAGTGCTTAAATGCTCTGCTGAATCACAGCTGTAGTTCCCAGACTGTCAACCCTCCACAACCTCATTAAAAGCAAAAAAAAAACCCAAAAAAACATTTCCAGGAATTCTCTTTTGCTAGCCTCATCCACAACCCCCACCCTTTTTGTATCATTCATCAATACCTAGTGAGTGCACTGACATCATCATCCAAAACCAGGGGCGGATTTACCATGAAACATACCGTGCCCTGGCACGCCCCCCCCCCCACCACAGCAGGGGGCCCCAGGGCCAGGCCCTCGGGCAGCCCACTCTGTGGCAGGGAACTGCTGGGGCAGAAGCTGTGGGGGGCGGTAGGGCAGGGAGGGAGGCTCACCTGCAGCCTCAGGGGAGCAGGCAAGTGGTACGGGTGGTAGTGAGTGCTGCGAACGCAGGCTGAAGGATGCAGGAGCAGCACGGGGTGGCCACACAGCCAGCTGGAGAGAAGCGGTGTTTTGAAGGGGAAACCTTGGTTCTGCTAGTGAAGGCAGGGGGCTGGACTTGATGACCCCCCCCCCATACACCCCCCCCTCTCTTTTTCTTAGAAGTTCTATGAGATAGGTATATCTCCATATTATTAACTGCCACTTCTCTGCATCCACCAGCTGCATGGCTGCCCCCTGCTCCTCCCAAGTCCGCCATTTGCACCACCCATACCTACCGCCTGCTCCCCTGAGGTTGCAGGTGAGCCTCCCTCCCTGCTCTTCTGCCTGGTGAGTGGTGGCCGGGTGCAGCACATGGGGCAGGACGGGGGCTGTCTGGGGGATGCGGCTGGCCGCCGGAACTGGCACAGAGCCTGCGGGTGGGGGGCGGGCAGCCGGGGGATGGGGCTGGCCACAGGAGCCGGCGCAGAGCCCGTAGGCCGGGGGCTGGCTAGGGGAGGCGAGCAGAGATGAGTGCACGGAGGCAGCAGGGTGCTCAGGTGGTCTCCGATGGAATTGTTCCCTCCCCCATCTTCAGGTGGGTGTTCAGCCCATGTGGGTCTCTGCCTGCTTCTCCGGGCCAGCCAGCGTGGGGCCACTGGGGCACCTGAAGCTGTCCTCAGTGGCCATGGAGATCTTGGTGTCTCCTCCCCGTCTCCTTCTCCAGTTCCGTGGTGGCTCTGCTCACACGCTGGGCCCCCAGCCCCATCCCACCCCTTCTGCCTGAGCTCCACCCCTTCTGGGGGCCCATAGCCAGCCCCTCCACCTTGCCCAGAGGCCTGGCAATTCTGTCAGCAGCCCTGCCCACACCCCTAGTTCCTGTGCCTATGGTCCCGGCTGCCGCCCTGTGACCCTCACCTAGTTCCGGACTCGTGCCTAGGAGGGACAAGGGCTGGCTTTCAGGCCCCCACTACTAAAAACATTCCAGCACCACTGGTGTTAAACCTAAGTGGGTGGTCCACAGCCCACCTATGGCTAAGACTCTGCTTTTTCAGACATTTTTAATCTGCCTAAAATCAAGGTCAGTTTTTTTTAGCAATAATGAAGTGACACTATGAGGCTGGCAGTCAAAAACGCAAAAAAATGAAGGCAAGGCAAGAAGACGAAGCTAAGCAAAAAGACAGTTTGTCATCTTATTTTTAAAAGCTTGAAGTATTGAATAAGGACATTTATCAAAAAATATGGGTGAGGAAACATCTGAATTATCTGATCACTTGCCGAGTTGTGGGGATATCACGATGACTGCAAAAGTTGAACAAGTGGACTCTGAAGTTCAATGGAACTACAAAATATTGGTAATTTTGTCAAAGTAAGGGAAGAAACCTACTCTAAAGACATTGCATTATGGCCAAAATCTATTTAAATTGGATATGATAGAATTTTTCTTAGTAAATAAACCAAAAAACATAGGTAATATGGAATATTTGAGAAAAGAGTAAGAGGTTGGATGACGAAAGCAATTTAGAGGTTTTCATGAGTCCCATTTTCTGAGGATAAAGAAAAGCGGGATGTCAGAAATGAGAAATTGGTTTATTTTTTTGGAAACCAGCAAGGCAGTCTACTGTTATGTTTGCAAATTATTCCCTGACTATAGTAAAGAAAAACAAACATTTGCTGACGGGCACACTAATTGGAGAAACATTGCAAGACATATTGCTGATCATGAAACTTCCAAAGCTCATATTAATGTTATGTGTAAGTTTGTTCAAAGGTGCTTTATTCATACCATGTTCCAGCCATTCCTTAAATTTAATCTGCAGTGCTGCAGCCAAATCTTGTGAGGGAGCTACGCATTTTTTTTACTTTGTTCAAAACACGTATGCCTTTTTTTCAGTTTCCACACATAGGTGGAGTATGCTACAATCACACTTGGAGCAGGCAAATGGAAAACATTTGACAGTGTCATAGGTCTCACCCCCACTTAGAGCTGTTGGGTTCCAATATGGGGACCTGCATGGACTCCCCTAAACTAAAATCCTAGTTTAGATCTGGTAAAAGCTGCCACCACCCAATAATGTACGTGTATTGGGACACAGTCCTTCCCCAAAATCCTTGGGGATCCCAAGAGCCCCAAATCCATGGAGTTCTTACACCTAGGAGAAGTAAACCATTCTCCCCTGCTTCCTCCCCCCTCCCTTCTCCTAGGAGAGATACTGGGATTCAACTACAGAGGGATGCCTCCCTCCTCCCCTTTCCCTGAGAATTTACCCAAGGAAAGATCAACCAAGTCCTTAACAGAAAAGATTTATTAAAGAATAAAAAGAAAGTAACTGTCTCTGTAATACCAAGATGGAACAATACACAGGGTCTAAACTTATCAATCTCTGGAGAGAATCCCCCCTCCTTTCTTTCTCAGTAAAAGCAACAACAGTACAGAATTAAAGAAATTCTATAGCAAAACACAGAATTGCAAATACAGAAATAAAAGTATAAGAATACTAGTTCCTTGCTAATACTCACTAGCTTGAATAGAAGAATTTATTGCAGAAACCTGGGAGGACTTGATTAAGATGTCTGGACTCCCTTAACTCCCAAGAGAGACTCTTTAACACAAAGAACAGAAAAAAAAAACTTCCCTCCACAGAGATTTGAAAATCTCTTGTCCCTGATTGGTCCTCTGGTCAGGTGTTCACAGGTACTGCTTGTTAACCCTTTACATGTAGAAAAAAACCTTAACCCTTAACTAACTGTTTATGACAGACAGTCAAAAGGATTTGTGACACCAAGTGGTCTGCTCGTGCAGATGCTGTTTTGGCTTTGAAAATGAGCTATGAAGTTATAAAGAAAACCTTATTAGACATAGCCACATCAAATTCTGAAAAACTGAAAACTGAAGCAAAATCCTTAGCAGAAAAGTTTGAAAAGTACGATATTGATGTTTTTACTTTTTTGTGGAACCATTTACTTCAAAGAATTAATGCCGTCAGCAAATCACTGCAAAAGGTTGATAAAAATTTATTGAATGCTGCACAATTGTTAGCCTCAGTTACAAGTTTTGTCATGGAAGTTCAAAATGACTATATCTAGGTGGAAGCAGAAGCACTAACATTAACAGAAAATATAAGTTCCTCTGATATCTGATGAGAAGAGTAAAAAAAACAGGACGTTATTTTTTTATGAAACTAGAGACAATGAATTCAAATTAAAAGGGAAAGAGAAGATTATCGTTGAGACAGTCACTGTTATTTGTGACACAACAATAGTGAAATTGCAGAGTAGAGGTGAATCTCTAAAGAAAACTGATTTATTTTGCCTGTTTTTTGACAGAAGTATGGACAAAAATGCTAAAATCCACCACGGTAAGAAATTACATGAATTCTACTGAGAGGACATAGACATAAATCTTTTTGAAGATGAAGTGAAATATTTCATTCATTTTATCAAAAATTGTGAGGCCTGTGCTTCAAGATTACCAGTTGACTTGTACATGACTGTTTGCAGGCAATCCTTCCAAATGTAGAAACCATTCTGAAAATATTTTTAACAATACCTGTCACAAATGCTTCTGGTGAACGTTCTTCTTCTGTATTGAAATGAGTTAAAAATTATTTGTGAAATACGATAAGTCAGGAACATTTGACAAGTTCAGTAATATTGGCAATTGAAAGTGCCTCTTTACAAAATATTACTTATGATGACTTAATTGATGATTTTGTAAAGAAAAAGTGTAGAAAAAAAGCTATCTGAATAATTTTTTTTCAATTTGAATAAGTTTCTTCAGATGAAGTTAACTTATTTTCCCATTCATGCATCATCTATACTTTTTATTTTTACACATTTTTCACTTTAGCCTAATGCAAATACAAGCTTTCATCTAGACCAGAAGTTCTCAAACTGTGGTCTGAGAGCTCCATTCAGGCGGACCGAGGAAAGGTTATTATGGGTTTTTTTAATAAAGCGCTCTTATCCAAAGCACTTTGCAATAGTTAGATAATGGTACAAACAATATTTGGAAAGATTATTAAGTGGTCCACCGAGACCCTCAGCACTTTTCAAGTGGTCTGTGAAAAAAAGTTAGATTACCAAAAAAAAAATTAAAATCAAGGTACCTCACTTTATTTTCATTTACTTCCTATTACTTATAATATAGGAGGAGGACGAAGATAAAAAGAATGAAAAATGGGCGGGGGAGATGAGAGAATGTTCCTTTTCTTGGCTGGGTCCTGGAGGGGGGGTGGTAGGGGCCAAAAATGAAGCTGAGCACAAGGCCCCACTAAGTCTAAATCTGCCACTGTCCAAAACTACTTAATTTGGACTGTTAAGTGGAGCTTTGTAGCTAATTGTATTTCCAAATGATGGGCCAAATGGTCTTTTCCTCTGCATCAGTCTAGAACAATCCCATTAAAGAGGAGAACCTGGCCCTTAGAAAGTATATTAAGGCTGTAATGTGCAATTGGGTTTTTAAATAGGGCTCCTTGTTATTTCAATGCAATTTCAAACTGTTTCAAAGTTGATGGCACAACAGGATTTTACATATTATTTTAATGTTCTGTTGTAATTCTGAGAGATAAAAGTAAAGGACAAATGTGACTATATCTTGAAAGCAGCTATCAACATAAGCATTGCCAGAGAAAATGGAATGATCTTAGAGTTAGTTATTGTTTCTCCAGGAAATTCCTTTTAAAAAAAATATTCCAGCCACACTTTACAAAAAAAAAAAAGGAAATCTCTTGTTCTTAAATAAAATGGAAGAATCAATGTATAAGAGGCCAGACAATATATACCAAGCAGACTGGAGTGAAATATCAGAATATTTAATACTCTCTCAGTGGAGACCATGTGATGTTCTCTGGAGCAATCCCCAGTGCAATGTGACTATCACATCACATTAGGATACCTTAACAGTTTCTGATGTGAACACACTGCATCAGAAACTTGAGAGAAAGCTAGCTCTCAAGGATGTGTATACTGTATTTCCAGAGAAATAAATGGTTTTTGTGAGTGCTAGTATGGCCCAACTTGGAAGACGGAGTAACTCCTTTTATTGCTCAAACTGCCCAAGCAAAACTTTCATTATCAGCTACAGACACATATCAAACTCATTGAAAACTGCCATCACCAAATACACTGAGACAGAAAGACAAACAAGTTGTAAAATATTCTAACAGTTTGGGCATTTTGCTTGTTCATAATAGGTCTATTTTAAAAAATAATTAGAAAGGCTGGCCCTTAAATGAAGTCTCATATAAAAACTGTTCAGTTTTGGAGATTGATTTTTGGCAAAGACTGACATGAGAAAGCAGTGTCGCTATTGCCCCTAAATATATGGTGTTCAGAAATTATGGCCAAGAGTTTTAAAAGTGACCTGTAATTTTAGATGTCGCTATTCTTGGGTGCCCAATCTGAGACATTTTACAGGGGCCAGATTAACAAAAAGTTCTGCACACTCTTTAAAAAAAATCAGGTTCATATAAGGTATCTTAGTTTGGGCACACAACAACTGAGGTACATGAAATTGCTAATAATCCTGGCCTAAACCAGTTATTTTATTTAGAAATGTAGCTCCCAGTCCAGATAAACAAATTTCAGTTAAAATATCTTGAGGATTTTCACCATATGGATTTATGGTATAGAAATGGCAACCATGTAATCTACAGGTATAGGAGTCCCTAAGTGCTCTTAATAGACAATTACACTGTATTAGGTAAAACATAGCTTTTTAAGAAGTCCCCAATTACATATTTACACGATAGGTCTATTTAGAAAATAGTATTCAAGAAGTCCTTACATTTGTATTGTCTTGAAAATACGACTCATTTTTAAAGTTCTTAAATATGTGTTTGTACTACAGTAAATTATTTGATTTTGTATGTATGTGTGGAGCCTTTATATACATTTGTGGCTATGTTCTGTTCAATGCTGTAATGTGATTTTTTTAAATGCTCAAATGGTCATCTTTTGTTTTAGGTGGAAATACATTTTTACTGCTTAGTTATAAACACCTAAAATGGTACTTGCTAACTAAAATGCTGAATAAATATCTTATGATACCTTGAAACACAAGCTCACAATTTCTTTAAATAAGCAGTCATCTTTTTCTATGCTATTAACTTCTTATCTAATATATCCAGATAACGTTAAAGAACTTTAGACATGGATGTATCTTTTAATTGCCATGGATTGAATGCACAGCTGACTCCTTATGTTGGGTATATACTGTGCAGTAGACAGGTTTGATTTTTACTTTTGTTCAAATAAGCAATGGGTTAACAATGATATTTAAAACCTCACTTAGTTCATGCTGAATCTGCATAAGCTATTATCTGAAAGCAATTGCATTGGTTATCATCTGTATAAAATTGGGACATTCAGCATGTAATTATCACACCATTTGCATTTTATTTGAATATATTTACATAGGTATCTTTAAATAGGTGCATTTGTTAATATACAGTAGAAATATGAAAAATGAAAGTATGAGAGTTTATGCTATGTTTCATAATATGAACTAACCTTAGAGCCTTGGTTTATGGTAAAACAGGAAATACGTATTGCTGCAGAGGCTCTGGAGGGTTTTGTAATGGTTCTGCTGTGGAACAAGAAACTAATTAATTCAGAGACCAACAGTTACCATTCGCTTTGCTCACAGAGCTTAAAGCTTGGATTATTGCTATAAAAGGGACCTTCCTATGCCTATATATGGGCCATAGTTAGGTCACTTCTTAGAACACTGTCTAAACTATGTGCCTAGAGGCATCCACATACAGTGAAGGCTGAGTGACGGTACAATTGCTGTTTTAATTACCTTAAATGAAAAAAAACATAGGCTTTCTGTAACTGTCTCTCAGTTTTCTGCTACCAGGCATTGCTAAGGCTGGATCATGATGGCTGAAACCCTCTCTTTATTCTTATTTCTATTTATTGCCTAGGAGGAGTTTGATCTGTCTTCTGTACTTCTATTGCCACTGCCTTAGACAACCAAGGCACAAGCAAATGGTATTTTATGTAGAACCAAGATTTCTCTGGTGTTGTTTTGCCTCTCACAAAGGACATCAAGCCTCATGAACAAGACCAGCTGGGGGAGGGGTGATATCACCTCAGCCAGGGCCGGCTCTAGGTTTTTTGCCGCCCAAGCAAAAAAAATTTTGGCTGCCCCCCCGTTCCAGCCCTGGGCTCCCCCACACACCTCCCTGCTGCCCCACCCCTGCTCTCTCTCCACTCCCACACTCCCTGCCGCCCCAGCGCTGGGGCTTCCCCCTTTCCCCCCCCCACCAGCAGCCCCCCCAAACCCCTGCCACCCCAGCCTTGGGCTCTCCCCCCCACCAACCTGCACCATCCTTCCGCCCCAGCTCTGGGTCACTGGTAACTCGCTCCCAGGGCAGGTCATTCAGCAGGAATTTTGGATGTGCACAGAACACAGACAGGATTGGTTCCCATATGGTTACAGAGCTGCAGTAAAGTGGAACAATTTTCAGCTTGTGTGATTGAAGGATATCTGGATGCATATTATAAGACTGTCCTACATAAATGAGGAAAAGTTGGTGCCTTTATTATTCTTTTGTTCCACTCTTTCTTTCTATGGGGAATTTGCCAATGCAATATCACTGTTTTCCTTTTAAACAAAACAAAACAAACAAACAAACAAACAAGGCAATGGCTGTTAAAAATAGCAATTCCAGTCCTAATAACCACTGGGAAGCATTTCTTGCACAATTTTATCCTACTTTTTCTACAGCAAATTACAGTGGATCAGTATATTTGATTTGGGAGAAATGAAGTAACAGCTGCCCAAACTGAGCTTGAGCACTCCTGAATTTTGAGGTGTTCAAATATGGAAGGCAGGTGCTGGGTGTGTGGTGGGGGGGACTGTGAGCTCCGCGGGGGAGCACGGCAGCATGTATGCAGCAGCATGTCTGGCACTGCGCAGAGCCAGACACGCTGGTCTGAGTGGCACGGTAAGGGGGTTGGGGGGTTGGAGAAGGGATAGGGAGCTCCAGGGGGGCAGTCAAGCGACAGGGAGCAGGGGGGGTTGGATGGGGTGGAGGTTCAGGGGGCAGTCAGGGGACAGGCAGCGGTTGGATAGGCATGGGAGTCCCAGGGGATTATAAGAGGACAGGTAGGGGGTGGGGTCCTAGGAGGGAAGTTGGGGGGGGTCTCAGGAGGGGGCAGCTGGGGACAAGGAGAAGGGAGGCTTAGATATGGGGTGAGGTCCCAAGGGGCAGTTCGGGGCAGGGGTCCCGGGGAGGGGGCAATCAGGGGACAGGAAGCGGGGGGATTGGATGGGTTGGGGTTTCTGTGGGGGACAGTTGGAGGGAGTGGATGGTGGCAGGGTGGGGCTACTCTCCCTCCCCATGGAGTGTCCTATTTTTGAATGTTAAAATATGGTCTCCCTACCATTCACAGTGCAACTCTCCACTCACAGCACGCTGCCGCATGAGCTCCCCCTCCTTCCTTTCCAGTTGGTAGTGGCCAAGGGAATGCTGGGAAAT
The DNA here is from genome assembly GCF_020497125.1 of Mauremys mutica. Classification (NCBI taxonomy): domain Eukaryota; kingdom Metazoa; phylum Chordata; order Testudines; family Geoemydidae; genus Mauremys; species Mauremys mutica. The sequence continues at coordinate 89,099,801 of NC_059073.1, read as the reverse complement.
GTAGTTCTTTCCCTGCTCCAGGGCTGGCTCTATAGGCAGGGAGCTAACCAAGGAACTACAGCTCCCAGAGCCCCCTGTTGGTTCTCAGCTGCCATGCTGGATCCCTGCCGCCCCTGCAAATGGGCTGCCCCAAGCAGGTGCTTGCTTTGCTGGTGCCTAGAGCCACCCCTGACCTCAGCAGTCTGCACACTGCTCCAAGTGTGTAGCTTTCATTTTGGTATCTCTCACCTTGATTCTTCGGTACTTGAGCCTATCCTGTGGTGCCATTGTCAGCCATGGCATTTCCTTCTCAAGTAAATGTTTGTCCTGCATATCACATACTGTGTTTCACACATTACCTCTTTTGTCACAGCACAGATATTATACATACCCTCTAATTAATCCTCTTTGCCTTAACTTTTTATACAACAAAAGTCTTAACTGGACAACTATAAAGAGAAGCTGGGGGCTGACCAATGACAGCCCTCCATAGAGGAAGGGCCTGTTTTGAGAAGAGGGAACAATGACTTTGGCAGCTTCCTGGCACTGGCCCTGCAATTTGGTTCATGGCAGAAGAACTATAAGGAAAAGGTATGGAATGCACTTCTTCTGTACAAAGTGGTTTTTACTCAATTTTTAACCAGTGTGGCTATCTAGCACTGAGCCCATGAGCATTATCAGGCTGCTAACCTGAATTCACAGTTGTGGCATGTTTTTCCTTATTTAACATTAATCTTTTCCACAGCAGATATCTGGGTTGAAAAGCCAGGCAAAGGGGCCTTGCTGCTTGCAACAAACCTACTGGATTGTGGTTACATTTTTAGCCAGATCAAGAATGCAAAGACTCACTTATGCATGTTGGTTTATGTCTTGCTGGGTAGAAATTCAGCGTCACTTGTGACTTTTACTGAGCATTGTCTAGTTTGATATGCCTGTACTGAATAGTTGGCAATACCTCAAGCTTCAGTCCTCTCACAAAGAAATGGGAGTTTGATATCACTGTTTTGATAACATTAGCATATGAATTACCAAAGAATATCTATTAAAGATAATAGCCCCTTGTGCTTGTATTTGTTTTGAAAATAAGCATTTTCCAGGAAAACTATGAAGTATTTATATCATTTCACAGAGTATTTTGGGCCCTCACTAGCAATGAAACACTATGAATAATATCCACTCTTCTATTCTTAATTATAGGCACAGCTCTAATGAATATCACTGTAGCAGCATGTAAACAAACAGTTAATTTCTCTGTTCACTCATGGCAAAAATTACATTAAAGAGCTAGGCCTAGTGCATTTGCAGCAGAATGCAACAGAATAAGGAAAAGAAGATATACCGTATTTTTCCGTATATAAGATGCCCCCATGTACAAGACGCCCCCAACTTTTCTAACCCCAAATTCAGGTTTTTTGTTTTGTTTTGTTTTCTTTGCCGCTCCAGCCGCGCTTCAGCTGTCCCCCCCGACTTTGCCGCTCAGGCACAGGAAGAGAACGCCGAGGTAGGGGTAGAGGGGCCGAGGAGGGCCATGCGCCCCGGCTGGTCTCCGGCGGCGGCCCTGCCCGGCTCCTGCCGCATCCCTCCCCGGCCGCGCGGCTCCTGCCCTGGCCCCGCGTCCCCGGCCGCCCGGCTCCCCGCGTCCCCAGCCCCCCGTCCCCAGCCGCCCAGCTCCCCGCGTCCCCAGCCGCCCGCTCACCGGCCGCCCAGCCCTGCGTCCCCAGCCGCCGGCCCCAGCTCCCCGCGTCCCCGACCCACCGTGTCCCCAGCCGCCCGCTCCCCGGCTCCCCAGCCGCACATCCCCAGCCGCCCGGCTCCCCGCGTCCCCGGCCACCCGGCTCCCCGCTTCCCCGGTCCCGCTTCACCGGCCGCCCGTCCCCGCTTCCCCGGTCCCGCTTCGCCTGTCGCCCGTCCCCGCTTCCCCGGTCCCGCTTCGCCTGTCGCCCGTCTCCGCTTCCCCGGTCCCGCTTCGCCGGCCGCCCGTCCCCGCTTCCCCGGTCCCGCTTCGCCTGGCCCCGCTTACCCGGTCCCGCTTCGGCGGCCCCCCGGCCCCGCTTACCCGGTCCCGCTTCGGCGGCCCCCCGGCCCCGCTTACCCGGTCCCGCTTTGCCGGCCGCCCGGCCCCGCTTACCCGGTCCCGCTTTGCCGGCCGCCCGGCCCCGCTTACCCGGTCCCGCTTTGCCGGCCGCCCGGCCCCGCTTACCCGGTCCCGCTTTGCCGGCCGCCCGGCCCCGCTTACCCGTCCCCGCTTCTTTGGCTGCCCGGCTCCGGTCCCCGTCCACGGCCGCCCGGCCCCGCTTCCCCGGATCCAGCCACGTGCAGGCAGCGCGGTAAGGGGGCAGGGAGGGGGTGTTGGAGAGAGGGCAGGGGAGTTCAGGGGTGGGGGGGTGGATAGGGGTTGGCGGGGTCAGAAGGCAGGGAACAGGGGGCTTACTTCCGTGTATAAGACTACCCTCAATTTTTAGTCTAAGGATTTTAGGAAAAAGTATAGTCTTATACACGGAAAAATACGGTATAATGCGGTAACGTAAACTGACGCTTTTTGGTTTGGGTTCTGGTTTGTAGTAACAAGGTGCTAGAATGTGGCTTTTGTGCCACAGTCCTGGGTAATCATCAGACAATTCCCATTCTCCCAGAATGTAGGGACTGCTATTGTATGACACTGTTGAGCAGGTATGGAATGGGGAGAAAGGCATCTGGTATACCCCCTTTTGCAGCTGAGCTAGGGCCTCTCTGTCTAGTCTGTGATGTGCTTAACTCAATGCCATGTACATCTCTTTATTTGTACTGTAGTTCCCCAAGGTGGTGATAGGATTTGCTCATATAACATACAGCAAATCCTACAGATTTTATGCATGCAGAATTCTCAGGACTGTGTCATGCAATACAAACATTTTTCCTAAAAAAAAAATATTTTTTTTTCCATTTAAAAGATTAACAGATGTTTGATTTTTTACAGTGATTCTATTTATATTGTGAGTTGAAGAGATCTGTGGATCAAAATGATGAAGAGAGAAGCTATGGTTTGCTGTCATTTTCAGCTTTCAAGATGACATGATTAACTATGTAATTAGTAAAATCATTAATGAAGTTAGAATTGATCACTCAAGAGTATTTAAAGTACTCTTGTCCATTATTGTAAAAATCTTTGAAGGTTAATGTATAGGTGTCATTCCATAGTACAGGAAAATACTTATGTAAGCATCAAGTTTTGCCTGGACTCAAGGTGCAAACTAAAATTTTGGATTTCAAAGCACAAATGTCCTCATTATCCAGACGCACCCTAGAGAGTGACAAGCACTTGGGGCTTGACCAAAAGAGTGCACAGTGCTGTTTGACATTAAATGTGGGCATGGGAAGTAAATCTTCCCTGCCTCATAGAAATGCAGTTATTTCTTCATGTGAAAATATATTGTATGGTGACCAAGATAGTAAAATGCTCTATCTTACAGAAAATCAAGATAGCATCCAAAAATCATGAGGCATGTTCTGGTTATCCAGTCATTCAGTGCTCTCTCATCACCAAACAGAATAAAAAACCTTAGGAACTTTTCATTTCCACAAACTTAGCAACTTCTATAAACTCTGAGGAGTACAAGTCAAGATTGTGCTGTACAGGCCAGCAAGACAGGTAAAACTGGGAAAGGAAGAACCTATACAGGAATGATGGACTCCACCTAAACCAAAACGGAACCAGATTGCTGGCATATGAAATTGTAGAGGAGTTTTAAAGGGCTGGGGGAAAAGCACATGGTTCAGCCAGAGACAACCCTTAGGGGAGGATCTATTAACTGCCATTTTCTATATCCTAGTAAGGAGGAGAGGATGTAAGTTAGTAAAGTACAGGTAAGAACTTAACAGAAACAGTCAACTAAAATAGAGTCCCATTCAATTACATCACACAATGGCAGACAGCTAAAAACTGACAAATTTATAAGTGCTTGTATACACATGCTAGAAGTCTAAATACAGATGGGTAATAAAGATGGGTGAACTTGAGTACCTGGTATTAAATGAGGATATTGATATAATAGGCATCACAGAAACTTGGTGGAATGATGATAATGAATGGGACACAATAATACTGGGGTATAAAATATACAGGAACAACAGAGTAGGTTGTGCTTGTGGAGGAATGGCACTATATGTGAAAGAAAGCACGGAGTCAAAATCTTAAGTGAATCAAACTGTACCATGGAATAAATTGGGCCCCACACTACAAGGAGGATGTGGAAAAATTGGAAAGAGTCCAGTGGAGGGCAACAAAAATGATTAGGGGGCTGGAACACATGATTTATGAGGAGACACTGAGGGAACTGGGATTGTTTAGTCTGCAGAAGAGAAGAACGAGGAGGGATTTGATAGCTGCTTTCAACTACCTGAAAGGGGGTTCCAAAGAGGATGGATCTAGACTGTTCTCAGTGGTACCAGATGACAGAACAAGGAGTAATGATCTCAAGTTGCAGTGGGGGAGGTTTAGGTTGGATATTAGGAAAAACTTTTTCACTAGGAGGGTGTTGAAGCACTGGAATGGGTTACCTAGGGAGGTGGTGGAGGAATCTCCTTCCTTAGAGGTTTTTAAGGTCAGGCTTGACAAAGCCCTGGCTGGGATGATTTAGTTGGGAATTGGTCCTGCTTTGAGCAGGGGGTTAGACTAGATGACCTCCTGAGGTCCCTTCCAACCCTGATAGTCTATAGAATCATAGGCTATCGATGCATAGAAATTCCATGCTTGAATAATAAGAATATAGTAGTAGGAATATACTACCAACCACCTGACCAGTGGTGATGGTGACTGTGAAATGCTTTGCGAGATTAGAGAGCCTATTAAAATAGAACACTCTATAATAATGGAGAGTTTCAGCTATCCCCACATTGACTGAGTACATGTCACCTCAGGACGGGATGCAGAAATAAAGTTTCTTGATGCCATACATGACTGCTTCTTGGAGTAGCTAGTCCTGGAACCCACAAGGGAAAAGGCAATTCTTGATTAATTCCACAGGTTCTGATCCAAGGGATTAATATAGCTGAATCACTTGGTAATAGTGACCATAATAAAATTAAATGTAACATCCTTGTGATGGAGCGAGAAACACCAAAGAAGCCCACCACAGTAGCATTTGATTAAGTCCTAAATGGAGCACATAAGAGGAAAGAAGTGAGGCCACTGGACAACGGAGGTGCTAAAGGAGCACTCAAAGAAGATAAGGCCATTGCGGAGAAGCTAAACAAATTCTTTGCATTGATCTTAACTGTAGAGGATGTGAGGGAGATTCCCACACCTGAGCCATTCTTTTTAGGTGACAAATCTGAGGAACTGTTCCAGATTAAGGTGTCAGTAAAGGAGGTTTTGGAACAAATTGATAAATTAAACAGTAATAAATCACCATGACCAGTTGATATTCACCCAAGAGTTCTGAAGAAACTCAAATATTAAACTAGAAGTACTAACTGTGGTATGTAACCTCTGATTTATATCAGCTTCTCTACCAGACAACTGGAGGATAACTAATGTGACACCAATTTTTTAAAAGGGCTCCAATGGTGATCCTGTCAATTACAGGCTGGTAAACCTAACTTCAGTACCAGGCAAATTGGTTGAAACTATAGTAAAGAACAGATTTATCAGACACATAGAGGAACACTATTTGTTGGGGAAGAGTCAACACAGCTTTTGTAAAGGGAAACCATGCTTCATCAATCTATTAGAATTCTTTGAGGGGGTCAACAAACATGTGGACAAGGGTGATCTTGTGGATATAGTGTTCTCGGACTTTCAGAAAGCTTTTGACAAGGTCCCACACCAAAGGCTCTTAACCAAAGTAAGCAGTCATGGGATAAGAAGAAAGGTCCTCTTATGGATCAGTAACTGGTTAAAAGACAGGAAACAAAGTGTAGGAATAAATGGTCAGTTTTTCAGAATGGAGAGAGGTAAATAGTGGTGTCCCCCTGGGATCTGTAGTGGGACTAGTGCTGTTCAACATATTCATAAATGATCTGGAAAAAGGGGTAAACAGTCAGGTGGCAAAATTTGCTGACAATACCAAATTACTCAAGATTGTTAAACCCAAAGCAAACTGCATAGAGTTACAAAGGGGTTTCACTAAACTGGGTGACTGGGCAACAAAATGGCAGATGAAATTCAATGTTGATAAATGCAAAGTAATGCACATTGAAAAACTTAATCCGAACTATACATACAAAATGATGGAATCTAAATTAGCTTTACCACTCACAAAAGAGATATTGGAGTCCTTGTGAATAGTTCTCTGAAAACATCTGCTCAATGTGCAGTGGCAGTCAAAAATGCTAACAAAATGATTAGGGATGCAGCCCCATGCTCTGGGTGTCTCTAGTCTCTGACTGCCAGGAACTGGGAATGGACAACTGGGGATGAGTCATTCGATGACTGCGTTTTCTTTTTATTTTCTCTGAAGTTCTTGGCATTGGCCACTGTTGGAAGACAGGATATCGGGCTAGATGGACCATTGGTCTGACCCAGTATGGCCATTCTTATGTTCTTGCAAGTTTCAATTATTGGAGGGAGGGATAGCTCAGTGGTTTTGCGTATTGACCTGCTAAACCCAGGGTTGTGAGTTCAATCCTTGAGGGAGCCATTTGGGGATTGGTCCTGCTTTGAGCAGCGGGTTAGACTAGATCTTCTGAGGTCCCTTCAAACCCTAATAGTCTGTGATTCTATGAACTCCACTGTGTCCCCTTTATTTAATCAGAACTGTCTTTTTGAAGTTTATAGCCTGCAGCGTAAGAGGTGTTTTTGTATTTACTTGTTTGTACTGAATTGTTAAACAAGAGTGTGAATTGGGAGTGTTCCAGCTTGTGCAGTCACCATAGATTTTTACACATGATTTGAGTATAATATGAAAAGGTCAATGCTTGTGAGCCTTGGGAGGAAAGGAGTTTAACAGCCCTGTGATTTAAGTGATTTCTGCTCTATTTCTGAAAACTAGCTTTAAATGGTACATGATGCGTCTATGAACTGAGATTGTAAATTTAGGGTGAGATCCTGGCCTACTTCAGAAAGTACAAATTCAGAGCTAAGATGGCTTTAACACTTTAAGACCAGGAATACCCCAGTCCCTCTGGCCCTTTCCGAGTTTGGACCTAGAACTTCAGGGTGCCTTCTGCAGAGTCTGGAGAGAGAGGGATAATGATGCCCTGGAAGCAGCTGAATCCCCTGCCCTCTACACAAGACGGTTGATATATACACATGTGGAGAGTCTTCTCTGTGCATAGATCTGGGGAGGGAGAGGAAATGGGGCCTTTATTAGCTAACACCATATCTTCTGGGTCTCTGAGTATGTTGCATCTATGTTCTTCAGATGATAAATTGCTTAGAACTGGGACATTCTCTTTTTTTGTTCAGGCCTAAGTACCACATTAACACCCAAATGAGAGTGATCACCAATTGATTTGTGACATTTCTGAAAGTAAGAGAGAAAATGTTAATATTTATAGAAGATCTTACTCTAAGGCCTGATGATTTCAGTGGGAACTTACATGATTAGCACCTTACATGATTAGGCCCCTTTATTGTTAGATACATTATAATAGCAATTTCAGCATTACAAATAGCTCAGATTGCCCAACTTTTATATCTTTTCAGTTACAACCATGCCAGGGTCAGTAAATGATTGGTTAAAATGATCACAAAAAGTGAAAGAATATGCGTTTCAGTGACAATTTTTGTTTATTTAGACAATAAAATGATTTAAGTTTTCTATTATCCTTGAGAAACACTGAGTATTAGGCTGAATTATGGTTGATGCAAGTAGTGGTTGCAAAGAACAGCTGAAACATTCACGATATGACAATGTTCTCGTAGGCACTTTTTAAAAATGTAGGCTAAATTAAAAGAGATAGTAAAGAAATATAATAAAATACAAAATGTGAGTGTATCGGGGTGGTCACCCACTCCTGGCCTGAAAGAGGTTAAAAGCTAGCCATTGGAGATGGCTGGGAGCCTTAGGCCAGGCTGATTGAGGAGGCAGCCTAGGCTGTGGCCAGGCCCCAAACAGACCCAGCTGGCCCTATAAAGGCCAGGGACGCCAGGAGCAGACACACAGTCTCTCTCCAGCTATAGAGGGAGATGGACCTGGCTTCAGGGACCCGAGCAGAGTACTTGAGTGAAGCAGGGCTTGGGAAAGGCAGAGGAGCTGGGGAAATTCAGCCTGGAAAGCCCCAGGCTGTGGCCTAGCATAAGGCCAATGGGTACTGGGGGTTGCAGAGGACAGCCAAAGGATAGGCAAAGGCAGCAGGTCCAACCCAACCTTGCCGGTGATGAGTAGGCTGATAGTGCAGTCTGCCCCAGGGCGTGGGGGCTAGATGATGACTGGCAGTAGCCTTATAGTGAGGTGGGGATAGTGGGTGGGGGTTCCCTGGGGAGGGGAAACCCCGAGACTGAGGGGTGTATGGCCAGGGGGAAGCACCCCAGATAATGGGGCACCTGGGGCCAAGCAGCAGCAGGACACTGGTGCTCCGGAGAATGGATGAGCTAATTCCCAGAGATAGCCAACAGGAGGCGCCGCAAGGATGAGTCCTGCACGCTTACAGTGAGATACGAACATGTGATCAGGTGCGTCTGTGTGAAAAAATCAGAGTGCTTTCCATTCTAGTAGTTGGTTCTTAGATGCTTTTGTGCTAATATAAATTCCACTTTGTATTAGCGTCAGAAAATTCAATAACATTAAGGGTTCCATTCAGCCAGGGCTGGCTCTAGGTTTTTTGCCATCTCAAGCTTAAAAAAAAACAAAAAAAACCCCCCACACACACACTGCCGGGAGCGCAACTGCCGAAGTGTCCCAAATGCCACCCCTGAAATTGTGCCTCCCCAAGCACATGCTTGGTTTGCTGGTGCCTAGAGCCGGCCCTGCGTTCAGCTAAAATTATCCACAAGCTTTCAGCTGCACAAAGAGAATGATCCTAAAGACCAAGAATTCTGCTTGTTCAATGCGTTAAACTGACCTAGTCAAACAAAGGTGGGCCTGCTGCACCAGGTGGAAAAAAAAAAAAAGTGCAGTGCAGCTTGGATTTTCATAGCTGAGGAGGGTAAAGAAGCTCAGATAAACATCTGCCTACTGCAATCTCTTATCATACCCGTCCCAGCCTGACAAGATTGAAACTCATAGAAATTACAGAAAAAGTCTATATCCTGGAGTTACCAATATGTGTGGTTTTATTGAAGTGAAGATGTAGAAAGACAAAACCTTATATACGTTATACATGAGCCTTTTGCCATAGTAGCTGAGTGCCTTACAAATTTTAAAAGAAACATTCCCTTTTTCATTTTCTAAGGCAAAATACCCAACAGAGATGATATACCTTTCACTTGGGCCCTAGCTCATACACACTTTTTTCTTTGAGACCAGTTGCTGTATAGTATGTTGCACAGGAGTAGGCAGTGGTGCATTATACAGCCTCTAAAAAGAGTACTCTTCCTCATTCCTTGGAATTACGAGCTGCTGTCATAGCTACAGTAATGACAGAAATCTGACTGCTAAAAGAAATGAAGGCTCCTTTTATGCTTCATTAAGGTTAGGGCACATTCCTGCAAATGTTTACGCATGTGATGAAAGTTAGCAAATATTGACTCATTACCAGTGAAGGAAAATATTTTGTTTCACCATATTTGGGTTCTGTCAATTTGCTTGACTCCCCATAAATCATAATATATTGTAAACTGTATATTTCTCCATTTTAAAAGACACCTTGTTTATTGTTCTTTGCTTCAGATATGTACTATATAAATAATTTAAATATGTTTTTAACTATGCAATGTTGTCCCGTTTCGGTAACCTAGGTGGAAGAGTCTTTATTTTTAAAGCATTCATCTTTATCATTCAAAATTGTCATCTTTGTTTGCTGGTAACAGAAAAGAAAGTAAAAAATTGAATTCCTCTCATACGATTATGTTAACATTTTGAAATTCAAATCAGTTAACACCAATACAGTCAAATGAAATTTTAATTTTTCTCTTGACTGCAGTGCATCTCCTTTTCTCTTGCTATCTGTATATCTGGTTTTGTAGAATATTTTCTCATTATTTCATCTCTCATGAAATTGATTTTTAAAAAGAAGCAATCTTTTGAGGGAAATGTGATATAAAAATGATTTACAAAGATAACTCATTAACACTAATGGAAAGATGATTTTACATTCCCAGTTGATTTAGACATGGGGCCTGTTTCTCCACTTCATTACACTACTTTTGCATCCGGGTAATTACATTGAAGTCCACAGTACTACTTTACTGTAAAACCAATGTAACAGAGTAGAGAATTTTTATATTTGTTATATTCTGCTCCCAATTTGAATACAGTTAAAGAAGCAAAAAAAAAAAAATCAATGCAGCAGAATGTTCTTCACTTTGTGCATCATACAGCTTCCTGTATCAGGAATAGGAATTACAAATGCCCCATGAAAGGAAGACAAACCTCTACTAAATCAAGGATTCAAATATTTGGCCAAATTCATCTGTGTAACTCCAATGAAGTCACTAGTTGTTACAGCCAGAAAGAACAAGGCTCATTCAGATTGCATGACCCTATCCAGTAGAAACATTGGAGTATGTTCTTTTCTCAAGACCCGATTCAATGCTTATGGAAGTTAATGGAAAGAGTCCCACCGATTTCAATAGGTGCTGGATTAGGTCCTTAATGCAGGTAGATAATTCCCATTAACACTTCTTATTTTCATGGGGGAACCGAAGGAAGAATACAGCCAATGGTACATTTTAACTGCATTTTTAATGAAGCACTTTGAGCTACATGTATATGTAGGAAGGTAGGAGAAGGTATTCTGCCTTTCAATCCAGACAACTACATGTAAAGCCATTGTTTTAATCTCATTTAAAAGTTATGCAAAGAGCTAAACATGCATTAGAAATACCTTATCATTAACTTGGAGTTTCCATTCCAAAAGATTTTACAAATCTAAGAATGCTGCAGCATGTTATCCCATCGAAAATTATTGGTGAAAAATGAGAAATCTGTGTGTGAGATGGAATACGAGATCAATAACTTTTATGCATCAAGGATATTTGGCTTATTTCAACAGAAAAATGAATGCTACACTTATTTTTTTAAGCTAAAGTATGGTTTATAGTATGCTTGTTTAATAGGACTTTCATTTGTTCTGGAAATTGCATGCAATGAAAAAAAACCAAACACAAACTGATTATATAAATTTCACTGTGGGAACCCTACAAAATTAAATTTACCAAAACACTGTTAATCCTGTACCAGTAAAATGTAAGATTACTATGTTCTCTCTTGGGCAACTAGTCATGCCAGCCTATTTCAGGCCTGAGACCTTCTATGACCAGGTTACATATCTTACAGACCTAGAGCCTATAGGCCTTGGTTTACAGCTTTATCTTACTTATATACCTAATACACACTCATCAGTGATACATGCTTATTAGTTTTATACCCCTGTGGTATAAGCCTACTTATATTTTGCCACTTAAACCTACAATTTAAATCTAATATAATACCCATACATTAGTTACGTATATACATTTAGATACACAATAAAGTCAATGGCAAATCAAGCTAATGATCGCTCATGCTATAAAATCTGGCTAGTCTCTAAATCCTTGGGTTTGAATACTGGCTGAGAGGCTTTGAAAGAGAAGATTTATAATTTATGAACAGGATTTGAAAATTCATTTTACCACATAATGTACATACTTTACCATATAGCTTCCAATTCAGAAAAGTCATCCATATTCAGGAAGGGAAATTAGGCTTGCTTAATGTTTGTAAATCATGTGCTTAAGTTCCATTGACTTCACTTGCCTAAATCTGTACCTTGCCAGGAAAGCATTACTCAAGTGCTTTGCTAAACTGGGACCATAGAGAGGAGGGGGATCACGCACTGAATACGTGTATGCTTGTGTTGGGGCGGCTGCCCCACACAGGCAGGAGAAGGGTTAAGGCAGCCTTGGAGAGGCTGTGCAGAACCCAGCCAATCAAGAAAGGGTTTATTGGGAGAGCCAATCAGGAGAAGGCTTGCAGGAGCAGCCCATATGTAAAGAATGACCTAAATCCAGACTCAAGTATCAGAGGGGTAGCCGTGTTAGTCTGGTTCTGTAGAAGCAGCAAAGAATCCTGTGGCACCTTATAGACTAACAGACGTTTTGCAGCATGAGCTTTTGTGGGTGAATACCCACTTCTTCGGATGCAAGCAGTGAAAATTTCCAGGGGCAGGTGTGTATATATAAGCAAGCAAGAACATTGCTTATATATACACACCTGCCCCTGGAAATTTCCACTGCTTGCATCCGAAGAAGTGGGTATTCACCCACGAAAGCTCATGCTGCAAAACGTCTGTTAGTCTATAAGGTGCCACAGGATTCTTTGCTGCTTCTACTAAATCCAGACTGTAGTTTGCCCCTGAAGCCAGGGGCTAGACTAGAGACTTCAGTTGGTTACTGAGGCAAGCGGAAGGACTGAGGACTGTCTGTCCCCCGAAATGGGGGAGACAGCAGGCTGGAGCACAGCCATGTCCTGAAGAGGATGCTGCTGTCCGGGAGCAACGCGGGTCCAGCTGGTGGAGACGGTGGAGGAAGTTGAAGTAACAACATGTGGGACACCGCTAGTAAAAGGTACCCTGGAGGTCCGAGAGCTAATTCTCAGAACAACCAGCAGGAGGCACCGCAGCGGTGAGTTGGCACTGTTACAATGCTCTAACATAACATGGACTTTGAAAGTACTACTGACTTTTGTTTATATATCTTAATATAGAATAGAACAAGGTAGCTCCTCTGATGTGAGATTTTTTAAAACAAATTTACTTATCTTTCAGCCCTCTTGTATACATCTTTCTGTACTACTAGTATATGCCATTATTTATATAGTTGTATTACATTTGTGTGGGGTGAGTTGATTGTATTTCAATGACTGTCGCTTTAGGTATCTATATTAGTTTTAAAGTGTGTAGCTACCTGAGTCATCTGCTGTTTGAATTATTGAAGAGTAACACAATCATTTGATCACAGAATTAAAAAATGTTTGAATACTTTTGCATGGAAAAAATAGAACAAACTTAATGAATGAATAAATAAAATAAATGCCACCTAGCCCTTACACAATGCTTTTCACCTGTAGCTCTCAAAGAGCTTTACAAAGGAGGGCGATATCATTATCCCCCTTTTACAGATGGAGACACTGAGGAACAGATTGATCTTGGGCAAGTCACTTCATCTTCCACCAAATCAGTGGGAGAGCCAGCAACACTGCCTCCATGTGATTTCATAAGGTATATCATCTTCACATTCTCCTCTCAAGCATGTGGAGTTGCTGCCTTGTTTCAGAATTCTACATTTTGGGTTGGGGGACTGAGGTGTCCCAGTCATTGGGTATGCCATGGATCCATGCTATTACCATGCAAATTCTTGGTCTGACTTAAAGAGCACACATTTCTCTGAGGATTGAGCTAAGGACAGAAGTATCTGATTATGTGTAATCACAAAAACACTTTGAGAGACATTAAGGATCTGCCATCTACCCACAAATCAGAAATATGTAAACCAAAGTGGAAAGCATAGGCTGGTACTCATATCATGTTTTACAATTCCCTAATTACACACTTACTTGATAGAGTATAATTAGCCATCAGAAAAAAATACTTACTTAGGAAGCTATTAAAATTTCCTAAATTCACTGGATCTGGTAAATGTGTAATTACTGGCTTATTAAGATGCAGATGACTTACCTGCTTAACTGTAATTGGGCAAGGCCTTCTAAAGAGTGATTTTGTTTGCAACTTTCTTGATAGCAGTGTATTTACAATAGTTCTTACTTTGGGCAAACCATTATTGAAATTGTGAGTATAAAAATATAGATTGTGAAGAGAACATTTTAAAACAAAGTTATTTTGATATTACGGTCAATTCATATGCTATTTCATATATGATCAACATATGCTAAATAGATTTAAATTACTAAACCATAGTCTTAAGAACACTTGACATGAGTGGATGACCTAGGAATAACCCTATGTCACTAAAATTACAAGATTACCGTAAAAGATGTG